>NC_031495.1:40582928-40934813 GCF_000237925.1 Schistosoma mansoni | reverse complement strand
AATTGACTCATGATCTTAACTATAAAATTACTAAATTTCCACAAAAACCCCCTTATGATTATAATTATTAAGTAATATAACGACAAATGTTAGAAAATAAGCAACATGATGATAACAGTTTTAGTTCTGTTAAATAAAATATATAATAAGATCGAAATTTACTTAAACTCAGATAAAATGTAGCTTATAACTTAATAGTTCATTCTGTGGGATGAATTGTGTATGAATCAATCAGATTTCAGATTGAGAATCTTGAATTTTGGCGCGAAATTAATGCACCCCTAAGGTTAAAGAACATTTTTGCATTATAGGTAAAGTCAGTTCATGAATAAAACCCTAATCCTAATATTTAACCTTAACTTATAATTCTAGCTACTAGTCCTAATTCCACACACCAATTTATAGCCTTATTTTGACTCTAGTAAGCATTAGGAGTTTCTCAACATCACTTTACTATCACTTAAAGATCGTCCATAAATTATAGTCTCTCCTTTTACTCTTTCATATTAAGTGAGATATGGTATAAATTTGTGATTTCACACTATGCAACTAACTACTGTATAACAAATAAACGCTGAAAGTTGTGGAATTACACCTTAAATGTTTGCTACCCTATTTCATATTGCCAATTAAATTATTCTATAAGGCATGAATAATTCTATAATAAACACCACTATAAAAATAATATATCAATCTAATTTCTTGACATCACTTTACCTTTGATAATATCTGTGCTTATGATTCATGAGGCGGGTAGATCTTTAATGAATGAAAGTAAATAAAGGGAAAATCGCAAGATTTTGTCCTTAAAAAGTATTTAACAAACCAAGATTACTTATTAATTGTAATGAATATGATAATAAAAACTGAAAATTATTGTTAAGCCTATGATCCTTGGTTCATCACATAAAGACATAAAGTAAATGAGCAAAGTTAGAAATTTGTAAATATATTCAACATTATGGTGAATCACACTCTTCAAATATTAACGATAACGGGGAAAAATATTATTCTATGATTATACATTTAGCTATTCATTCCAAGTTATAGTATAATATTTATGCTACTGAAATATGAAGTAGAGTAGTTAATATTGATATATGAGTTTTTCTTTTCAATTTGTAAACTAGTGATAATACCTCGCAAAAGATTTTTATTTTAAATGGGACCTAACTAGTTGGTTTCTGGGACATTCTCTTTCTAAATCCATCTAGTTTTTAAAGAGTTGCAAGTACTATCCTTAATTATACGGAAATAAACAGTCATATCTGAAGATTTTAGGTTAAACTCGAAGTTCAAATGAATTCATATGTCCTTTATTTATCGTGAATAATGTTATATACTCATCATGTTGTGAATTTATATAATCACACACTTAGATGAAGTGGATATGCCAAGCTTTCATTAGTACCTGGGAATCGAGCTAGTCGCAAATGACATTTTGTTAGGTAGCTTAGTTAACTATATCCAAACTAAGAAAAAACCATGAAAATATCGTATTAGATATATATCAACAGAAGCCACTTTTGGATTGTAACAGTATACTAATACAAACAGTATCACAAACACAATTATTTAATTAAAATATTCTCTATTTTATTTGTTATCACGTATGAATACAAAAATCGTACACTAGAAATTTTAATTAAGATTTATTACCAAAACTTAGTTAATTGACAATAGTATATTACAATATATTGGAGAATATTCTTTTTCCATAAATATCAAACAGCACATATGTAACTGAGAATTTTATTGGAAATCAATAGATTTTGGTTCTCAAGGTCAAATGGTAGTAAACTAACTTCTGATTCGCTATTAACACATGTAATTTTGTGTACTTGTATGTTAAATTGTAAATCAACATTCACTTGAGCGATTCAAATAACAACTTAGTTTCTTTGTTCTTGAATAGAACAACAAAACGTGAGAAAAAAATAATTCACAAATGACATTCAATTTGGTATTTCACACACACACTACAAATTTAGATCATAAAATCAGTCATATAGTTTCATGTTTACATTCTAGTTTCATTTCGGTTTCCACCATTTGCTTAACACTATTTATATGTGTTCATTTTAGAGTCTTGGTTACTGTAAACTACTTTCATGTACATTTACAGTTACTCTCGTAATACTACGAAATGTAAAAAAAATTATTCAAAGCAAATGCTGTTCAACTACAATTAAAACTCACAAAATTCATAATATATATGTAATGAAACTTGAAATGGTTCGTTTTTAAATTAAATGAAAATTCTCACGGGGTATAATTTCATTCAGTTGATTGAGTCCAGGTCAAGGGTTATTCTAGTAGACCTTTATTACTGTACATGTCATACTACTGTGAGCGAAATGCAGTAATTTCTATTGTTATAAATGAGTAATAGAAAATCAATGCATGATTTGTCATTCACAGTCAATTGTCTTGGTAATTTAATATTATCAGAAGGGGTTTTGTGGAGATTTAGTATTTTCATAGTTGAAAGCGTGAGTCAATTGAAGCTAGACCACCATGGAAAACCTGGAAACACTGGACGGCCGTCTCGTCCTATTGCGGGACTCCTCAGCAGTGCGCACCCACGAACCCGCTCTCGCGAGATTCGAACCCAGGACCTACCAGTCTCGAGCCGAAGCCCTTAACCGATAGACCACTGAGCTGGCATCCAACGGTGTTGATGTCTAACTTCAACTGATCCATGAAGTTGAGCAACCATTCACCACTTGTCTTCAGTGAGTCCCTCTCTCACAACAGACGTGGTTTTGAACTCCACTGGTCACTGCTTCTCACTAGAGCTCCTGGATATACTTCTCGAAGTCACTAGTGAGCATATGATTATATTAATTGTCAGAAGGGGTTTCGTGGAGATTTAGTATTTTTCATAGTTGAAAGCGTGAGTCAATTTAATATTAGTTAATATTATCTTACAAATATGAATCGTAACTGAACTTTGTGAACTCAATATCTAAATGTTCCCACCTGGATATTTCTTAGGCAAAGTAGTGATAATTCATTAAAATTGATTGTGGCCTGAGTAACAGTAAATAACACTCAGAAAAGTTATCTTGAAATCTATCCTTTTGTTGGTGTCATTAGTCCACAGTAAGTGTCTTTAGTAAGAAACAAACAACACTAGCTGGACACAAGTAGATGGCCAAAACACTAATAAAGATTAATATAAATAAAATAACGTTTAATTTTCTAAACATTGATTATTACCATGTGTTAGTATATTCTGTTGTTTCAAACATAAAAATGATGTAGTTAGCTTGAAGGATAGCAAAAACTAGTTATTTGTTTCTGTTAAATGTAGCCGATGAATAATTATTCTGTTTACATGACAACTTTATGCGAAGCATTTAGGACTTTGCTAACAATAAATCGATAAGTCAATATTATTTGTCATTTTAAATAACTTGTTGATATAGATCTAACAAAAGTGATTTTGACAGAAGTTAGTCTATACTATACTTATTGTCACTTGTTTGTATATATTACGGTATTCTTTAGTATCAGTCGTTTTACGGTTTGAAAACTTAAGTTACAATTCAAATGAGAAATGTAAGCTTTCCAACTTAAAAAAAGACTGTGATCATGAAATACAAATTTATCTTGTGCAATTTAAGGGGAACTTCAACATTCGTTCTATTAATTTTATAGATCTGTTTATCTTCCAAAATCCAATGGCTTCTTATTTCTTTCAAGCTGTCGATTCCTCGAATGTTGTATATTTTAGTTTGCTTTGTCACGTAATTTTTAACTGAACATAATTCTATTAACACATTTGTCTATGAGCAACTAATATTATTACAAGCTACATAATTTTTATTTTTCTAAATTAGTAATTCCGAAATCATTAAAACCTATTAGATGTTATATACATAGTGATAATAAATGTGGATAAATATGAGTTTAAATATGAGTTTAAATAAACCATAACAGCGGAATTCAATCGCTGACGTAACATAAATACCCTTTCATCTGTACATTTTATCGATTTTCGATTCATATTCATGACCGTAATCCTGTGAAGTTAAAAAGTTTATCATCTGTTCAAAAGATCTAGCTTTTTATCGGACAAAGTGTAAAAGGTAACTCATATTGAGCTTAAATTTACTGGAAAAACGTGTAAACAGTTTTCAGAGGGTCGGATAGTGGCTAGCAGTAAAATCTATGGTAAACATTCAGTTTCATTTAGTGCTCCTCAGCTGAATGCACATGAATCCCAGTGCTGATGTTCACACTGAGATTCCAACCCAGTACCTATCGCTTCAAACGTCAATGCGATTGGGTAAAATGTTACCTTAATTAACAAAATGCATGCCTTCTAATTTTCCTTTATTTTTAAGAGATTACTACGCTCCAAGTTGTGTGAGCTCTAATATTAGCAAAACGTCTGATAGTCTAGTAAACATTTGAGTCCAAGTTAAAAGAACTGGAATGTATTACATTAAACATGTAATTAGTTCAATAATGGGCAAAACAAATACGATGTTTGTCAGGGAATCTCTTAGAAAGGTTTATTTCTAGAAGTATGTATAAATGGTTCAATATGTAAGTAAACACAAAAACAATGATCGAATATCTCTTCCTATAAATTGCAACTTTCATAATTATTACTGGGATTTAAGTGGTGAATTATAACAGTAATTTCGATGCCCCGTAAAATTTACTCATCTACCAAAATACTACATACAAAAACTAATAGATCAAGACAACATTCAAGCGAACTAAATATCAACAAGTGTTTTATACAAAGGCATTTTCCAAATAAATTATCCATATTAATCCCTTGTACCTAACTAGCTCGTTCTAGACCTGTCACATCACAATACAGACTGAGAAATTATCCTAATGGTCTGACTAGGTTTAATTATTTCCAGTATTCCTATTTGTTAAGGATTATAGTTTACTCTAGTATGAAAATAAAAATTCATTTAACAAATAAATCTTTCAACAGTTTTCACTGAAATTATCAATCATATTTTTTTGTTTATCCTAACAACCTTTAGTAAATAATGACCTAGTATTTGTAAAGATAAAATGTATCACAACGATTTTTCAACATTTTTAACTTTTAAAGGGCTTGCTAAAAAGAAAATGGTTACCATGGTGAATAGAATAAGTTTTTGGGATTTAATTAACTCAAGTAGAAATAATCATGGATAGACGAAAGGTAGTTTTGATTGAAATAGGAAGCATATGATCTTGAGTAAACTTTGTGTTAACTTTGAGGGCTACGATGAACTTTAAAACAATTAGTACATTGAAAATTTTGAAATATTCTGATGTATCTATATACAACACAAACTTTTTATGCTAATTATTGTAATAATCATTCATATTTGTGAACGCCAGTCATTTTCATGTCTAATATGATAATGTCTCATGTTAAGAGTATATAATAAATAATTCAAATAAACACAGTAATTCCAGACCGTCAGTTAACTCATAGCAACATTATTATAAGTCCATTACTAATGGTTGTTTGAATATTCCAGTTAATGTTTAGGATTGTAGGTGATCAGTCTTTTTTTGTCACATATGCATCCTTTGTGGATTACCATGAAATTAACATTAAGTTCCATCCATTATAAGTAGAGTCTGTTTCACAAGTTGTTGGCTATCGGGACTCGGTAGATAAGTGGTTAATGAAATTGCGTTTGAAGCGAACGGTACTGAATACGATTCCCGAAGGGAACATCAACTTTAAGGTGCAGGTATATCCAACTGAAAAGTCCCAAATAGAATGGAACGCGCGTCCTGGATTCTGCTACCAGACACCATCAATCCCTGGTTATTATAAGTTGTTGATAATTAAACAACCAGTAAATATTAGAAAAATACTGTTTAAACTAAACACCATTTTGTTAGTCATAAACGAAGTCGAAGTTGATATAAATGTGATGTATTGGTCCAAATTGGTACATTTACCATCAGCAAGATCAATGGTAATAAACAAGATACAGAGAATGAGTGAAATCGAGGAGTAAAAGGTACAAAATAATAGAAAACTCATAATTTATAGAAAGTCAAAGCCTGAAAGTATATGTCTCTCTGTAACCAATTTTGGGTCATATCATCTAAAGTCTCTTTTAAAATGACGATTATCACAAGAAACGAATAGGGCAAACAGTCATTAACTTATTACAATAAAAACATGTGTTGGTTTGTTTACCCTGATCTTTGCGACCTTTTTGTGGAAGCCTCCACATTATGAAGCCGTAGTCTGTTATTAGACATCAATGAAACAAGTTTAAACAACAGTCAACCGTGAGCACGATGACTTTCTGGATTAAGTTTGTTTTTAATAAATTTGACAACGCGTACAGCAGGTACCAATTATTTCAGGCTAAGTTGCTTGATACTTTCCATCAATATGAGGCTGTTAAAGGTGTATAACCCAGCATTTAAAACTGTAATTTTAAACAATTATGAATTTTTTGGTATATCCTAAACATTCTTCTTGTTAATTCTATGTATTAACATCTATCATACGCAAATATAACCTTAACAAAATGCAGCAACTTTGCATACACAGTGCGTTGCATTTAGATCACGTGCATCAATTAGAAGTCCCAAAGTAAGATGGAACAGATATCCTGTACTTCCCGCTTGTCTATCGTTTTCTACATCATGACTAAAGCCATCTTCAAACTATCGCTTGTGTTTAAACTGAATGCGTTTAATAATGATAAAAAGTAACGATATATATTTACAATACAGTAATAAGTTGAGTTTCTGACATCTGACACATTTCAATAGATGCTTAAACTTTGATTTAGCAAATCTATTCAGCTCTAAACTGACCCTGACCCTAAGTTTATTGAGAAGTGTAACCAAACTTATTACAATAGAGGGAAATAAACTGAAAGAACAAAACGATACAAAAAATCTTTCTCAACTTACGAATATTCCAATCAATATCATTTTTAAAAAATTCTAGAAAACAACGTACACATTTAGAAATGGTTTATTTAAAATAAAAGACAGAATCGCACACTAACATGTAAGTGTTATTATAGATTAGATCTAATGAAAACAATTCCATGTAGAAACGTTTTGATGACGATTTCATCCACTTAAGCTGTACAATCTTATTTTGTATTAATTAATTTACTAAAATTAGTAATCCATAGCAAAAGAGGTATCACGATATAAATTGTTTATAAGATTAAATCATAAAAACAAATATGTGTAGTACTGTTATAAACAATAGGATGCTGTTTATAACTCTAGGCTTCTTTGTTATAACGGTCTTTTCACTTCTAACACGTATGTGGGACGCTAATTTACCTTAGACGAATATCTACACTAGATTCCCACCCGGTGTCTATTCTACAGGACTTCAACACAACTCAGATCAAGAACACGAGGTTAGCCTGACTATAACGTCAATATATTTCACACCAAAATCCGACACAAAGAACAGTCAATCAATAAGTGTCCATCAACAAGGAACAGTCATACATAATAAGGATAGGGGAATATATATAACACATAACACCTGTCATCTTATCTAATGTCTGACTCATCAAGACAACCAATCATTGTCATTCTCGCCCACACATCAAGTACTTCAACGGTTAATAAATAATGCCATGATGAAGATAATTTATAGATGAATGATAATGATCCGCTTAACAAATATTAAGAACAGAATAATTAAATGTTTTAATGATAGCTAATTAATAATATTTAAATAATAATTATGAAGGAGCAAAAGAAACGATAGAGGAAGTTTAAAACCTAGGTAGGATGAAGGATTAGAAATATTGTTTTTGTTCATAAATGTTAGGTTTTAATTAGTAAATAGCTGAAGCCTCCGCTGTACATAAATTGTTTTGATTTTGATGCATTTTATATAAGCAAATTCTGTCTGGTACTAAAAATAACCTCAAAAGTATAAGAAAAAATTCACTTGGTATTGTTTGCTTGAATCTTCCCATTTTTGCTTACAATGTTTGTGAATTAAGGCTTTATTGGGGCAATACGCACAGTATGCGCATATGCCAGTAAGAGACTGACCAGTTGCAGTCCTAAACATCAATGCGAAGATTCAAACAAACAATACCAAGTGAATTTAAACTTCACCCCATTGCACAATCAAGTGGCTATCAGGACTCAGTAGTTGAGTGGATAACGCGATGGCGTTTGAAGTGAACGGTACTGGGTCCGAGTCCCAGAGTGAACATCATCTCTGAGATACAGATATATCCGGCTAACGAGTCCCAAATAGGACGAAACGCGCATCCTGGATTCCACTGCTAGCCACTATCCATCTTTGCTTATAAGAAAAAATTCCTCAAATAATTTTATAGAACTTAAAAATCAATAAATCAAATCTGGAATAACATCGGTAGTGATATTCAAATCTCGATTCGAAAATGATCAAATAATTTAAAAATAGCCTCTTCAATTATAATAAATGACAAATAGTTGAAGCGTTTTATTTTTTTTTTCTACTAAATCTGACTGTAGTTAATACAAGAAATGATCTAATTATTGAATCAACTGAGTTGATCCATTTAAAGTTATATATAGTCTTATTTAAGATTACATCACATGTTTATATTAAATTACCCGTTACAAATATAGATATCTCATTTTTCATATACACTTACACAAATAGATCACTTTCATAATCAGTTTCAGCCCAAATGATATGATACCATTATAATCAGAATTTTTATTTGTATGCACGAAATATTTAATCTAATTTGTTATGTCTACTATTTAAACTTGTGTTATTTATTCTCTCAAGATTATTTGTTTATTTATTTAAACACATAAACATTGATATAAGGAGGCATCAAATATATATGCACCATACTTCTTCATTCAATTTAATGTAACAGTTCTCTCAAGAATTGATACACCAAACTGTAGAAAGTTAGGAATATAATTTTTCACTACTTTTTGCTAGTTATTGTAATCATTCTTATAAATTGAAATAATTAATCATATGTTCAGTCTACTTGAAATTATCAAGTATAATACCGGTAATAAACAGGTTTATACTATCTAGTATGTCGCTAATTTATTGAATCGAACTATAAGACTACAATGTAGAAGGCTTGTTATAACACCATTAACTGCTTTGATAACCTTAATAACCAAAAGCACCGATTCCTCCAAAATATTCTTAGAGAAACACTTGGAAATAGATTTTTATGATGATGACCAGTCGTTTGAAGGTATTTAATTTCATTTAGTCATCAATTCACCTATACATGAAATAGAAACAAAAACTGCAAAAGAAACAGTTGTGTCGAAAAGGTGAGAATTTCCTAAAAGTTGGTTGTTTCTATGGCTATTACTTTAGAGCCACTCCGAAATGATGTCTATATGTCAAGCAAATTTTGTACTTATCTTCAGTATATGTTACCGTGATGATTATTATGTTGAAAATGTAACAAGTGAACTCATTAACAAGGTAAATTTGTTTAGGAGGTACATTGATTATTTACCAGTCATTCATAATGAGGATTTCGATGTGGTCCATGTATTATATTGACTTAATAACGTACAGAATGACATAGTACAAACTAGTGATGAAGAAAATTGCAAACAATTACCCTTTTAAGACATACGATAAAAATATCCTGTTTATAGGACACTCATCTGAATTGGTCAGTATCTAAACTTCTACATTTTGTGTCCTCTGGAATACAAGTGAGACTAGGGAAAGTACTTCCACAAGGGAATCTAATAAATCTTTATTGAAGATACTATTCAAGAAGATACGGAACTGCTAACTGAAACAGAGACATTAAACGGTTATCCGCCAAAGTTTATAAATCGATGTAAGTGTTAATTAACATCGAAACTCCCTCCAATCTCTTTCGAAAGAAAAGGTTTACATCACTTTACCACAAATATTAAAATCGAACAGCATATTTTAAAAAGATTAAAAACAGTTATTAAGAGAACTTATTGAGACACTAAAGTGATTATCTTCCAGAGCCTGTGATTCCTAATTTTATAGATTACATTACATCCTGCTGCATTTATCAATTTATGTGTTTGTGTGGACACACATACATATTCAGGAATAATCAAAAAATGCAATCAAGAGTAATGGAACATGTATTTAATTGGTTCCATAATCAATCAACGTTAAATGCTGTGATAGATGTATGAAGTAAAATATCCTCCTTTTCTACAAAGAAACGTAATTAAAACGGGCCATAGGATTGACCATAAAACAATTTCTACAATTTTATATAAAAATTTCCAAGACAATATTCTTCAGTTTAGGGAAACCTTTGTCATTAGGAAACTTAAATCTACTTTGTGTTCACAAAAATAATTTATTCTAACCTCCATTTTGTCCTAGTAACCCTCAATCTATTTATCGGTCAAATGAAGTTTGTTATCTAGTTCTTAACAAGTTATATCCTTATTCTCCTCGTCTACTTTCAGTCATATTTATTTCACCCTTCACTTGATTGATTTCCATTAAATTTCATATATCAGTCCTTTGACAAGTATAAATATGACTAGATGATCGAAACGGTTGGCATAAACAAATTGCATCTTTCAGATCAACTTCGTCTACTTATTAAACTATCAGAAAATCAATAAGAGGAAACAACATTTTTCTTCATAAAAGATAGGACGCAAAATTAACGTAATTAAAAGTTGTGTAAAGCATTCATATCTACGGTAAGTTCTTTGGTAAACCAGCCAAAGGAGTAAAGTCTTGACTGTCACTTGAATTCTTATCCTCGTATCGAGTGACGATATGTAACAAAACGTGTAGTAAGATGAGATTGTAGAATCATCAGATTCCAGAATGACCTATTATATATGTACAAAATACTAAATAATTAGCACTCTGAAATATTGATGAATATCATTGGTTATCAATGAGATATCACATACTTTCTTATTCATCACCCTGATTGAATATCACTGAATAAGAAGTGATACAATATTATCGAAGTTTATCTACCTTTTAAGGAAGTCCAGGATAAACGAAAATAAATTGATAAATGATGTTATAAATAGAAGATGAGTAAATTATGAAACTGAATAAATACCCTCTATAGGAATAAATATTACAAGAAATGATGATGTCACTTCATTAGTGGGTATTTCCAAATAGACTTGACGAATAATTCCCACTGAATAATTAAGTACCTTTAGTCTATACAAGTTTATAGTTTTACTTTCATCATTTGAATGTTATGAATGGTATATCCGTAGACAAATTGGATTTACATTCTTGACCAGTGTAATTATGTGTATGTATATAAACATATTTAACAATGAGAACAGAAAGTTAAAGAATTCATTTTTATTGTCAGCTTATCACAGAACAGTAGTAAATGTTACATAACTTTAATGAGTGTATGAGAATGCATTAAATGATGTTCATAAACAAATTGATTAATCTAGGGGTCTGTCGACAGTGTCGTCGTTTTTTCTCACACTTAATTGTTCATAATATAGATCTTTCTACTTCTTTCAATACATATAAAAATTCCTGAGACTTAAATTAAACATTATGTTACTATTATGATGTATTATTTCTAGGCTTATGTTATAACTGAGAAATATTTTAACATAATAAAAAATAAACCAGCTAAGTTAGTGGTCAACACATTTATCAATCTACTTGTAATTGGACAATTTGTTTAGTAGTTCAAACATTTACATTTCAACTCCAAAAGTTTCTGTTTCGATCGTTGCTTCCCATACTTCACTTGTGGAAGGTGGGTTCTCCCAGTGTTCCTCACACCTACTCAGAATAACTTCAATCTATATACACATGAACCTCTATGCGGTGACTGAATTGGAATCATGGATTAATTCAAATGTCTATCATCGCTACACTAATCCTACAATTTTATTTGTTAAACAAACAACTGATGAACAAAATTCTGTGTTTTGATAATAGTCCAAAGTGTAAATTTTTGTGAGGATCGTTAACATTTATTTCTTTGTTCAAAATACCTAGTTATCAGACACTAGGTGATGTATCATGATAAAACAGTTGGAGATGACTAAAATGTATGAAATAATCAAACAACTGAGTAAATTAGTATCAAAGTACATTATTGATCATATTAGATAATTTAAACAAGTTATCTGAGAATTGTTTCAAGTTGAAACATGAGTTTTCTTGATTTTGCAAATGTACCTCAAGATGAATCTCGGTTAATCTGAAGCATAAATTCATTGGATTTTCTCTATGGTCATCTAAAAGTCAACGTCACTATCCTTAATCTTTCTCATTATTACATTGTATTTGGCTACAGGTAAACTACTAAAAATAATCACTAAAAGGTAACTCAGGAAATGTTATTAAAAATCGATAAACCAATAGTATATGACAAATTATACAACAGGTGATATGAACAATGATCCAATGTAAATTCACTTGGTATTGTTTGTTTGAATCTTCCCATCAATGTTTAGGACTGCAATTGATCAGTCTCTTATTGGGATATGTGCATACTGTGCGTATGGACTCGATATAGCCTTAATTCATAAGCATTATTAGCAAAGATGGACATTGGGTAGCAGTGGAATCCAGGACGCGCATTTCGCCCCATTTGAGACTCATCAGCCGGATGTACCTGCATCTCAGAGATGATGTTCACTCTGGAAATCAGTAGCTGAGTGGATAACGCGATGGCGTTTGAAGCGAACGGTACTGGGTTTGAGTCCCAGAGTGGACATCATCTCTGAGATACAGATACATCCAGCTAACGAGTCCCAAATAAGACGAAACGCGCGTCCTACATTCCACTGCTAGCCACTATCCATCTTCGCTTATAATGATCCAATGTGTTTTTTAGCCTAGAAGTAAGTAGTATGTGTTTTTCATCTGGTTCAGACTTAAACAAACTATCAACCAGCTAACGTATCAAAATATCTCCTATGGACACGTGTTTGTCTACTGGTCAGCTTTTCCTTAATTGACCTTGACCGGAAAAATGACTCCACTTTATTTCTTGTTGCTTTGGCAAATATTTCACTTACGGAATTTATTTATCTTAATTTAACCAATCAATTTCATTTGTGATTAGTCAACTGGTTAATTAATGTGAAATTCGTTAATGGCTGACAATACCTATGATTGTCATCACTAGTTTTTCAGGTTTAAATAATTGGGAACATAAATGTCATTCGTTTCTCATTAGTCTTTCCTACTTATTTACTCATTTATCTAACGCACGAGGATTATTACGATTCATAGAGTTCGAGTACACATATATGAATTTGAGAATGAATAGAAAAAACAATGTCATGGATGTGTTTATAATGATAAATAATGTTTTATATGCAGAAAGTAAATAAAAAGGTCTTGTTGTATAAGTAATTAAAATGGATGAATTATTCATCGATTATGTGAATAATTAGATGAATAAAATTGTTTAGATCAAAATTGAAGCTAATAACAAGAAAATGAAACACCAGATTAATATCTACACTCCTGATATGACCAGCCAGGTCAGAGAAAACATGTCATAGTTGTGGAAACAATGCGAGGAAGCAAAGCTGAAATAATGATTGTTGTATGCATAAATTTTGAAAATAACAACAGATAAACGTCGAAGTTTTAATTGGTATACTGTATGCAATGGTGAATGTTTAATCTTTGTTGATTTAATCTGCTCGACAACCACAAAACGAGATAACATGAAGGTTTTGATGGAATCAAATTCTTTCTATTTTAACTACTCTGGATAATGATCAATAATGAGCAGTAGTTGTTTTGGAACTCGGTTTTATCTAAACAAATGTAGCCACAAGAGTAGTCAACACTATAAATACACATAAAAGTGATATTTCAGAGAAGCTTATGTTCAAACTCCATTGATGGTTTACAAAGCATTCTTAAGATGGCACTAAATATTGAAGCAAATATCGCTCGGTTGATGTTATTTTCATACTATATTACTAGGACGTTGTACTGACCACTCATACAGTTTTAACATAATAAACAATTGGCCGAATTTGCAACCATACGGTGAATTGAGCTGACAGACTGAACCAAGCCCATGTGTGAACTGATGAAAAATGGAGCACTTATGTGACCGTTGTATGAATCAATGTAATTATCTTCGTTACATTGTTTATTACTTACTTACGCCTGTTATTCCTAGTGGAGCATAAGATACCAAAAAGAATCCTCCAATGAACTCTATTCTGAGCTATCCGTTCCACTCGCTTCCGATTCCCAGTTCCATGTGTTCTCTGGTTCTCCTCTCTTCATTTTATTCTTCAGGATTACAAGTTAATGCATGGTTTGTGAGATGATTTCCTCAAAGTGTGTCCTATCCACTTCCAGCGTCTTCATCTAATTTCCTCATCATCTTGAAGGTGGTTTGTTCTCCGTCACCGTAGGTTGTTTCTGATGATGTCTGGCCAACAGATCTGTAGTAGCTTGCATAAATAATTATTTATAAGTATCTGCATCACTTTGCTGATGGTTCTAGTAATTTTCTGAGTTTCAGTACAGTACATCATAAGTGTTTTGATGTTAGTGTTAAAAGCTGTAACTTCAGTGTTAGCAGATAGTTGTTTAGAGTTCCAGGTGTTCGTTAGTTGAAGGGATGTTGCGTTTGCTTTGTCAATTCAAGTACATATATTTATGTGTTCTTGTTAGTATGTATGTCTATCCACTTCTTACCTTATTAGCTTTCTTTTTGAATAATATATACCCTTATCTAAAGACTGGTACTCACAGTTAAAGTAATGTTGACCACTAAGCATTATTTATTTATTTACATCACAGTTTGTCTGTTTATATGAACGCGCTAATTATAATCTCCCGCCTACATTTTATGTTTGGCCTTTAGATATCGCTGTTAACCGATGCGTTATCTACTAAATTAAATGGGAGATAGATATCATTTTTCTCAGTTGGAGTCAGACTTAATTCAGGATCCAAGTTTAATATTTATATCTCATTTAAGACCAAGCGCAATATTACAGCTTCTAGCTTATTCATTGACGACTGATGAATTCCTGTAATCTTGATGGAACTGATACAGCCGGGCTGATTCCCAAGTCAGAGATGTTATCACCGTTCCACTGAGTCGCAAATGACCTACTGTAGGACTAAAATATTCGTACAACTAATCGATCAATTATGTCTGACCATGAGGCTTATCACACTATTCTGAGTCACTCAGTTTTAAACCCATATTATAGACTGATAGATACAATTCGACCGGCACTAAAAAAGACTTAATATATACTAAATTAGTCAATACTCAGTGATCAGTCATTTGCAAAGATTCCTAAAGTTACTTTCATAATAACAACATACACAATTATTTTTTTTGTAGTCTCAATCATAAAAGGTATTTACTGACTAGGAATTTTCTTCTAATTAACAATGTCATAATCATTTGCTAATTCATATATCAATCTGTATTTGAACAAGATAAATCATAAAATTGCTTTTATTTTGTTTCATTAATTCTCTTGTAACAAGCTAGTAACATGAGAAATTATCGAAAGTATATCTTCTTAAATACTAAATTTTTTTAAACATGAATTATTGTAGTCATTTAAATTGAATAAAGTATGATTAATTCAACATTTACTAACTTTAAGTGTTGAAAATTTAAAAAAAGTTATCAATATCAATTGTGGATATTATAGTAATTTTAATAGTTGAGATCATGAGTCAATTGAAGCTAGACCACCATGGAAAACCTGTAAGCACTGGACGGCCGTTTCGTCCTATTTGTGGGTCTCCTCAGCAGTGCGCATCCACGATCCCTCCTCGCGAGGTTCGAACCCAGGACCTATCAGTCTCCCCTCTGATAATAATCATATGCTCATTAGTGACTGACTTCAAGAGGTATTTCCTGGAGTTCCATTGAGAAGTAGTGACCAGTGGAGTGACTCATGATCACAACTATAGAAAAAAGTTATTCTATATCACTAGTTCTTATCATAAAATTTTCAAAATATATTTAATAGATCATTCAAGAAAAAATTTTGTTTTTTCATTCCACTAAATTGGATATTTTAATTCAGTTATGTCTGTTTGTAAATAAATGATATATTATTTTAAGAAGTTAATATTAACAACTGTTTTCAGTGTTCAATGTACGAAATAAATGTTAATTTTATCAAATAATTTACTTTTATTTGAACAGCATACATAAAGACCTATTATTGCCTTTTTACAAGATGAAGAAACCCAGTAATAATAATAATAATAATAATAATCCATGAACACTATAATTATCTTTACCCTTGTTTGTTAAACAATCATCAAACTATATCCGCATTAAAATTCCCTTAAAAACGTAAGGATTGCGGGGGGGGGGGGAAAGTCAACACCCTAGGAAGTATTTTCAAGTAAATAGTCTTTACACACAATTCATATCTTATTTACATAGCTAATGATTCTATTCATAGACTATTCGACTCTAAGATGAGTGATAAAAAGCAATACAATTCCAAATAAAATTTCGTCAATATTTATCGGTTATGTGCATAGCTCATTTTCTGTTAAGTTAGAGGTAATGTAGAGTGTGTTAAATTTGAAATTAACCGTATTACGGACTGAGGTAATCTGGAGAGTAACTGAAAATTAGAGATGTATTGAAACCCGTTTTATTTTAACACAAGACTCCTTGACAGTACCCACTTACAAACACATCTGTGATTGAAACCAAGACCCTCAGGTTTTTAAGAAAAAATTAATGCAGCAGACTACCTATTGAGAATTTGGTAGCTCTAATGCCGATGTCAGTCAGTAATTAAGACCATTTTGACGTAGAACTACTTCCTAAAACAATCTTACTCGCCATAAAATCTGAAAGTTCTAGGTTCAATCTTCTATAGAGGTCTATGTGAACGATTCTGAGAAGCTTCGTATTACAACAAGGTAAATGTTCAATGCTCTATGGTTCATATTTAATTCGTTTGGATTGATTGACGTACGATAATAAGCTAGTGAACATTTAAACACGGTTAGAAAATCAATTCAATCTAAAATGATTTGAAACATCATATTAATGATAATCTTGATCCGTTACACAAGTCATTGACTATCTGGACTTGGAAGCTCAGCAGATAATATTTTAAGTATTTGGAGCGTAAGTTACTGGGTTCGAATCCAGGTGTGAACGTCAACAGGAATTGAGGCACATCCAGTTGATGGTTCACAAACTGTATGAAACGCGAGTTCTAGATTTTTTGCTACCCACACTCCATACATTCTAGAAATACAAAAAAATGGAAAGTAAAGGGGTAAAGATAAAGATAGGAAAGAGAGAATATACCATATAGTTTAAAATTAATCGATTAGTGTGCATAACGGCAACAAAGTATACCCATATGCACGTAAGTTGATTAAATGGTTGATTGACGAACAGACTAGTCATGAACAGACATAATATTTAAAAGTTGTGGTTGAATAATTTATTCTGAACGTTTTTGAATTATCAGAAGGGGGTTTTGTGGAGATTTTAGTACTTTTATATAGTTGAGATCATGAGTCAATTGAGGCTAGACCACCGTGGTTTTTGAATTATGCTGCTATTTCTACAGTTACTTAATATAAAGTACATAATCAACTGGTTTTTAAACATTTTGCTTAGAAAACTGTCCAGGTCAATTCCAAAGTAATAGATAATCTTTTTGACAGTTAAGATCAAAAATATGGTACTGATAAGTTGTTAGTTTCTAACTAACAGTCTGGGATTTAAAATTTAGAATTGATTGATAAATTCATCATCGATGAACGTGGAGGATCGAATGCAGACGTAAAGGCGAGGATTGACATAGCAAGGGCTGCATTCCTACAATTCAAAAACATATGCAATTCAAAACAACTGTCAACTAATATCAATCTCAGAATCTTCAATACGAACGTCAAGACAGTTCCACTATACGGAGATAAAACTACGAGAACTACCACAACCATCATCAAAGTAGAACAAATATTTCTAAACAATTGTCTACTCAAGATACTCAATGTCCGTTGACCGGATACCATCAGTAAAATTCTACTGTGGAAGGGAATAAACCAGCTTCCAGATCAAGAGAAAATTAGGAAAACACGTTGGAAGTGGATAGGACAAACAATGAGGAAATCATCAGAATGCATCACGAAGCAAGCGCTTACTTAGAATTCTGAAGGGAAACGGGAAAGAGGAAGGTCGAAGAACACGCTGAGTCAGGAGTTGGAAGCAGAAATGAAAAGGATGAATGGCAACTGGAAAGGATTGCCCAGGTTGGGTTGGATGGAGAGTTTTGGTGGTTGGCCTATAATACTCCACGAGGAGTAACAGGCGTAAGTAAGGTTATTTCAGAGGTCGTTCATTCGAATTCTATGTTGACTTAGACTTCTTTTCAATATCACTTATCATCACTATTATTATTATTATTATCATCCAAATCACGTAACTAGTAAGTAAGGTGAACGTCTCAACAAAATAAACAACTTAAATAATTACACTTTTGTTTTTCCGAATTTTCATTTTCAGGTATTTTACCTTTATGGTGTTAACATTTTTATCTGGATAATTATTTCTAGCTATTTGTTTACACGTTTTGGTGTAGCTCAGATAAATAAGTAAGAACAAATAGCTTAATTATGTAGTTTAGTGGGTAAAATAATGACAATTCATCAAATTCATTTGGAATTAGCGCTATTGAATGGTGTTAATGTAAACAGGAAATTATAACAAACTATTTTTTCACGGGAAGTATGATATATTAAAATATCTATTTAGTAGAACCTGACCTTATTAACTTGGCCTTATTAACTTTAATCTGAACTTTGTGATTTCAATGTTTAAGATAAAACATCTTAACTCAAAATCTAAACAGTTACGGCTGTATATTCAAGAGTATTTGGGGAGCCAAGTATTTCTGTTAGAGCATAGTCAATCACTATTAATCAAACAGTGTTCAATGAGTTGGTTTAGGAAATTTAATCTTTTTTGAATGATACACAGTTATAATACATGATAAAATAGGTATTAATAATATATTATTCATTTTCATCTGTTTCCAAATCAGTATGTGAGAAATGGAAATAGGACAGTACAAAAACAGTAAATGTAGACAGAGACAGGCATTTTTCCAACCAATATATATAGCTGCATAGATAACATCTTTTTAAGAAAAATACCACAAGCAATGGATGAAGGATTGCGCTAGATCATGGATTGATTAAAGTTAGACGTCAACAGTGTAGAACACCGGCTTAGTGGTCTAGAGGTTAGGCATTCGTGAGCAAGACAGAAGGTCGCAGGTTCGAGTCCTGCGTGCGATATCGTGAATTCGCACTTCTGTGGAGTACACTTTAGGAAGAATAAGGTGAACCAGCGCTCCCATGCTTTCAGTTGTGGTCTAGCTCAGACCGATTCATGATTTCAACTGTTAAAATACGATAATCTCCATAAATCCTCACATTAAAAACAATAATTCGTTTTATCTAAAGACGTCTTTTTTGGATGAGAGTAAACAAAACAAAGAGATACTACGTAACATGTTGTTCTTGCTATTACAAAGTGGATATGAAACTGACTTCATGAACAGAGATGGATTGTGGGAGCAGTGGAATCCAGGACTCTCGTTTCATCCAATTCGGGGCTCGTCAGTGGGCAATATTGAGTCAATACTCACAGGATGCACATGTGCCAGTAAGAAACTTATCAATTCAAGTCCGAAATATCAATGGAAAGATTCAAACAGCTAATACAAACTAAATGAGATTGACTTGGTTTTTATAAAATTGAAGATATAGATTGTGAGTCTATAAATAGTAAACTCATTGAATAGAAATTTACTGTAAATACTGTTGGCGAAATGATGACTGAATTAAAGCAGTAATTGAACTTTCGATTATTATGGCAAGTTTCTCAATTAACCTTTACAAATTATCCTATCTTAAACGGTCCCACTTAGAGGATATGTCAATTAAGTAGCCTCGATAACAAAAGAGACTTTTATTAGTCCTTGATGTTATTTAAAAAGAGGTATAAGTTTCAGTTCCTTAGAAAAAAAACTTCGCTAAATTTTTGAAATGATAATCTCTTTTATCGAAAAACAATGTGGACTGGAAAATATCTAAATTTCGACAGATTTGTCATCTACAACAAAAGCGAGGCTCGAAAAAGTACCTCTTAAACAGGACTTATAGAGTAAGTACTACAGTTATATTTGAAGAAGACTCGAACTGATGACTGATACATCGATATCAAATGGTTACCCGATAAAGTTTACAAATCGACTCAAACTCGGTTAACTCCAGACCCTCTTTTTAATTCTTCCGCGAAAAAGGGGTTTCTATCTCTTTACCATGTAAAGAGGAAGGGATCAGTATGGTTTCAAGCTAAAGACTAAAAGTAGTCATCGTGAAAAGTGATTTTGATTGAAAAGACTAAGCCCATGACTTCATATAGGTCTAGATATTTCACAAACCATTGTATCACATCCTTTCGCACTTATCAGTTCATGTTCGTGTGAAGACACGTACATAAGGAGGAGTAGTGGACCGATCCAATCAAGGGTTGTGAAACATGTACCTAGATGGCTTCAGAACCAGCTAGTGTCAAATACTCCAACAGACACAGGAAATAGAGTAACATAGTTTACATCAATATCACTTTTAAAAAGTTGTGTAGAAATTGCGAAGATGAATTCTTAAGTGTTGGGGTGATCCAGAAAACTTCTCGCAAAAGACAGGAAAGGCTCAGGAAACATTAAGAAGCATTTTTATCCAATCAGCGTTCACTAGAAGTTTTGCCAGTAACATCACGAAAGTGAAAAGTCATATGTAGAGTTTCTGATTGGCTGATTACTATCCTACTACTATGTTTGCTAGTATTCCAGAGTTTTCAGGAAAACCCAAAGACTTCTAAAATACTATAAAAAACCCTATGTTTTCTGTACATAAATAAACCTTTGGAGTAAAGTGCTTCCCGCATGTTTTGCGCCTTTTTTCTTGTGCTCTGGTTGCTGTGCTCTGTGTCGCTTGGGGGTTACGAGAATAGCTTAGGAACCGAGTATAGCGTTCAATTAGCAAGACTTATCATTAAGTTTATCAAAATCTTGGCTATTCACAAATCCAAATCCTCTTTATGTGTACAGAAATAATTAACCGTGACCTTGATTTGCCCTGATAATCTTAAAGCCATTTTATGGCCTAGGGTAGTGTGAAAATTCTCTATTCCTTCCATGTTATTATTGATTTTTTCTCACCTTTGCTTACAATTATCATTTTATGTTCATATGAACTTTTATTTAATTGACCTTTATTAATTTTCATATAAAACACCTTGACAAATATGTGCGATCAGATTGTTCGAAATGTGTAATGCAAATAGGTCACTTTTTTAAGATCACCTCTGTCTTCTCATTGTCCTATCAAAGTTTAAAATTATAAAAGTCTTATTGTTAGATGTTGTGCATTTAAGTTCAAATATCGACCAGATAAGTGTAAATAGGTTTAGTGAACTTCATAATTCTCATTGAAAACAAATAATCTATTGTTTTAATGATGTTATTAGGTTAAAAATTGAATATTAATTGACCTGGTGCAATCATAAAAACGAAGACAAGTTAGATTTTGCATCCACTGACTCTCAGTTGTATAATTCATCATCTAGTATCTCTTCTGGTGTTAGGCAGTTATATGTGGTCGACAGGAGACCCTAAATCCTAATATCGTGATAGATGACACTCCGATTTCGAGGAAACTGAACCTGAGCTGTCCGGCCTCATAATCAAGGACATTACCACTGAGCTATGTGGGTAGCGACTGACCTCCTGTAAAGCTGAGATTTATGGTCCAGGATTTCCACCAGAATACCAACTACCCTACCTCACCAAAACATAATTCAGGTGATGTGAGAACATTTACTCTAGTATATACCACGCAAATGGCCAATACTGTGGTTTGAAAAAACTCAACTAGAGTCACTACTTGGTGGTTAATTAGTGTGAATGTCTCTTCTGTTATTGAGAATAGGAATTCATAATACTACAGTACAAAACATAAACTATAGTTCAAATAACCAGTTAGTTATTTGTTTGAATAAAAGGAAAATTAGTGGAAATAAAAGTATTCTTATCACACGAAATGAGAATGTATAGCTTATATTTGAGTTTGACATTTCATTCTCAATTCGTTAAAGTTTTAGTAATCTCATGTTACATGTGGAAAGAATAGTCGAATTATCATATTTTTAGACAGACTGAATAAATAATAAATCAAATTGTTCGATATGAGAAGCATAAAATTAAACTTCATCTATAGATTGTGTTACTTCACTGATATTTTTTTAAAAGCGCTAAAATGAGTTAAAATGAATTTGCTTTTGTACTCTATCATAATGAATATATTTCATGCAACTGAAAAAAGCATAACAAGAAGACATACCAAAGATGGATAGTGGCTAGCAGTGGAATCCAGGACGCACGTTTCGTCCTATTTGAGGCTTGTCAGCTGGATGTACCTGCATCTTTGCTTATAATGCTTGTGAATTAAGGCAATATCGAGTCAATACATACAGAACGCACATATCCCAAAAAGAGACTGACCAGTCGCAGTCCTAAGCATCAATGGGAAGATTCAAACAAACAATACTAAGTGAATTCAAGAAGACATAACAGTTATAAAAATGTAATTTAAGTTTCAATGTGAATTCTTCGCATTTTTGATAACTTACCATTTTGGTATGTCACATGTGAATAACCTGATCGATAGGATTTTGATTATCATTACAGGTCTAGACAAATACAATATCATATCTAATAATTAGTAATTAATTAGGCTAAATATCTCAATCCTGAAGGAGGTCAGTTTCTGTTTAATTAGCTCAATGATAACACCTATGACTGAGTTACAAAGTGGTCCGGGTTAGGGTCTCACTATTAGTGTCAGTCTTTTCAAGATTAGAGACTTACCTTGCTAACGACTGTTGACTAGCATTGAACTTAGGCTCAGAGTCTCCTGTCAACTATTTCCAACCACTTACCATTAGGATAGACATTAGATCTTTCCATGTTGATTAGATCCAGAAGACACAACATTTAACCTCGTTTTGTTTGTTTGATTTCACTAAACCACTTATTATAGCCAGAATAGTTCAGTGGTAACGTCTCTGGCGGTGAAGCTGAATGACGCAGGATCAAATTTACCAGGGTACATCAGACCCCTCAAGATATTAAGTACACCTTACTGACGAGTTCCAAATAGCACAAGTATAGGTCAATGGTTTCTTGTTGGCTGTCTCTAACCACCTTATATTGTTTTTAACTATCTACTTCTACTCTAAACCCGAGATCAATATCAGCACCATACACGCAGAAACTTATGTTTTACATTAATGAAAGGTGATAACATATTTTAAGTAAATTTATATACGTATGATATATGAAGAAAGATCATAAATATTATGAACTGTCTTTAAGTTTGATGGTTTCAGTCAAATGAACATGTTAAATAACTCTTTGGCACGTGAACGTTCACTTAGTAATGTAGAGTTCCTTTTTTTAATACACTTTTGTGATCTCGTTTTGTTAATTTTACAATCAACGACTGTCTCTAGGTAAATAAATTTCGTTTTATACATTTTGATTTGCCGAACTGTCAAAAATGAACAGACGATAATAAAAAAAATACTGAAAAAAGACTAAAATATTCTCTAAATTCTGATAAATAGTACAACTTCAGCAAAAATTTCTAAATAAATACACTGTTTAGCCTGAGTATTAGTGTAGAAATATATCGTTTATACTGAAAGCTAGAAAGTTTTAACCACAAAAGTAATCTTTCATACAATGAGGTATCAAATCAAACTCATAGTAATGGAGTATTGGATAAAATTAACAATTCGAAACTATTCATCCCAATTTCAGTGCCTTTTACCAATAAAGCGGATATGATTTCCTGACAAGACGTCGGTTGCTATGGCTTTTTTTCAAATAAGCTCAGAAACCAGATAATTACTTGTTAAACGGGTATAAAAGTTGTAAATACTGAATAATTTTATACTTACCAAACAAGTTTTCTTAATCTTCTAAAACAAGATATTTACAAAAAAGCAAGTAAACTTTGTTCTGATTTTGTTGTTCTAACGGATTATTAAAAAGTCATGATTAAATACATTGAAAATCTTTTTTTTCAGAGATGCCTGAGACCTGTAATTTCAATTGTTGGTACTAATTTTTTTCTCCCTGGTATCATCTGGCTAATAAACACTGATTTTTAAGATAAAATTTCTCTGATAAGTGGTCAGAATGTGGTAACAGTGGAATAAGAATTAATCCTCTCTGGATCAACTTGAATTGAGATTAAGATGACTATGATACTGAGTAACTTTTCTAAACTGCAATTTAGTCGAAAAAGTAAAAAATGACTTCTCATAAAATTCACCATAACTTAATATATGAATTTCTTATTATGGTTCAATAACTAATTCATATAAATACAAGTAGAATCTGTAGTAATATATGATATGCATCTAGAAAAATCTAAAAAAAGAGTCCATTCAAGTGCATGTTCATGTTTACACCTTTGGGCCACACTTGCTGTGTGATACGTAGAGATATAATGTGGACACTAAAACTGAATTTAGTGAGTGGAAGTTTAAAAATTGTAACTTAAATTCCTAAACTAAATAGTTATTAGCATCACGGGGTGTTATGTGGTTCATAGGGTTTATATAGATTTAAATCATTAAATTACCTTAGTTAGACCAGTGATGGTTAGCCATACTGAGTGTGAGACAGTTTATCCACCTCATGCAATTGCAAATAGTCGAACAATATAGCGAATTGATTGAAGATATACATGACCACTTTTTGATGTCAGTTCAGTAGTCGAGGTTTCTTGCGCTCGCCTAAGAGGTTGAGGGTCCTGCGTCCGATCACCGAACGCGCACCTCCGAGGAGTCCCATATTAGGACGAAACGATCATCTATGGCTTGTAGGTTTTCAATAATGATTTAACTAAGATCAGTTTGTTATCCAAAATCTATAAATAGTTAATGCTGAATTTCACTTTCAACAGCTGATTTGGTTATCTTCGGGGCATATTTAAGAATTTTTTGACGAAGTTTATTATTATTTAAAATGATCTACTCTTTATTACAGATTTTGATAAGTTAAACAAACGAGTTGACATTTTAAAAAAATACTAAGTTCTAAGACTGAAAATTAATTGTTCAGTGAAGTAATGGTGACAATGTACTTGGTTCCAATCTACTGAAGTTAACATAATATCAAAGTCAATACCATTTACCTGATATCGATTTTAATCCGTTTCAATTACACCTACCTACTGATTTTGCCAAGTGATATGTTTTTCGACAAATAACGTTAAACAATATATATTGCCAAATACTAAAAATGTACACGTTTAAGCATGTATAAACAGAAGGAAGGTCTCTCACAATTATGACTATATCTACTATCTTTTTTTACAAATTAATTATTAAAATGAAAAGTTTGTAAATAATCTAAGAAGCTAGATTCCTTTATTACTATTCTTCTTTGAATTAATGAACATTTATATTAGTGGAACAAGATTTTTCTTTAGTCCAACCTCAGTAAATATATATCTTTTTGATAGGTTACTTCTGTAACACTGTGAAATAAACTATGTAAATTTATTACCATTAACAAATATAACGATGCCTTAAGATGTTTTTCTCATCGAAATAGTAAGATCAATACACATTTAAGTGATTTTATTTATAGTAAACACTCCAAAATGTTGGATTGATCAATAATGTTCGAAATTAATTAGTATATATATACATATATAGTGTACATCTGAAGAATCCATGAAAAAGCAAATATTGTCGATTTAATATTGATGTTGCATTTAACTAATGCTTATTAAGTTACTTGATATGAACCATGTATTAATTAAAACTTTCTTGTCCTTAAAAATTGACCATTCAGTTCTCTATCTTCTAAGTAGTGGTTAGTAGTAAAATCCAGAATGAATATGTCAACAGCATGTTAATGTTGATTGACTCACTAATCTTCGCTTCCAATATACAATGATAAAGTGTCTAATGTACTAATCACTACGATATGTTAATTATTTTACTCTTTTCTAGATATTCAGGATTAAATTAATGGTACATTATCTGAAATACAATAAATATGTTAATGTAAGAACTGTCGAGATATATATTTATTCATCCTTGTAAGCTAGTGCGGATCGGTGAGATTCGATTCCGAATATGTGCCAAGGGAAAATACAAACACTTACGATTTCGACATCTTATATCAAGGCGGATAAGTGATTCACTATAGATTTTAGTATCAGATGTATTTAGTGGATTAAAATTAAAGAAAAGGAGGTGTAGTAATGGTAGAAAATGAAAGCAAGCTTAATATAAGTTGTATGGATTAGTTGATAAAGCGTTAGATCCGTAATTTATGAGAACTTTCATTTAAATCCGTACGAATGGTTTGATATTATTTTGGAGCCGAGTTAATGTAAGGCATTAAGGAGGAAAATTATATTCGTAAAAATTCTCAGACATCGAACTTAAAAATTCCAAGGTCTCTCTTGACTAACTGGTTCAAGCTTTTTTTCAAGGAATTACGGTCACACACCAAAATTGACAGTTACAACTGAAGACAATGGAATATAATCAGCAATTCTATCATTACACTAAATCACTGTATTTTATGTGGCATATCGACTGAGTGCCATAACATTCTCTTACTCATCTGATTTTGTTCTTTTGAGTTGATGAATCAGGCAACCGGAATAAAAAAACAATACTTCTCCAAAAATAATGGTGACTGTATGAGTCAGCATAAGAGAAATACGTATGTATATATAAAATAGGTAACACACGAAATGGATATAGACTATCACTGGACAAAGGTAGTGTGTTAAGTCTTCACATCTAAATGTCATCTTAGTCTATCGATCACATTTTTATCGATAGGTAATGCTGATTTATGTAATTAAATTTGGAGAATAAAAAGTTTTCGTGATTTCTATCTTAGCCAACACACATATTTCTTTTATTTCATACATTAACAATTGAACAACCAGCTTATCAGTCAGTTTTATTGATTCTCTTCCAGGTGAATGGTATTTTGGCCATTGATCTCAATCATGAAGATGTCGTCGAGCAGATTCGCTGTAAGCCTTTACATGATTATCACTAAAATAATGTGAAAAAACACTCTAATTTACATTAATCATTCATTTAACTGTTTAACTTCATTATATTTTTCTTAGCGCGAAACCAAGTCTCTTTAAGACTCAGAAGATTACGTTATCAAGTGGTTGATGGTTTAACTGGATATCGAGTAGGCTCGATGAGAAATTTAACTTGCAATGAAGCTCCAATTCTCAGATCACAACAACGTCATCATTATCAAAAACGTCGTTCAGTTCGAGAGTCTTCATCAACAGGAAATACAGCATCTGCTGTAGTTAGACGAAGACCTCGTCTTGGAACGCAAACGTTCAAAATAGCTCGTAGTTGTTCACCGCCTCCATTAGCGTCAGTCGATTCAATGAATGATTCGATGGGTCCACATACAGATGAAGATATCGATTGGAGAAAAGAAGAAGAGGTAAAGCTATTGACTTAATTGATTGAAACTATTTTATTATGACCAATTCGCTATCGTTACTGATTTTAAAAAGAATATTGTAGGTTGTGTTCGACCAATTAGTTCATGAATTCCTATGTTGGGCGTACGCATAATTTACTTGCATATATTCAAGATCTGTATACCTTGTAAAGCAACATGAATGACAGATCTTTTAACTAGTGTACTTATAAAAACGAGCCACATAATGATGCATAAAAGCATTTCTTCTCATCTTTGAAACAAATAGCAGGCTGATATTTTTAAGCATCTACATCAAGCAAAACATGTACATGAACCACTATAGAGTTACTAAGTTGGGATTAGTTCTTAAAATAGTTTCATTGTATCGTATTTTCTTTTACAAAACACTTTTTCAATTGAAATTCTCGAGGTCTATAAGTTCAAGTATTTCGTTTTTGTTGATCCAATTAATACTAACTAAATCACAAATTCATAAGTCGAACTGAAGAAAAAAAACAGGCAAGCAATTTTAAAGCATTTTATTTACTACCATGTATTTAATAAAAATTCGAAAAATTATTTTTATTTTCTATTATCAATATTCAATGAAGAAGTAGGAGATATAATTTAATTATTTCAATCATATTGCTGTTTGTTGGCACACCAAAAATTTCATATCATTTATTCTTTTTGAATTAATCTTTAATAATCTACAAAGAGATTTACTGTGTCAATCATTGTTAATGTTTTATTTTTTTATTTATAATTTTGACATACAAGAGATTTTTGGCATTTTATTCGGAGGGTAATTAAACTTGAGAAATACAATAGGCTAGCAATATTAGGGAGATCGAGTACTTAGTTCTCCGTGTAATCGAAGTCAATAATAACCATGGTTTATATTTCATAGTCTCAATCTTAGAACTAATTAGACTTAAATCGACAACAAAAATTCGGTTTAAAAGTTGTGAAAGGTGTTGATTAAGCGTGGTCCTATGTCACTATTCATTCAATGTTATATTGTTACGGCTTAACATCCGAGGTTTGTACTCATTAACCACAGAAAGTATAGCCTCTTTGAAATAGAAGTTAATTGAAGTACTTTATGGGTTTTTCATTTTAGTTTCAGATTTTTCAACCCTGTACAATTAGGATATTAAATGAGGATTAACCGTGAATTGTAATTTCTTGTGATGAGCACGTTGTTATTGAGCTGCTGGCTGGGAATCGAATGGTCCACATATTTAGACTGTAGTCCATTTGCGATATAGTGCGATTCCCATCCACTATCACTAATAAATAACCGCTTTGATATATGAAACTACTTATTTGAATATTAATTGGATTCTCACAAATGAAGACCAAGAAGCGTTCGTGAGAAATCGTTACTTGTGTAGTAAAATAGGTCATGGAAGTCTATTTTATTTGAATACGATTAAAGGATTCAGGGGGATAACTGACTTAGTAATTAGTGATGGACTAGCTAGAGTTCATTTTAATCTCTACATTCCTTTGCCATATTTAGGTTTCTTGAAGGAAATATACTTTTTACCTTGTTTGACACATCGTTTCTGGTGCAAGTTCCTTTTACCTAATTACTATTGTTTTAAGAGATCGAAATCTTCGGACTTATAATACCGACATCATGAAGTCAGTGTGAAAGGTATACATTTTCAGATAAGATAACTCTTTAAAACTATTAAAGGTGGTAACTGAAAATGCAAAAAATCAGAAAATTCATGAATTACTTAAAATCCTAAGGCTTTCATTTCTGCTAGCTACAGAATAGTTTCAGTCGGTAAATTAATCTTAAAATCGGAGCTGATAATGAAACTGATACGAACCATACTTCAGAGACTGGTGCCTTAGTTCATAAAACATTTCCAAAAATAGTCTTCAGAAGTGACGACACAGCTCTGCAATCTAACCTTGTAAACGTGCCAACCAATGAAGACATAGAAAACAAATAAGAAGTTAGCCAGTAAAAACTGGATTGTTTAACCTTGAAATATGAGTGGTCGTAAAATACTTGCCGCTCAGTTCGAAAATTTGTCTGAATGTAATTACTTGGATAGATCCTGGAGGTTATTTTTGAGTCTCTTTAGGTAGATAAAAGTGCGTGGATTTATATGCCGTTTGGGATATTTATTATTAACATAAAAAACTATCAACCTGGTTGGTATAACCAAGCTAACGCGGTCAAATCGCCGCAAAACTGTGAGTTTTGGTATCAATTATTTGTATTTCACTCAAATTGTTTTCTCGTTGTATAGAAATTCTGTGATATGCATAAGATTAGTATTGTTATTGGTAATTTTATGGAATACTCGTTGCCCATCTGTTTTGATGCCCCCCCCCTTTAAGTGCGGTGCAGTTAGACGAAAATCATGCTATTATGCTTCACTTTCATCCTAGTGTGGTTTGTAACCTTACATTTGTTTTCGCTTTACATGTACTTGCCCCTGTCTTTTACTCTCCTTGATCCTGCTTAATATATTGGGCCACACGTATGGTTCATATGACTACGTTCAGTTTGCCTAACCCCGTGTTTTGCTTCACATACCGAATTACTAACTGGAATTCTCTCACTGACAGCCTAATTTAACGGATTTTACATTCTAAACGCCTATCCTACATAACTTCTAAACATTGTAAATTGCTAATCATTATCTTCATGGGACTATATCAGTATTATTAATTGAAGTGGTTTGTTGACTTATAGCACTGTTCGTCAGTGTTGATCACTATCATTCAATTTTTATCCGATAGTTTGTGTATTTATAGGCATATCATTAAGTAAGCTTATACGCCAATATTACAACTACAGTCTACCAGTTTTCTCGGTCTAATTGTTGTGGTCGAATCCTGTAATATATCTGATTCTGTGAACTACGCTACGCAAACTAGTGTCAGCTGTTGGTTCAAGTAATATAGGTGACTAAGCACCACATTCGGCTCAGCATAAAAATATTTGTCGACTGGTTTTGTGTTATGTCTTGATACAAATTCGTGCTTGTTTCGCGTCTGGAAAACAGTAAATTTTTCATATAGATTGCAGTAACTAGTACTATTAAAATGTTTGTAGTTGATATTACATTTGCTAAACTCTAGTAGCTGGATATTTCAGCACGTGTAACTGTGCTTAGCACTTACCTCTTCAGCAAATCACACTTTCCAATTCTTTACTTGTTCCGTGTATGTCAAACTTTACAGCGGATGCAGTTTTTATAGGTTTTCAATATTTAGAGATAAACTGTTATATCTTCCAAACTATGGGGAAGGTTGTTCAAATATGTTCTCTAGCAACCGAAATGTTCGCACTTGAGGATTTCATATATTTTAACCACTGATCTTGTAAAGACTTCTTTATGTACCTTCAGTTTTTTAGCTGGACCATTTCTCAAAAAGCAATCGGTACCAGATTAATAGACAGTAAAAAAAGTACGGACACTTCAGAGACAAGAAAATCTAATCTGTTGGTAACAGTCTTATTCGATTTACTTTAAAAGATCACATAAAAAAGTTGACCTAGGGTGGAGGGTAACAAAATAATAAACAAGGCTTAAATAGGCGGAGTACAAATAAGCGTAGATGGTACTAATTCATAGGAACCTCTAAAAGTAGGTTTTGTGCTTATTAATTCTAATCAACAAGACTTATAATCAACTGATAGAGTTACTACTACTTCAAAGATTCAAATCATTGTTAGCCACATATTGGTAAAGTGTATTATCACTGAGGACAACATGATACTGACTACTATCCAGTGAGTATCGACCACATATTCACTATTCGTCAAATCTTGGAACACTAGGATACTTATCGGCGTCCGACAATGATAGCCTTTCTTGACTTAAAAGCAGCATTTAACTCTGTAGATTGAGAGGTTCTGTGGCAGTGTCTGTCATTAAAAGGCGTACCTCAGAAGTTTATAAACCTAGTGAAGGCTCTTTACTCGGACACTACCAGTCGAGTGAGAGCTTATGGCGAACTGTCATTTGATTTTACAATCTCAAGTGGTATCCAGCAATGCTGTCCACTATCTCCATTTTCGTTTAACTTCATCATAGACCTACTGCTGGGACGAACGTTTTCATCGACTGAATTTTCGGGAATTGATCTCGTACCACGAGGTTTACTTATCGACTGAGAATACGCAGATGACATAGTGATGTTTGGTGAAGACGCTAATAAAATGCAGATTCTTTTGGTAGCACTGAGTAACAATGCAAGGATGTTTGGGGTGCGTTTCTTCCCCTCTAAATGTAAATAGTTTCTCCAGGACTGGTCTGCGTCAACACCTGAACTAAGGATAGGGAGTGAAGTAGTCGAACGCATCGACAACTTTGCTTATCTTGGAAGTCTGATCAGCCCTAATGGGTTGGTGTCTGACGAAATATTCGCACTTATTCAAAGATCTCGTTTGGCTTTTGCCAACTTACGTTACCTATGGCGAAGACGAGATATCCGTCTATCAATTAAGGGACGAGTATACTGCGCAGCAGTTCGCTCTGTTTTACTTTACGGCTGCGAAGCATGGCCACTAAGAGTAGAAGATACTAGTAAGTTACTAGTATTTGACCACAGAAGTCTTTGATATCTTGCTCGCATTTGCTGGGATCACCGGGTAAGTAATATTAAGGTTAGACACAGAGTATTAGGGAATGATGGTAAATCAGTTGATGAGGTTGTGAATCCTCATCAACTGAGATGGTTGGGCCATGTTTTACGTATGTTTATTTATTTATTTAAACACATAAATATTGGTACAAAAAGGCACCAGATTTATATGCGCCGCACAAATCTCATTTGATTTGTGTGAGACCTGTGCTACTGCCCGGGTACCTGAACCGAAGCAGGTGGTTTCCTTAGGGGGGCACACCTGGAGCCTTTGACCTACAGATCTGATCCGCAAGGCAGCGGAGCATCGTGTGGAGATGCAATCCCATGGTAGCCGGTGACCAACGATTGATTCATACGCCATTTGTTCCATCAGGATACTGGAGCCCATGTGCACCATTGGTTTGGAATCAGGGTTTTCCAACTCCCCTAGGTGGACCCTCCGTGTCCACCAACCCGGTTAAAGCACCGGACATTCGCTTTTCGTCCTCTCAATTTCGTAAACAACACCCCCGCCACGAGAAGGCAATGAGTAGGACTTCCCTGGCAGAGGCTGTATACGCGTGGCCGTGTGAGAGCATTTCGAGAGGGAGAGCGGACTCTCCCCACTTTCGGCCGTACCAGGGCATTTGGGGGCGTGTTACGTATGCCTGAACACCGATTACCACGATGCGCAATGCTGACTAGTATTGGCGATGGTTGGAAGAGAGTTAGGGGCGGCCAAACCAAAACGTGGCATCAATGCTTGAAGGTGTATACACTCTGTCTTCCCTTAAACATTGAGATTAAAATTGCTTCATATCTTTCTTCCTGTACTATATCCTTTTACCCAATCTTTGTTTTATATTTTACCGCCATTAAATTAACTACTATGAATTCGGTGTTCATCTTGTTGTGCTAATGAGGTATGGCAACGTGGACCAATCCATATATATACAATTCGAGAAAAAATATGTATCAAGGTATATCGCAACTCTAGATTTAGGGAAAGAAAAGAAATAAATGAAGTAGTTCTTTTACGACCGATTCTAAGCCATATCATCCAACCTCTCCAACCGCTAATCGCGGTTATCATGCATAATCCAACCAGGTAGTTTAAGACTGTTGAAACGGTTATGTTGAATAGTCAGTGATTGATGCTATGTCTTGGTTTGACAGTCCCTAACTTTTTGATACCTGGTCCTTTCCTAGTCAGCATTTTGGACTGAGGTATGCAGTGGTTAGGTATACGCAACACATGTTTTATTTACCCCACTCGATACAGATTTATAACCTGGTTATTCTACGTCTGGCGTCAGATTAGCTTACTTAGTTGTCCCTATACATAAGCGGTGCTTTGAAGACACCCGTAATTAAATACTTTCAACCTGCACATGTCCTCTGCTTTCATTGACCATGGTTCATAACCACAGATTTACATAGGAGTCTGCTACGCCATCAGATGTGTCTCCTTCTTTCAGGATAAGAGAGTTGGTAAACGTGCTCAGCTGCTTCACCTCCTGTCGTCATTTTAGGCGTTGATGTAGACCAGTTCTATAGTAGTTTTACACACTTCACTTATAGAAAAATCCCAAACATTCTCTTTACGTCACTCAAGACTTTCAGAAAACTATTTACTCAACATCTTCGTTCAACACGAATATGTTATCTGCGTACTATGACGTGTTTCATTAGTTTTTCAATGACAGTTGTTCATAATTCATCGCTAACACCCTAATAACCCAAGGCACCAAAATCACATTTTCTTTTTGTTCTGTTACTGTCTGTTTACTCTGAGGCATTTTTCATCAGTTATACTACACTTAAAACCTCGCTTTATGAAGCGGAAGGATATTTGTAGAAGTAGTTACTTACTTACTTACTCATGTTACCCCTCATGAAGTATTATAGGCCAACCACCAAAACTCTCCATCCAACCCAACCTGGGCAATCCTTTCCAGTTGCCATTCATCCTTTTCATTTCTGCTTCCAACTCCTGACTCAGCGTGTTCTTCGACCTTCCTCTTTCCCGTTTCCCTTCAGAATTCTAAGTAAGCGCTTGCTTCGTGATGCATTCTGATGATTTCCTCATTGTTTGTCCTATCCACTTCCAACGTGTTTTCCTAATTTTCTCTTGATCTGGAAGCTGGTTTATTCCCTTCCACAGTAGAATTTTACTGATGGTATCCGGTCAACGGACATTGAGTATCTTGAGTAGACAATTGTTTAGAAATATTTGTTCTACTTTGATGATGGTTGTGGTAGTTCTCGTAGTTTTATCTCCGTATAGTGGAACTGTCTTGACGTTCGTATTGAAGATTCTGAGATTGATATTAGTTGACAGTTGTTTTGAATTGCATATGTTTTTGAATTGTAGGAATGCAGCCCTTGCTATGTCAATCCTCGCCTTTACGTCTGCATTCGATCCTCCTCGTTCAACGCTGATGCTACCCAGATATGTGAAAGATTCCACTTCTTCAAGAGTTTCGCCATCAAGTGTAATTGGCTTGGCGTTCCCGGTGTTGTATTTGAGAATCTTGCTTTTTCCTTTGTGTATGTTGAGGCATACTGATGCAGAGGCTGCTGCTACATTTGTTGTCTTCGTCTGTATTTGTACGTGTGTATGAGATAGGAGGGCCAGGTCATCTGCGAAGTCCAAATCGTCAAACTGATTCTGAGATGTCTATTGTATTCCGTGCTTCCCCTCAGATGTTCAGGTATTTATAATCCAGTCAATCATCAGAAGAAAGAGGAAGGCGGAGAGTAGACAGCCTTGTCTGACTTCGGTCCTTACTGGAAATGCATCTGTCAGCTGTCCTCCATGCACGACTTTGCACTGTAGTCCGTCGTATGAATTCTGGATAATGTTGACAATCTTCTCAGGAACTCCATAGTGTCGAGGAAGTTTCCATAATGTTCTCCTATCCACGGTGTCAAACGCCTTCTCATAACCAATGAAGTTGATGTATAGTGACAAATTCCACTCAACTGATCGTTCAACGATGATCCGTAGTGTCGCGAATCGGTGTGTGCACGACCGATCCTTACGGAATCCATTCCGTTGATCTGTAAGTTGTGGCGTCTACTGCTTCTTTCATCCGGTTGAGCAACACTATCGAAAACTTCTGGTACTGACAACAGTGTGATGCCTTTGTAATTCTCACATTTGCTCAGATCTCCTTTCTTTGGTATCTTGATGAGATATCCTTCTTTCCAGTCCATTGGCACTTGTTCCTCTTCCCAAATCTTCTTGAATAGAAGGTGAAGCATGTTTGCAGTTATTTCAATGTCTGACTTCAGTGCTTCTGCTGGTATATTGTCAGGTCCTGCCGCCTCCCCACTTTTGATTTGTCTGATGGCCATCTTGACTTCTTCGATCGTTGGTGGAGTGACATCTATGGAAATGTCTGTAGGTGCTGCTTCGATGTCCGGTAGAGTCAAAGAAGCTGGCCTATTCAAGAGTTCCCCGAAGTATTCCACCAATCTGTTCCTCTGTCCTTGAATCTCAGCGATTTTCCTGCCTTCTTTTTATGATTGACTGGTCTCTCTGGTTTACCATATTTCCCTTCTAGTTTCTTCGTTGTCTCATATGGTTGTCTCACATTAACTTCTCTTGCAGCTTCTTCCGCTGTCGTTGCTAGGTCTTCCGTGTATTTCTGCTTGTCAGCTCTAATGCTCGTCTTCACTTATATGTTTACTTCAGTGTATTCAGCTTGTACCTTGGCTTCCTCTGCTCATGTTCGACTGCTATTAATTTCTGTCTTCTTGTTCTTCCTTCTTGAATATTGTCCAGGGTTTCCATAGAGATCCATTTCTCGTGATTATGCTTGTTGAGGCCCGGAACGTCTCGAGACATTGAAGTTCATGGTTCTTTGATCCCTTTCCAGTTGTCCTCCATCGTAGTTCCTTCTTTCAGTGGATCCTGTAAGGCTTGGAACCTGTTGTTGTGAGTTAACTTAAATTGGTTGAGTTTCTTAGCATCTCGTAGGAAGGCTGTATTGAACCTTTTTACTTCTGTTTCTCCAGTTGTCCATTGTTTCTTTAGTTTTAGTTTCATCTCGGCCACAACCAGGTAGTGATTTAAAGCTATGTCAGCTCCTCTCCTGGTTCTCTGTAGTGTGATCCGGTTAGACCCATGTAGCTTTGTGTGGAAATATTGTGCCTCCTATAACCAACTTGTTGGATGCACATATATTTGCAAATCTCTCCCCATTTTCATTTATCTTTTCCACTCCATATCGTCCCATTATATCTTCATATCCGGTGTTGTCCATTGCGACTTTGACGTTTAGGTCTCCCATCAGGATGGTCAGGTCTTTTATTTAGCATTTTGCTATGACCGATTGCAGCATAACACTGGATAACATTCATTATGATTTCTTCTCTCTGTTTTGAATGATGCTTTAATGATTCTGCATCCATGAGATTTCCACCCTATAAGTCCATTTCCTGCTTCTTTGGAAAATATCAAAACAGCTCCCTGAGTGTGTGAAGCATTTCCTACTTCATGACCGGAGTACGGCAGCATTTCTCTTGTACTTAACCTTAGCTGTCCAGTTTGAGTCCAATGGGTTTCTCTGATTCCGAGCACCTTTAAGTTGTATCTTCTCATTTCCGTTGCTATTTGACTGGTTCTCCCCGTCTCCCACATTGTTTGGATATTCCATGTACCTATATTAATTGTTGTTCTGATTGTTAGGAGTATCGGCCTCGTGACTTCCGAAGAATCTCGGCTTTCATCGTGAAGAGTCAATTCTTCCTTCAATTCGGAGGGCAGAGTTTAAATGATTAGATTTATTCATTCTGGTTTGCGTTTTTTTAGCATGATTTTTCTACGGGATAGGGTTTCCGACCCCATGCTCAACCCTCCTCCTTTGCCTGTGCTTGGGACCGGCAGTAACTCTAGAAGAGCTACAGGCGGAGTTTGTAACAGTAGTTAACGAAAGTAATCTTGACATATAATTCCTCATCCAAATTACAATTTCTAAGTAGAGAAAAATGTTTCTCCTCTTTTCGCACCAACTATTACCTGATAATCTGAAAGACAGGTGTTGGCAATGTATTAAGTTGTCGATCAATGGAGCGGTGACTTGCAGATGAAGAGACTTGGATTTCAACAAATAGGTCTAATGTTCAAACTCTGCTCCATCTAATTCTTTTTGGGTAGCCATGTAGAATCCCTAGCCCCACTTAAAGTGCAGCTCAAAAACAAAGAACAAAAAATATACCTAGTCGCCGCTATTCCCAACAAAGTTGTTGATTGAAATCGACTACAACTAGTCCAGTCATTACCTAACTTTTATTTGCTGTTATCACAAAATAACTTGGTTTGCATTGTAACGAGGTGACCTACATTTAATTAATAAGTTTCATTGTTTTTGTTTTCTAATTATCACCATCATATTTTACTTCTTACGGCAAAACTAGACAAATTACAACTATGGTATATATATATATATTTATAACATACCACTTCCTTACACTTGTGTACTAAGCAAAATACTTCATTTAAATTACGCATAAGTAAAATTCAGTCGTTATTCTCTAGTCCAGATGTGATCAGACTTAAGCATAACTAAAATTCAGTTGACATAGAACCCAAACTGTCCACTCATCTTGATGCAGTTAAATGTACCGTTTACTTTTGGTTAAACTTAATACGACCTTACTAATGACATTTTCTATTTCTAACTAATATCTCGATGCTTTAAGTTTTTACTATTGTTGGTATCATTATTTCACTTCCTCTGGTTTTTATCTTGTCAATTTCCTATTTGTGTGCTGGTGTAGACTATGACAAATAAGACTAGGATACTTTGGTAACAAGTTCCATGTTCTTTATGACTAACTTAGTAGAAGGTAATATCACACAATAAAATACATAATTCATTTACATTCCCTGCATTGTGAAAATATTGTCGTTGTTGCTTTATTTAAAATTATGTTAGGTTCTAACCTGATATGCCGTTGGGCTTGTAGTAAACATAAATAAAATTTTGTCATGAAAAGAAGCCTTGACTGTCTCTAATTTTAAAAGAACTAAATTAAGTAAATTAAGTTACGTCGTAAACCTAGTTTATAATCCCCATGTCTTTTACATAGCTCACAGCAAACGTTTCATATCTAAAACTGGATACAAATTTAGGTTGACGAAAACAAAAGTCTTCATAATTTTATAATAATAGTTTACAAACGAATTATCCTCGTTTCAAATACTCATAAAGTTTACTTCAATTTTCCCTATTTTATTTCAGACTAACTTAGAACCTAACCCCGATTTATCTCCCCAAATACCTCCATCCAATGCAGCTAGCTTACCTCCCACATCCAGAATGGTTCGACCTCGTTCTAGTATTGGTCCCAGTGATCGTACCAGTAAAGAAAGACCTGTCAGTTCAGGACCTGATATGTTTGGCCTCTTCAAAAGAGGCTCAGTCAAGGTAAACGTTTCACCTTTTTCTAAATTAATTGTTTCATTTCAATATACGTTGAATAGTTATTTGTACGATTTGAATATCTAACTCATTTTAGTTCATGTACATATTAATAGGCAATCTTATAAATATAATTAAATGCAACATATCGTCAGATTGACGATATATATATGTGAATTTCCTTTGTTGATTAGTGCGACACTAAAACGACGATAATTATTATGATAGTAAGTGTTTTACAACTTTTATACAATATTTTCATTGTATCACCAATAAAAACTAATTTATTGACCGTTCGATCCTTGAAATCGATTGCTTGACCATTCACTGACCTTTACCTTTTGCTTTTAACGCATTGATATCCTACTAATTTATGTCTGAGTTTAGTGTCTACCACGTCTCCGTATTTGATGCTGATAGATGTTCAGATCTTATGGAATTAATCTTACCATTAAATCAGGTATGCTTTACGATTCTATTTGAAATTATTGGGTTGGACATTGTCATAAAATAAATAGCTTGAAGCATTACGTGACGATGCTTTGATTAATAGTGCAACGTTTCTATTCTAACAAGCAATCCATGCCACCCACTTCACTTCACTTAAGCCTGTTACCCATATTGGGGCACAGACTGCCAATCAAGGGTCTCTAAGAGACACTGATACAAGACGGAATACTTATGCGACCGTTGTATAAATCAATGTAATTATCTTCGTTACATTGTTTATTACTTACTTACGCCTGTTATTCCTAGTGGAGCATAAGATACCAAAAAGAATCCTCCAATGAACTCTATTCTGAGCTATCCGTTCCACTCGCTTCCGATTCCCAGTTCCATGTGTTCTCTGGTTCTCCTCTCTTCATTTTATTCTTCAGGATTACAAGTTAATGCATGGTTTGTGAGATGATTTCCTCAAAGTGTGTCCTATCCACCTTCAGCGTCTTTTCCCAATTTCTTTATCGTCTTGAAGGTGGTTTGTTCTCCATCACAGTAGGTTGTTGTTGATGATGTCTGGCCAAAAGATCTATTCATAACCATATTGTTGAATGCCCATATACCTATCAATTTCTCACCACTCTCATACCTTTCTCCCAATTCATATTGACCCATGGTTTGTTCATACTCGGTGTTGTCTATCCCGACCTTAGCGTTCCTATTTCCTTTATTTAGATGGTCAGGTCTCTTCTTGGTGCTCTTTCTCGGATGAACTGCTGCTTCTCATAAAACTGTTTTCTAACACCTCTGCTATCGTTATCAAAAGCGTAGCAATGCATGACATTCATTGCAATCCATTCTTTCTTTATTTTGAAGGATACCTTGATTATCTCAAGTTTGTAGGTATGCATCCTACAAGCTTCTATCTTGCATCTTTATAGGGCATCAATAGTACTCAATGTGTATGTGGGCATTTTTGCTTCGTGACCCGAATATAATAAAACCTGTCCCTAAGTTATTCTTTATTTGTCCAGCTCGTTTTCAATGTGTTCCGCCTATTCTGAGCGGAGCCACGTTGTGTCCTCTCATTTCTGCTGCTATTTGAATGATCCGCCCGATCGTTTACTTTGTCTGGACATTCCGTGTGCTTATGTTTATTATTGTTTTGGTTTTTACAAGGGCTGTTGGCCTTGTGACTTCCGAAAAAAACCGACCTTCATAATGAGGCGTCATTACTCTTCTGTATGAAGACTCTCCTACTCTTAGGAGAAAGTTTAAAGGGAGTAATTTGTTCACTCTGGTCAGTGCTTTTTAGAGAAATCCTTTCTTTGAGTTGAAGTTGGAAACCTTGCTCTTTTATCCGAGTTTTGGACCGGTAGTAACTCTATAGGGGCTTCAGGCAGAGTTAATTCTTAGCAACCGTATGTAATTGATTTAGTTTAGTTGTCTGTTACTGGAACTCGATGCTCACCAAAATAACCGAGTGAATTCAATCAAGACCTTACAATATAGATTGCTCTGACTCTTACAAAAACATGATTTGATCTCCTGTTGTTTTTTCTCAAAATATTTTTAGGATGTAAATCATCCAGAATGTCTGAAGGAGGAAGATAGTCCTATGGATGGATCATCTCGTGATACTACAACTGCGAATAATAAGAATAGTAGTAATGGGAGTAATAGTAGTAGCAATAGTAGTTCTAAATCGTTATCTCGAATGTCTTTTCCTGGTCATTCTAAATCTAATGGTACATCAAATAAGAAAACTACCGGTAATCTCAAGGATCAGTCAACGGTACGTCCTATAAACGTACGGTTTTTTGCGTCTTTTAACGTTATTAACTACTGATTGATGTGTTGATTTTATTGTTCATGATAGTAAATTGTCAATTTACAACCTCTGATATGTTTCATTCATTTCTGACGTAGGAGATTTCGGAAAAGTTCATTTGTTATTTAATACCCTAAGAAACTGTCCCAACAATGTTTTTAAGTACCATCAAGTTCGGTTTCTGAACGACACTAGAAACTCTATAAATTGTCTTTTTTTCAAACGTATGATTCATCAATTATTGTGAAAGCACTTTACTGTGATAGATAGATAAACGTGATTTATGAATATATGTGTCGGGATAGAGTACTCTCCCTCTTCTCCCTCTCTCTTTCGTAAAACATACTAATCTACTACTTAAGACGATAGTTTATACTGTGGTGCATGCTATTGTAATTGTAATAGTAATAACATCGGAATTGAAAGAATCATCAAGTATGTAAAGGACAACTGGTGGGAGATGTGAAAATAATGCGTTTAATGTATGGTTTTCATATTTTATGAAGGCACTGTGTAATTTTACATTAAATAATAAATTGGTTATCTTCACCTTAGTTCTCGTCCACTACAGTACTATTACTTCGGCGTTTATCATCGTTAAATAAATTTTTGTGTTCGTTTGGTACAGATGATAGTGACTCATTCGAAGAATGCGAAACTAATAAAAGATACAAACAGACATGGATTCTTACAGTAAATCTATCATTTCAAGTCAGCACACGGAAATGTGATGAAATTAAAATTAGCAAGCTAGTCCGTGACTTAGATAGAGACAGATATAAAAAGTAATCAAATGTTTAAGGTTTTGAAGAATAGAAACATAATAACGAGTGCATACATTCACTCCATATTAATCAATTTCGGTGTTTGCCACCTGCGATTGACCGGTTCACATCATCCAGGAAATCAATTCAGGCGATTAGTTCAACTATTCAAAAAACACTATTTTTTAGCTTTTGTGTTGTAATTTCCTTTTTTTAAATGTAAGAAACGAAAATAATAATTACTTTTAGCTATGACTTCGTAAATAAGGGACTCGACTTTCAACTATCGAGTTTCAGGTTCGAACTTCATTTCACCCACTTTATTTCTGCAGGCAAATATGGTATATACTAGCCCACACATGAACATGAACTTGGCTACTGAGTTAGGTTGTCATTGATATTGTTTTCAATAGTTTTTTTTCACATCTTACAACAGAAAACTCTGGTAATTGCTATTCATCTACTGTTATCCATTTTATCTTCAATACCTAATTACAAATTCTTTGTGAGAAAAAAATACTAAAAAGCAAATATTTTAATGTATATGTTAACTACACGTAGGTCATTTTCAATATTACTGGTTATGTCGAGTGTTAGTTATTAGATAAATTGTCTGAAAATTCCAATATCACCTACTATATGTTGAAAAATTTGACATTTAGGTAGTTTATTTAGGCGTCATACAATGGCTGTCCTTCTGTATCCACCATATAAAAATGTCAAGTAACTGCCAATTGGTTGTTTTAAATTATTAACTCGTGTTTTTTTGTCCTGTGACACATTCTATCTATCGTCTACATATTTTATTATAAAATTTAAGATCTTTTATAAATGATGAAATTAAATGTCCCAATCACCAAATGAATGTAAAGTAAACAACCAATTTATTAGCCCTTTTGATAAACGCTTGTAAACTGTATACTAGGTTATAAATGTATGCATTTAAGTTAGTTCTATTCTATTGAAATGTTAACAGTATCATAATTGTGTGAGTATTATCTATCAATCTTCAGTTTTACTATACCTAGGTGATATCGACAATAATGTGTTGAAAATTGTGTATCTAGTCTAATATTCCATGGAAAACCAACCATGGATTCATTTTACTAAATCTTAGTTTACGTCAATATATATTTTCCATGGTATTTTTGAATTAATGAGTGATGGACCATGTTCACTTCATGTAAGTCTTCATTATGTATCAGTTGAATAAGTGGTTTGGTTATTTTCGTCAAAGAAACTGCCAAGTGTAGTAACTATAACAAGTTGTTGGAGTTAATAAAAACATTCATATGGAAATTGTCCCATACGTATCGAGGAGTATTAGCTTAATGAGTGTTAGTTTGCTGATGGTATTGTGTACTAGCTATTAATGCCAAAAAATACTTCGCTTTAATCGTTGGGAACTTTCTTTTGTTGTCAGAAAGTAAACCTTCATTACTTAGCATTTTTGAAAGATATTGAACAGGAATCTTCAAAAGCATTTCTTACGAACTGGGTAATCGAAATAAACTAGAGTTACGGCTGGTCCTAAGCCCAGATAAAGGAGGAGGGTTGGGCATGGGGTTAGCGACCCCATCCCGTAGAAAACCAACTCGCTAAAAACACTAACCAGAAAAAATAATTCAAGTGTGTGGCTTATGCTTCTCCATGAGGGGTAACAGGCGTAAGTAAGTAATTAGTAAGACAGAAAACACTTCCATGATTCAGTGTAGAAATTGTTCACGAATAAATAAAATGTAATTCAATAATGTAAAACAAATCGTCTTAAAACAATAGATTACTTGACTGTGTATCCGAAATAGTTAGGGTTGTTCCTTGCGAATGTTCGTAGTATTATCTGCCTGGCTGAAGTGAAGTCTCATGAAGTGGTTTAACTCAATCACTTACTGGTCTAAGGGGACAAGTGCTTAACCTACTAAGCTTTAAATATGCATAGGATTATCTAGTGTAGTATTTAGTTCGTAGCTGCCTGGAGTCCACTTGATTACCATGAACACTGTTTGGAGTGGCTGAATAAAAATGCTCTGAATCTGTCACAGTGATGCAAATGTACACACTTTCCATCTCTTTAGTTAAATCCTGATTTTCAAAATTATTTTATACTTTGTATCCTATGAATTCATTCTTCTAAAATCATATTTTCTATGACTATTTTCTTTTACTATCATTAATACGACTATTTTGGTCTTCGTTTTAATAATCTCATCTACTTATGTTGATGTGGTATGAGGATGTGGACTGATTGCTCATTTGTGCCAGGTTGTGTTACTGATGACTGAATGACTAACTATCAATTTTCCCACTTAATTTCACTACAGGATTACCATTACTGGTATTATCATTGTACTATCCTGTTGAATAAATTTGTTGTTTTATAAAAATACCTAATGTGAACTTGATATTGTAGAAAGTTTTATTAACGAGTATTCACTGATTACAAAGAAACAGAACTCATTTCAAATCAATAGATAAACGAATTGGGCAATTAAATTGCGATATAGTTACCAAGACTATTAACTTTTTCATAAAAAAATTCTTTATTAACCATAAATCACCCTCGATTTGGAATATTATTATTATTCTTTTGCACTGCCAATTGTGCTACTTATTAGTTCTACTCCTATTTAGTATTCTGTTTTTTTCTTAGGCATCTACGTAATAAGTTTCATTTTTATTTTAATTTAATGCAACAGTCAATATGACGCCAAAAGAATCCTTGTATGTTTCACTACACTTTCTACATTACCTACGTGTATTTTGTTCACTTTTATTATTTATGATATGGTTTTTTTTAGAAAATGTAATCACAATATTAATGATACTTTTCTGTTTTTCTACCCGTTCTTCCCATCTTTTTCTTTATTTCTGTCCCTTACTGAAACAAATCAACATGTAATTCAAAGTACATTTCCTTGTAAAATTTCATCATCGTCGTCATTCAGTTCATGTTTATCAAGTTGCATCTTGTTTTATTGCATTGATTTTAATCAAAAAATGCAATAATGATTCTGTATTTATTTTACTTTAAATAGGATATTTAAATATCAGTATAATTTGTTTCTTTTCATTACAGAAACAAATAAAATCAAATGACCCAATAAGAGTAGAGGATAAACATCCATCATCTTCTATTGCCAAATACATAATTGAAACAGGTCATAAAATTGATCTTAACACAGCTTTTGTGATGTTGTACAAAAGTGTAAAAAGGCGTATACTAAGGTTTATTGAAGCCTTAGCCGTACGAAAATTAAAACCCACTTTGTGTATTCAAAAATAGTTTGTTCTCACCTTAAGCCTACCCTGGTAATATTAGCTTATTATCCAGAGTGATTAGGTTTCAAATTGTTTTCACATTATTTTCTTTATTATCACTGTCTCATCTTACTCTCCATTTCTAGTCTAGTTGACTTTTTATTTTTATATATACCTGTTCTTCACAGGCATATGTTGATCAGATTGTTCGAAATGTATTACGCTAATATACCGCATAGTTCTGATAATCTTCGTCTTCTTATTGCACGGTCGAAATTTATCAAAGGGACTAGTTACTTCAAATTTCTTTTCATTCATCAATATCACTAGTTTTCTAATAAAAACTCTCTTTAAGATGAAGCTTGTCTAGAGAGTTTGTAGTGGCAAGTCACATGTCAAGCCCACATAGCTCGTTCTTGCTTCCAAATAGACCAACTTATTTACTCTTCTTGAGTCTTATTTTGACCTTGTTAGTTATTTTCTTCATCTTCTCCTTGCCTTGGTTTACCTTACTTCGCTTCGCCTCACTTAGCCTTTGCCTTGCCTCGATTCGATTTGACTGTAAATATTGAGTAACGCTTAATTTAAGTGGGTTGTTTAACATGCCTTCTTTAATCCATTTCGCTTCGTTTCTTCGATCGTTTGTCTGGATCAACGGTTGTATGATATACACGTATTCGAAATTCATTCTGGTATTCGACTTATTTAATTCCGTTATTCACTAACGCGAGTTAAGTCAACGATTATATACGAGGACTGACGATATGTATATCTCGATAGCAATCATCCCACGATCAAATTGAGTATAGATATCGAGTCACAAAATGTTCCTCAAATTCTGTTGGATAACTTATCTTAAAGAAACTATTATTGTTACAATATGCATAATTGAATAGTGTATACACTATTATATTGTGACCATAGATAATCTAGTCTAGGAAAGCCTTGGTTATATGAGATTTTGGCATTCGTACAAGAAGATACTTGAACTTATTCAAGACAAAACGCTTTATTATTTGAATGAATCTGATGTCCGATTGATGATTATGTATGATAGCACATCTGAACGGTATACCATTTACTGTATGATTAAACTTTGATGTTTCTCACTCACTAATAAATAAAATTAGTAAATTTTCGTCCTAGTTAAATTTTACTTCGATGCCTAATCTTTTCTATTATAATTAATACTGTTACTATCTCTAGTATTCTGGAATTCGCCCTGAAAATTCCATTTAGTCATACCAATTGGTTATGGAAACTTGAATCTGTACACATATGCCAGGTTCGACATTGCGTATGACTGGTTGTCATATTAGTAAAAATTATATTCCTTACTTAATCATGTGTATGAAAACTAGTGATGTACGTACATATCTTTGTTTGGACACAGTGGAAATCAATATTAGACAGTCAAAATTAACTGAAATTAACATTATGATTTTGTTTTATAACTGTATAAATAATAGATAAATTGAACTGACCTAGAAACAGTAAGGATCAATAATAACGAAAATAACAAAAACCTTGGTTAGATAAATCACACCTGTTGTTTCTCGTAAATCACCAACATACAAGAGGATAATTTATATTTGATGTTTGTTCTTTTGTTTAAATGTTCATGAAACTGTCTATTTTCCTATGAGATAGTAAAAATACATTCCGTCCATAATCAGTGTCTTTTAGTTATCTGAAATTATCAGCAGTGTTTTCACTATTGAATAAATGTGCTGTATATAGCACTTTCGATCAATTTTCGCTTTCATTTGGTTGGTGAGTGCTGCATATTTAAATGTAATTTTAACTAGGTGGTTTCACCCAAAGTTTTTGGAGCTATCTGCAATTATGTTATGACTATATCATTGTAGCGCACCCCTAAATGTAGGATTAGAATCAGAAATATAGTAAAATTTATTGCTTAAAATTAAATCTTTAATGAAAATCACACTCCTATGCAGGATTGACTAACCAAGTAGATGGAAAAATGACCGAAAATGATGCATCTAAACTCGCTCATGGGCATTCAAAACGTTGCGGACAACTTTACTATTCTGTTTTGATTAAAACTCCTTTATGTTCGCTGGATTTTTGTGGAATAAGTTAATATTGGTAATCGCATTTTTAACTTAATGGTCTCTGAAAATTGCTTCTTGCTTACTTTTGTATGCCAATAGATGGACTGAGAACATTTGTTATATCATATGTACAGCTTAATTTTCGTAATCTGTAAAGATGCTGGATTTCATTTGCCACAATTATTGAGTATATTAATTTGTCTTTAGTTATCACTCAAGTAGTCGAATCATAGCTAGTAAAAATTAGGGTTTACCATGTTGTTATAATTGCAAGTAATCACTCGGAAGCCTTAAATTTTACCATTTTTAACCTTTCATCAACAAAACATATTTTCAGCATTATTAAGACCCATTTCACAGTTTGAATGTTACTGTTATGGGGATTTCGGCTAATCTTCATTGTTTAGTTACTCATAGTTGTAAATATAAAACTACGATTAGTGTTTTCTACGCGCCCAACGGTGACACCGAGGCTAAAAGATGAATTGTCTGGAATGATCACCTTATTTTGTATTTATCAGTTTGACTGCTCCTGTGAAGCAAGTTATATTAGTCGACGTTCTAGGAATTTACATTTTCGTGTCCGCGAACATCTCCCAGCGTGGCTAAACGATGGTCTGGTGAAGAAAGTGAACAACTCGATATTGGCTCATTTAATGTAAACTGGTCATAGTGCCAGTAAAAACCAATCCCTTTCAATTATTTATCGGGTCAATAATTTTTGCCAAAGCTTGTCAGACTCAAATTCCTTCAAATGGCTGAAGCAGTAACCATCCGGATTAAGAAACTATGCGTACAGAAGAAATATCTTCAACCGCTTCTCCTCCCCTGGCCAACCTCAAGGTCAATTAATCAATAGTAATCTTAGCTATTGAATGACCTAATTTAACAATTGTACTTGCGACCTTTCATAGTCAAATGTAATTATCTCTGTTATCTTTGTTCACAAATCTTTGTACTATTATTATTATTATTACTATTACTATTGGCTAAACATCATTTTTAGTCTCCTCAATACATGATTTATTTATGTCTCACTCATCCCACCTTATTATGTCTTACTAATAATTTTTTACACAATATAATCTTCCACTAAACATTTGTAATTACACTATTATTCCTCTCACCCTATCTGACCCATATTTATTCTGATCACAGATCTTAAATTTCCACTTAATAGATATACAGATTCAAGTTGACATTCTATATGAGTCATATCAACATTAACAATTTTATTTGACAATCCTAAATTCATATGCTTTAACTTTAAACGATGTACTTTGCCCTTAACCTGGCCATTTTTCGGATTATTAATTTGGATATATAATTGTAGAACCTGAAGAGAATTTATCGAAAAGAATATTCTTCTTTCAAATATTAGTTTTTTAATATGATGGGGATCTTTAAACAATCATAGCAAATATTTTCTATGCTGATATATCCAGAAGAGGGCTAAGTAAATTACTAACATTCCTCGGGTATTCTATTGGAATTTAGTTAATATGAAAAAAGGCTGGTTTTCTGAGTAAATACATTGTGTTATACAAATATTCCAGAACATTTCTCTACCAAAAAAAATATAAAATTGTCAAAAGCGTGTTGTTTGATTTAATGCTGGTTGGTATTAGTGATTATTAATTTGAGAATTAAATTAAACAATTGACCAGGTACATGTTCACATACTTGGTTTCGACCTTGCTACTTTTTAGGTGGAAGTCATACACCCTAACCACCTCATCACAACTCTGGAATTAAATATGATTAACTGTTCACATATTGTGTTAAACTTGAAATTTTTATTTATTTAAAAAATTAAAAACCTTAGGTATTCGAATCGTCTGTGCATCCTTTGTTTCCGTAAATAAAACTTCTTGACATCACACACACACACATCCAATTTCAAAACTCAACTTGATATTTTAGAGTTACTTAACTATTATTATTGTTGCTCTTCAAACCTTCAACTATTCTGTTTACAATTAACACATTTCATTCAGAAGTAGGTTTACTATCTGTATTTGTGCTTGTGTACAAAGGTGATTGGTTGTGCACTTGCTTACTTCATAGGTGTATAAATGTATTTCTGATCGATAAACTGCATATAACAAGCTCTATGAGGTGCTTTTGACCTACCTGAGTTTTTCATTTTGTTCATTTCAATATATATATACATATATATATATATTCCAATACAACCTTGAATGTTTACGAGAACAAGAAAAAAAAAAACAAACTACTGTGCATATTTTAATTTGTATTATCAATATAAGAAGATAAAACCTCAGGTATTGATTGATCAGTTGAAAGAGTCAAGTCAGGTGTGTTTTGAAAACTACCAATGTTGATGATAATATGGATTGTTATGGATTCTCGAACACCTTAACTATAACAAAAATAAGCATAGTAAACAACTTTTAGTTAAAGGTAAATGAATATGTCTGTTTGATACATTGGACTGTTTGGGAATTTGTGATTTCTGTTTTAAGTGGCCTTTTGCGCTTAACTAGAAACCCTAACACTAACATGTGATTATTGTTTGTATAGCATAAACTAGCACCAATGACTTGATGTTTTTGCCACTAGACTGTTCACTGGTCTCGAAGTTATTTCCAGTTTTTTTTTCAGTTTCATGGCACTCAGTGAATTATATAACTAAATAAAGCAAACAAGGAGTAACAGGATAGAACCTAGCATTACATGTGTAAATTATGGCATAACGTAGCTGGAGAGTTAAATAAATAAATGGTAGGAATATTTTGATTTGTTTTCTCAGTAAATTTTTCAACCGTTTTTCTTCGATTATCCTATTCACTGATTAGCCATTAATTGCGGATTCTCTCTCGACAATATATGTTTCGTATCGAATTTAATGATAAAATACTGTGTCAGTGTTCTCATTTCAACTCTCATCAGTAATCAGTAGGTTTGAATAATTAAAAAAAACTGACAAACACAAAGCTTTTTTCTGTAAAAAGAACAGTTTATTAATTCTCACTAGCCATTTTTCAAGGCTAAACAACATATAGTACTATTTGTAATGAGGCTAGATAGTTTCTATTCATTGTAAACAATAGTGTGTTTTGTTCTTCGTTGTTTCATTTTGTTCCTTCTTATAATTTTAGTTTTCTAGTAGTACACCACCTCTTGGCCATGTAATGGGTAGGAATTTCGACGATGAAGGTGAAAGTGATGTAAGTTTTGCTATCCACACTTTAAACTATAATCCACTTTGCAATTGATGTGTTGTAACATCTTTTAACTCCTTATTCTTTTCTTTCAGTCTATGCTGTGGGTTATATCGTATTCATGGTTTTTCTATCTATTTATAATCCTATTAAAATTATTTGTATTACATTTTCTAATGATCTCAAACGAAGTTAAATTATGGATAGTTTAGTGGTAATAACTGAGTTTTATATTCTTGGTTATTCTATTAGATCTTACAAAATTGGGTTTGATTTGCATAACCAGTTTGACCATCCAAATATAATTAGTTACTCTTACACCAAAGTATGTATCTCAAAGCGGATAATGCAAATCTTTTATCTCATACATAAGTTAGATTTACGTTATAGACCAATTAAACAATTAATGCAAACCAAATGTTGATTTCCTAACTGAGACTACAATAATTCGGTAAATACAATCACAAATGTAACTTTCATGAGAAAAGTACTCTAATTTTACATAGTTCACATTGTTTGAAATCAAATAATTAGCTATTGTGAAATCATCTTGTCATTTGCTATGGTTAAATGAAGAATATTGAAGCTTAGAATAATTGTTGATACTCAGCTTTCACGGAAACAAACGATCAAGAACAGTGATAAAAGCAATAATTTCATTATTCAAACCATTCTTATGCAAACGAATACAATATCGTTATGGTACAATATATACAACTGCATAACAATTATAACTTATTCACTTACGCCTGTTACCCCCAATGAAGCATAGGCCACCGACCAGCATTCTCCAACTCACTCTGTCCTGGGTCTTCTTTTCTAGTTTTATACAACTTTTGTTCATTCTTCTCATGTCTGTCTCCATTTCTCGGCGTAATATGTTCCTCTTCTCCTTTGGCCTTCAGGATTTCATATGAGGGCTTGTCTCGTGACCCAACTGGGTGCTTTCCTCAATGTGTGTCCTATCCACTTCTAGCGCTTCTTCCTGATTTCTTCCGTCACTGGAATCTGATTTTTCCTCTCACACAGTAGAATGTTGCTCATAGGGTCTGGCCAACAGATCAGAAATATTTTGCGTAGACAACTGTTAATAAACACTTGTATCTTCTGGATGATAGTTTTCGTAGTTCTCCAAGCTCCCTCCTCAAACAGTAGAACTGTCTTGACATTTGTACTGAAAATTCTGATTTTGGCGTTGGTTGGCAATTGTTTTGAGTTCCAGATGTTCTTCAGTTGTAAATATTCTTCTCTTGCTTTGCTGATTCGCGCCTTCACATCTGCATCAGATCCACCGTGTTCATCAATGATGCTGCCCAGATATGTACAGGTTTTCACATCCCCCAGAGCTCCTCCGTCAAGCGTTATTCAATTGGTGCATGCTGTATTGTATCGGAGAATCTTGCTTTTCCCTTTGTTTATATTGAGATCTACTGCTGCTGAGGCTGCTGCTACACTGGTTGTCTTCTCCTGCATTTGTTGTTGCGTGTGTGATAGAAGATCCAGATCATCTGCAAAGTCTAGATCGTCCAGCTGCATCCTAGCTGTCCACTGTATCCCGAGCTTCCCTCTTCATAATCACACTTGCTTAGATCGCCTTTCTTTGGCATCTTGATCAGGAGTCCTTTTCAATCTGTTGGTACTTGTTCTTCATCCTACATTTGCTTTCAGTGCCTCTGACGGGATGTTGTCTGTTCCTGCTGCTTTGCCGCTCTTGATTTGTCTGATAGCCATGCTGTAAAAAAACTAACTCGCTAAAAAAACACTAACCAGAAAAATAACAATTATAAGCATCAGTAGTACACGTTGTTAGATATCTCTATACTTTACAGTTGCAAGTTTAACAAGAAAAATTTCTGCTTATAAGTCTTTCACTTCACACAATAGTCTCGATAAGCCATTATAAAACTAGGGTTGATCAACAATCGATGTAGTGATCGAGAACACTAATGGGGACAACGAAGTGTATTTGGAAAGAAAAACAAAATCTCTCAGTAAGATATGAGAGCTAAACAATAAATACTTCATTTGCACAATGTCAATCAATTATCTCAGACTTTATTGCTCTTTTATTTCCATACCAATCACTGTCTGTCCTCGTTCTCTTCGATCTTACCAACCTTCTGCCATCAGATATTCCACTTTCGACTGGTGATACATACTACTTATATTTGTAGACATCAATAGCTTACATCACAATGCCTTGAGTACGACCAAAATGTTCAAGATTGTCAGTAGTACTAATAATGACAACAATAATGACCTATAGTTTAATATTTAGATCTGTTGTTTTTTCCCATTTGTTTACTCTCTTACTTTTAGCCTTATACACATATATCTAATCTAGATTGGTTTGTTTTATAGTTAAGCTCTAGTGGATTAATTTTTGTCATTACAATTTCATTTGTCTTATCGTAATCATAATTTTTAATCACATAAGTTTGTTTATTTGTTTGTTTTTTAATTAAATGTTGAAAGGGCCATTCAGTTGAACCTTTTCTAGTGTACTCATTTCTTTACGTCATTCATCATCGTTTTCTATATGATAAGTGGATTGTCAGTAATTTTTGTCTTTCGTACTATCCTAAGATAGATTGTATTTATTTATAGATTAAATATTATTTTAAATAAATATTTGGTATTCAGTTGTAAATTATTCACATATCAACACTGCGTTCAAGGTTTTCTTAACGATTTTTAAGGTACATATGTATATATTATCACTAAACTATGATAACGTCGTTTACAGAAAATTAGTAATTTGTCTTTCCATATCTCACCTTTTTAAGATATATAAATACTGATGATTGCGTTGACAGTTGAACTAATGTTTAGATATGAATGACGTGAATTTGTTCTACCTTATTGATTAATAGTACTCTTAGAGTGTTACTTGTGTATTGTGAAACATCTCTGCACTCATTGGTCTCTGGATAATAATCAGTGTGATATAATTTTCTTCAGTAACAATTAGTCATGGATGAAGCAACTTTTGATTTAATAACGAGGCACTGGAACAGTAAGTTGTGATCCACTCACTTTGATGTGAGCAATAGGGTAGGGTTACTATTCTCAGTCAGTCAGTCAGTTACAACGTAGGACCAGGCACATATATGCATCGGTCCAAGTTGCCATACCTCGTTAGCACAACAAGATCAACACCGGATTCATAGTAGTTAATTTAGTGGTGGTACATAAAGAAAGATTGTATATAAGGATATAGTATAGGAAGGAAGAACGTTATGAAGCAATTTCAATCTCAAGGTTTAAGGGAAGATAAAGAGTGTATACTCCTACGCCATTGTGATCGATTCTGAGCCATGTCACACAGAGTCTACAACAACTGGTTGCGATAGTCACACGGACCCCAACCAGGTAGTCTGCATCTGCCAACATGGCTCAGACTAGAAGTTAGTGACTTTAAGCACTGATGCCATGTTTTGGTTTGGCCGCCCCTAACTCTCTTCCAACCATCCCCAATACTAGTCATCATAGAGCGTCGTGGTAATCGGTGTTCAAGCATACGTAACACGTGGCCCAACCATCTCAGTCGATGAAGATTCATCACCTCATCAACTGATTACTATTCTACATACACAAAGAAAATTTTGACTTAAAAGTGAGTATATAATTACGTATTCGACTAATATGACTTATCATAGCTTTTGTATCGTTCATTAATTGTAGGAGATATAGTTAGTAACATTTTGCTATTCATTGAAATTCATTTGGTCAGCACCATATATGTAGTATTTCACTCCTATTCTATACTATTTCCTCCCTATAAAATATTTTCGTAGATTCATCCATTCTCTATCTCTTTTTTAAAAATGATAAATATAGCAAATTGGTCTAATTTCTTGAGTGCTCCGATTTCGTGATTATTATTATTACTATTATTATATTTATACATTACACTGTGTACAATACTTCTGTACCTACAGTTTTATTTATACAGTACTAATTTGAACAGGATTTAGAAATAGAATATAACCTATTACGGATTTGTATCACTTAAATTTATTGCAAGATCAACTTATTTCAGATTGCACATCACTAGTGTTTATCTCCAATATAAACTTGTATATATGCACAAAATTACCTAAATAATATTATCAACCTAATAACAATAAAATAACTTTAGAAAGATCATGAACTATTTAAAGATCCGATAAATGATAAACTAAATCAATCATATAATAGGGAAATGAATAAGTTTGTGTTGTTAATGCTAATTGATTATCGAGTAATTGCAATTACATACATTTTAAAGGCTTATAAGTTTTCCTCAAAAATACTTCTCATTTGGAGATATCATCTAATTGAAATAGAATTCTACACCATTGGTGTAGCACTTAACATTAACATTTATTTCGAATCTTGTATTTGAATTCACGTCATTGGATGACACAACTATATTATACGCATTTCCAGTTATTTATAATATCTTGTAGAGTTCATTATAAGCATTCCCATTTATACATTTCATTGTGTAACTCCAATAAGTTTTTTGTTCTTTTAGTACTATTTAAATAATATTCATTGCTTATTTAATATTTTGTCAGTATAGGAATGTACACTGCTGAGGAGTTCCATAGTAGGACGAAACGGCCGTCCAGTGCTTCCAGGTTTTCACTGATGATCTAGCTTAGATTGACTCAATAATCCAAGTGTTTAATAATAGACTTTATAGTACAATTGTTAGCATTGTTGATGTTATTTAAAAAAATGCAAACATTTTCCAATCGAATTTATTCTATTTATTATCATAATTATGTTGTTTTAAAGCTATCTATCCCTTTCGTTTTCTTTTGTCAAAATATTTATCTTTGTTTTGTTTTATTTATATTTTTAACCTTATGATCAACAATCCTACAATCCTACAATTAACTTTTATAATTGAACTCTACCAACATTAGTATGTTCCCAATTGAACAATAAATCGTTTTTAATAAATTATTAGAATAATTCATTAGTTCAATATTAATCTTATTTTAATTTATCACCAATCGATATTTTCTGATCATCTTAATGAATTTGTTATAGTCTAATTTCTGACCAAAATATAGATAGATAAATAACTTTGTATATATATATATATATGTTGTCTTGCACAAAACATTTATTTATTTAGCATAACGAATCTTAATTTATATTGATTTAGCAAAGAGAAATGGTTTTATTTTTTTCTATTCCATGAATTGGAATATGTTGAATGTCGAAATTAGATACTCTGATACTATGTGTATTTGCCAATGTACAAATATATGCAATATATATATAATCAGTATTTGCGTTACGGTTTTAAGATATTTACAAATTACAATCCATTCATGATATATTTCGTAGAGTATCAAAAATTTGTTTATGTGATATCCGTTTGCCTCTCTCTCTCTCTCTCTCTCTCTATATATATATATATATATATATATATATATATATATATATATATATGGAGGGGGTGAGGTGTGCATATGTGCGCATAGTCTGTACGTTAACTGTATTTTACATGTGATTGTTGTACTTTCGTCTCGTGCATTATTTATTCGAAATTCTGTTTTGATCTAATCAATATTCTGGTTTCAATTAGAATGAATTGAATAATAATGATAATTATAATAATAATTATTATTATTCGTACTATAGAAATGATCGATTATTATGGAATGTTTTCGGTATTCATTATAATTTTGGCCATTATATGTACCTTGTATTTTGATTGTCAAAGAATCTTCCTTCGAATATTTGCTGGTCGTCCAGTGTATTTATCATACATTTATTTGATTAATATTTTATCTTAAATACTATGTAATAATATGAAATCTTTTTATTTTTAATCATAAAAACTTATCTGCTTCAAAATTTGCTAGAGATTGCTTATTTTGTTTATTTTATTTGTCGTATTCAGTAAATGGATTCATGTAACAAATTACTTATCAAAGTAAATTACACAGTGTAAGGAGTGTATGTGCAGTGGAATTCAAGGTGCTGGAAATCAACTAGGTTATTTTATCTCTTAATTCTATCAAATTATATTCTACTTTGAAATTGACCATCCATAAACGCTTTTTTCCTGAGGTTGACACAAACTAAGTAGTACTTATTTATTTTATATAGTTGAAATCATGAGTCAATTGAAGCTAGACCACCATCGAAAACCTGGAAGCACTGGACGGCCGTTTTGCCTTATTTTGGGACTCCTCAGAAGTGGGCATCCACGATCCCGCCTCGCGAGATTCGAACCCAGGATCTATCGGTTAGACGGCTCAGTGGTCTAGTGGTTAAGCGCTCGCGTGCGAGACTGATAGGTCCTGGGATCGAATCTCGCGAGGCGGGATGGTGGATGCGCACTGCTGAGGAGTCCCACGATAAGAAGAAACGGTCGTCCAATGCTTCCAGGTTTTCGATGGTGATCTAGCTTCAACTAAATTATTATTTCAACTATATAAAATTACTAAAATCTCCACAAAACCCCCTTTTGATAATGATCATATGCTCACTAGTGACTGGCTACATGAGGTATTTCCTGGAGTTCTAGTGCGAAGCAGTAACCAGTGGAGTTCAACCAGGTCTGTTGGGAGATATAAACTTATTTATTGTTCAAATGTTTCTGCTCAATAACTGTTCAAGTTATTAAATTCATATTCTCTAAACGTTCTAAGAAATTTATGAAATCGACTGCTGAAAAAAAGTCGGACATGTAGAAATAGCACTGTATCATAATAGTTAAAAAGTATTCAGGTAATTATTTAGCCAGTGAATCTTGTTCGTATTTAGATAACTTGATTTTTGAATACAACTATCTTCAACTTAAGCAAGTTCTTAGGTAATATCAAAAACTGACAATTTTTACTCCTAAATCTTCAGGTTAAATTACTTTTTTTCTGATAAATTATTGCAAACATCATTCTGTGAAGCAATAGCTGGTTGCAGTTTCAATACTTCACCATTTATTTTCTGCATTATATTTTCTTATTTCCAGCTTAGTAATGCAAATGATCTTGCTCACTTATCGTCAGAATTCGACAGCGCAACGTCAGTATTGAATAGTCCGGCTAAGTGCGCTATGTTTATTGATTACTTGTTTTCTCATAAAAGAGATCCTACATGGACTGTAAGTACAGATGTTTATCATTTTAGTTAACCTATTGTTAACTGTTATTTTGTATATTTAAACTCATCAATTAATTTTTTTAAATTTTACTATACGATAGTTGCTACCTTAAGATGTTTGTGCTAGCTTATCACAGTGACCCTGCTGAGTCACACTGATTGTGGCACTTGTTGCTCAATATCTTACCACGCCAGAGAAGTCGGTTAATAGTATGCTTGTTGTGTAAGTAGTTTGGATTAATATTCGATAGTTATCTACCCGACAATAAAGGCATACATTTGCTTATAAGTGGTTGTAATATCAGTGTGATTTACATTCCTAATCATGCAGCCTTACTACACTACAGTGAACGAATGATTTTCATACCGAAATTCCTAAACTCATCGTTGTTTTATGGATCCCAGTCGCCATTCATAGGATTATTTCAGAATGAAGGCTTTTCACAGCAATCGTCGTATGCAAAAACGCTGTAACTGACTATAGAAAAAGTGTTTTTGGTGCATGAATAATCTCAGTGAGAGTTCACACAGTTTCCTTCACTTTTGTTAACTTGAACCACTTGTGATGTTAGTGAATGTTCATTTCTGAAACACAGGACTAATATACTGAGTAGGAGTTTGTTCTGACTGTGAATAATGGACTTTAAAAATATAGGACATCTGTAAGTTACTAGTATCTGATCGTAAGTGCCTTCGGGTGTGTTTGAATTATTGAGTGAGCAATGCCAGGGTTAGACGCAAATTACTACGTAAAGATGGGATATCTGTTGGTGTGGTTATGAATATTGATTGAATGGGGTGGTAAGGATTTATTGCATTTGCCCAACCCTCATCTACCTCGAAGTGCATTGTCGTCTGTCGTACATATATTTTAGTAGGCAGCTAGGAACGATCAAACCAAGATATGTAATCAGTTCATGAATTCATTGATTGTTGGATTGAGCTATGCGGATTACGTTATAAGAATCATTCGTGCGATAACTACGATCACTGTTTATGGACTTTGTAAGCAATTCTAAACAATATAATTCACTAACTTAGATTTACTCTTTATCTTTCTCTTGATGTTAAATTCCACCATCCTTTCATACGTACTTTTCCACTCTACTTTTTCATTTCATACTGTCAACGTTCAGTTTTTCTTATTATCTTTGCTACTATGTTATTTCGTTTCCTTAACTAACTGTTTTATTAGTATTATCTCTTTTTGCTGATATGATATAGCGATGTGAGCCAACTCACGTTTTCTCAAGACTATACCTTTATTATAACTCATCGGTTTGAGACTTAAGTTCTCTGCGGCATTTTTTTTTCAAAAAATTTCTAACCAAAATTATTTTCAACGGTGCATTGATTGGTTACATCTGAGTAATCAATTGTTTGTTTAGAGCTTTCGATTCTTTGAAAGGTATCGATGGATATTTTATAAAATCGTCATAAAAGTAATTCAATATATATATATATATATATATATATATATATATATATATTCTATTCTTCTAGCTTTTCCACATTGTCAACCAATACTTTCAACGATCAATGGCTTCATCAAAAGAATTGTTTAAGGATGAAAAACGTGTTTGTCTGGAGATATTTACAACGTTCCTACATGAGAAGTCTGTAAGTCACGATGTTTTTGAGTATGTAAACCATGAGATTATTATCATTATGACTATTATTGTTATTTGTAGTTTGATCATGAATTAACTTTTTTTTATTATAAAAGTATGCTAGTCATCAGCGAATAACTTGTCGTTGATATCACTGCCAACCTTTGGTTGTGCTTTAGAAAATTATTTTATTAGATATATCATCGGTCAATACTTAATTTATTGATTCCATGTAAAATAACTCTTTTTTTTCCCATCGTTTAGAAATTAACGATTCTAAAATGAAATTATCGTATTTTAGTCAATCTAGATTTCATTCAAAATTTTTGGTGCTGATTGTAATTTTTTTCTTCTTCAAAGACAAATTGTACTCAACTATCATCAGGAAAACACTGACGATTTAATAAGAAAAATAATTAACAGACAAAAAATATGAATCTTACTCCGTTTTGCAGAGCCATCAAACCTTTGCCGACCTGATCGATGTATTCAGACGGAAAGTGTGATTTCCTTCGCATGATTATTGGATGTTTATGTAATAACCTTAACTAATTTTAATTTTCGTGAATACTTTAGGGTATAACACAACAAATAAATGTATGTAACGAAAGAGACCTATTCAGATGAATAGCCATCTTTCTTCTTCAGTCAAATAATTTCAACTTCCACTTTCTTTCGACCCTTTCCCCAACATTTTTATTTTTATAATTCTCTCGTCTTCTGATATTCATTCTTTACATAGTCATATTGATCACACATTTGTTTATTTTATCATGTTGAGCGATTACCCAATCACTTATCAGTTTCCACTACCCTTATATACTCTATTTTGATTATGATTTCTGCTAACTATAACACATGTTCCACTTTATATTATTACTTTCATACATATAGACATTGATCTTAACTATATTTATTCATACACTTTATGTCCTATTCTTCTTATTTTTATGATTTTAATTACATTTCAAAAACCTATCTAAACTGTTTTTTGTGCAGTTAGATAGTTGTAGGTGAGGTAAAAACAAGTTAATCAACTTAGTGACCGACTGAAGCAACAAAGAATTCAATGTGAATACAATAATACTAATTACCGTTCAACGTACTAGAAAATTAAATGTTTAGCACCATAAATCCATTGATGTAAACCTGAAACTATAACTTTGTGGTTTTTTCATCTCATGTACTAGTAGAAGTGTAGTGAACGAAAGCTTATGTACGGTAAACCAATGTATTGTTTTATGCAAAATTATACAGTGCTTTTGTGAAATATGAAAATCATACATTAAATACATCATTTGCATATCTTCCTTGGACTGTCCTTTACATACTCCATCATTATTCCAATCCTGTTGTTATTCTGATTGCTTTATGTTTTCCTTCCTCTTCTCTTCATTTCACTCTTATTCTGGTAAGCATTTTACATCCAATTCCTACTACATATTACTTATATCCGTCTGCACAATAGTGCCCACCACTCAAATTCTCGCATATTAATTCATGAAACTATAAACAAATATTGCATTATACTGTTCGGTAACAAAATTATATAAAATTAGTAAATTATCTTTATTTATTCCTGTTTCATTTCATTTTAGCCCTTGCGTTTAGATGTACGAACTCCAATTGCCTTGAAGTCATTCGATTTTAATGAATGCTCAAAATTGTTCAATTTTATTGATCAACAATGTTTGAATCAGATTGAATTACAAGTTTCTAAATTAGCTGAGGCAATTAATCTGGGTAAATCTTATATTTCACCGTCTAACTTGATTATGGTTTGCCTATCAAATCAGTTGTCCTTTTTGTGTGCACCTATTATTATGATTCTCAGTTGAGGTTCATAAATGATATCTGTCGGTGGTTGGCAATATGTTACATACACTTTTGCTCGACTTTAAAATTGATACTTCACTGTGTATATGATATTTTTATACCATAGATTAGACGAACTATTGTTATTTTTTCTTTAATTAATATAGTCTAATTCACTATAAATTTAGTTACTTTTGGACGATCTGAACTATACTCACTTTGCTAATAATGAACAGTATCGTAGCCCTAAAGGTTTTTCAGTCACTTATAATCGACTTAGATACTGGGGAAAAATATGGATTGGTCAAAGCTGCCGTACCGTATCAGCATGACTAGATGAAACTTAGCAGCGTGAATAGCAATGGAGTCAAAATAACTGTAGTAGCAGTGATACGAACAAAGGTTATGTGTTGAGAATATGTTACGGAAATGCAGAATTAAGTGGTTTGTATGGAGGAATAGTAAAACTGAAGAGTGAATGGTTCTATGCCACTATGATCGATCCCGAATTCTAACTATCTGATGTAATTATAGCATAGACCCTCACCAGGTATTTTGCATTTACCAGTATACGTTAGGCCACTAGTCAATGTCGTGGACATTTTTCATATTTTAGTTTGGAAACTCTATTACTTTCTTCTACCTAGCCACCGATGCACAGTTTGAATGTAGTGAAAATCCAGCTTCTAACCCCCACTATTTAGTTTGTTATACTTCATTCATATTACTCACCTTTATCTATCATTTTAAATTAGTGTCTATATCGTTGTACCATTTTTTCCTTTTAACCAGGTATGGATACATGGTGTCTTTCTGAGCCAATCGATTTCGTTCTGTTTCGTAATAAAGAAGAAGAATTAGCATGTTTCGAATCGCGTCTAAGTAGTTACCTTGATGCGTTGCATCAACTGTCTACCGGAAGTTGTATAGATAATCCAATTGCTCTTAGCATATGTCGATTGCCAAACACATCTGGATCAGTTACATATGATCAAATTACCCAGGCAATTACTACTTGTTTGGTTACAGCTCACCGGTATTATTCCATGTCTCAGATATCAAGTGCAGATTATCCTGAAACTAGAGATTCTGGACATTCTATTAGACATAGTCTTTTTGCAAGGTATGTTACTAGTGCCCACTGTAAAATAAAAAAGTTGAGTTTACAACTACCAATAACATTTGTGATCTGTTTGTTTTTACGCGTGACTTATCAATCTAAAGAAAAATTCATAAATATTTTGATTAGAATACCCTGTAAACACGACGATTTTGTATTTCTAATATGGAATTTAATTGAGAAAAGTGTACAAAACGGGTCTCCGATTTACAGTTATTTCTTTTTCTCTGTTAAACAATTTCAAGTGGTTTAAAGCCCATGCTATGTTATCTATGTTACGTGAATGACACGTAACCGGTATAATCTTCCATATATATGAATCAATCGGGATTTCGTCCTTAATCTTCTTCATTTCTACTAACATACAAGCCTAATTGAGCTCTTTAGATATTATAATGTACAGCGAAAGGTCAACAATCTTTTTACTCCTTCCCAATTAACTTCTAATAAGAATATTTGTACTTTTAAACTCAACTTGTGAATTCTATAGATATTGCAGAAAAAATCTGATATGATGATGATACTGTAGTACTACTCTCATTTTTCAAACTGTCTTTCACATTTAAAAAAACACTCATCTCATTATCATCTTTCTTTACTGTTTTGTCAATAATTGGCGTCATAGAAAATACTCGATAGTTTTGTTTCATATCTCGAGTAAGCGTGAAAAAAATTACTCATGAAATTAATTCACTCCAGTATCGTAGAGATTACATTTAAAAGAATAGGTAACAGATCAGTGTTGAAATGTCAGTTGGTTTCATCAGTTCTGAATAACAACCTTGAAACAATCGAAAAGAATTCAGATGCGCCTTGTTTTTATTGTTTGTTTTATTTGTATAATTATATTGTCTTCCAGTGTGAGAAAAGTAAAAATGTAAAAACTGACCATTTGATTTCCATACTATGACACTCCTTATTCGCTAACTTTATTCACAAATAGAAGCCAAACTAGAAATGGAATTATTTTATTCTAAATAAAATCTCAACTACAAACTGATATTAGCTCCTAAGAAAATATTGAGCAACTATTTTCATCTGTTGATCAGTGAACAGTGCCATGTTTGTCTGGTCTGTTAGTACTGTTTGAATTCTGTCCATGAAGTTACAATATGGCTATTAGTTTGAGCGACTCAACGTCACTTTTTCTGTGTTTTGTTGTAAGAGTTTTAGATCTATGGAATTCGATCCAAAAATGCGACGTCAGCCTCTACTCCAAGACCAATCAATGTTACTATCTCAGTCCTATATGACAAGGTCAGTCGCAGCCTAGATACCTTATTGATCATGTCTCAGACTGTAGAATTGAGCAACATATGTTCGAATCCATCCAATGGCTCTATTTTTCTCTAGATTTCCCACATATCTCTCTGATGAGTTGTAACTAACATGAAACATTAGTCCAGGCTTTCCTGTCAATTATATTCAACTAAATGTTTTAAAAATCATCTGATTTTAATTCTCTTAGTTCTATATGTTTTACCCATGAACTGTTGAAGATGTTTTTCTTTTTCGTTTTTTTTTTAACAAAATCAGGTCTTTTGAAAACTTAACTACATCAGCATTGGGTTTAGGTAGTGTATCAGGTAGCATTGGAAGTGGACTGTCATCTGCTGGTTCACATTTATGGACAAAATTAACTCCATATTGTGCTAAATCAAAACAAAAATCACATTCTTTGCTCAATCGTAAAAGTAAAGTGAGTAACATATCGGTTATTACAAACGTTTGTTATTATTGTTATTATTATTATTATTATTATTATAACTGACGGAGTCTCTGGCTTCTCTTTTCCACTAACTTTATTACCCTAAAACAGAACAAAGTCTTGATGTTCAGTTTCATGTATTTCAACTCATTGTAGATATATTGTATAACATTCTCTGATATCAAACATAAAACCAATTTTTTAAAACTTGGAAATGAATTAAATTGTAAAATATGATCCTTTTTTAATCGGTAAGATTAGTGAGATCACTTTGTGAGGACATTATACATGAATATATGGTAATATAAAAAAATCATACCGTAACTAAGTATTCACAGTGTAATATGAGAACTAGTCAAATGTTTACAGTAATATATTCATTCTAGACTGTTAATTTGTCCTAGAACACATCTTTATTCACTGAATACATACACAGTGACTTTAGAGTTTCAACTCAAGATACGTAGTTGTGAGCTAAATATATTTAGTTGATTCTCTGTTTATCGATACAACATTCAATACATATGCATAAAAACGAAAAAACATTATCTGTTGAAAGTCTCGATTGATTCTTGTCGTATACGTTGGAGTCTCCTAAATGTTATTGTTGTGTGGGCGAGAATGACAATGATTGGTTGTCTTGATGAGTCAGACATTAGATAAGATGACAGGTGTTATATGTGTTATATATATTCCCCTATCCTTATTATGTATGACTGTTCCTTGTTGATGGACACTTATTGATTGACTGTTCTTTGTGTCGGATTTTGGTGTGGAAATATATTGACGTTATAGTCAGGCTAATCTCGTGTTCTTGATCTGAGTTGTGTTGAAGTCCTGTAGAATAGACACTGGGTGGGAATCTAGTGTAGATATTCATCTAAGGTAAATTAACGTCCCACATACGTGTAAGAAGTAAAAGGACTGTTATAACAAGAACCGCTAGAGTTATAATCGGCATCTCCACGTTTATAACAGTTATTTAGTAACCACTAGAAAACGATTTATTAATTTGATTTGAAATGAATAATCTAAATTTATAATAAGGAGCTATGATTTATTAAGTTAAAATCGAATACATCTGTTGGTGACAGATGTTTGTATAATATTCGGTTTGTATCAATGGCGAATTGAGTATCTGTAAATTCGGATCACTAGTTTTTAGTCTAAATGATAACTTCTTAACTGCTAGATCTGAAGATTTAAAATTTTTTCCCGCATACAGTCATGTATGTACACTGATGTTGATACAACCATCATATAGTTCTTAATAACTCTTTAGTGTTAAATTTTCCTCTACGCATTTCACTCTGAATACTTGCCTTACATTTTTAAACTTGAACATGTCATAATGTTTATGATTTAAACAAAAAACTACAAATTATTCGTCATTTTTAAATGAATGAGTCTTGGAAAACTGTAATAGAAACAGAACTACCGTTACTTCACTATGATTAAAACTGATAAAAATTTTGTTGGTAACAGACAGAATTCATTAACTTGTCTAAAAACATTTCAATTTTAACAGTGTTTTCTTCTCCGACTAGATAGTGAATAAATAATAACAAATCAATTGCTAAGGGATATTTTACTGGAATTAAAGAACTGATGTTGTTGTGGTTGTCAAAATGTCTAATTTGACCATGTTTAATCAATTTTTTAATATTAAGAGTTTTTTCGAAGAATAAAGTTTAAATTATATCGAAATGATTTACCTGTGAACAAGATTCTAACGTAGGAAACAGTATGACCATCATAATAACTAAAAATATTGATATTTGGTTAACATTATTGAACATTTTGTTATTGTCTAATAACTTTCTTATTATTTATCAAATTATTATCTGAATTATTTCTTACTAAATGTTATGTATTTGCTTTTTTTCTCTGGAAAAAAACCAATACGATTTAAGTGGTCTCACAAAGGTCACTCATTTTATGAGTACACTTACGAACGTATCGCTGATTGTGGTGTGTGTGGATTTCTATTATGGGGACTCAGTTCACAGGGTTTCAATTGTAATAGTAAGTTCAATTGTTTACGCGTCAAATATAGCTGTACTACAATTAAAGTTTATATAAGTTGTATTCGTCTACTTCTACGAACGGACATTTGTTGATTGGAGATAGTCGACAGAAAACCGAGCACCTAGGTATCATGCTACTTGGTACTCATCAACAAGGAGTGCGTGTTACTAATTACTACTCAGTGATCAATCACTTTGTGTAACAATCGTACAGTGTATCAACCGCTGCTTGAATAACTCAGGGGCAACATTTTTAATTGTGAAACTGTATTGATTTGAATTCTGACCTTACAGAGAGCACTAGTTTCCTAAAGACAGAAAGTTTGTCTTGCTGATGAGTGTCGAATGGCACAAAACGTGTGTCCAGCGTTCCCTAATCGCCTAACTGCAAAATATAATGCGCTCAGTGTTGAGTCACTTAGACTAGTAATCATATTATAAATTGGTTGACTATACTAGTTCAGCATTAAGGGACTGGATAAACATGACTCTGGTTACTACTCAGTGATCAATCAACTTAATGCATTGCAAATTATTTGAACTGATCGGATAGAGTATATGTCAATACAGAGTGCACTAACTTTTATTTTATGTTATATATTATTGATGATATGCTAATTGATATATTCACCCTCAACCTGGCCATTTTTTGGATTACTAATTTGGATATGTACTTGTAGAATCTGAAGACAATTTATCGAAAAGAATATTCGTTCAAAAATTAGTCTTTTGATAAATACTTTTCAAAATCAGTATTTCAATAGTTTCGTGTTGTTTTGAAGTTGAAAATAACTTTTTCTAATGTTTTCTTAATATCCAGCTATGATTAAGAGGGGTTTTTTCTTTCCCTTTGTAGATTGTGATCTATTTATACATTTAAAATGTAAAAACGGTATTCGAGATCATTGTAGTAGAGAAGGACGTAGAACAACTGGCGTTGCGTCTGCAAATGTTTTAAGCGGCATACTTGGTAGTATACCAAATCTAACCATGGATACACATGTTCCAGGTAACGCACCGAACCAAACGAATGAATCATGTAATAAAGTACCCTTAAATTCCAATCAAATTGGTTCGAATGATCTTATTCATCACTGTGAGTTGTTTATAATTTTATAGGCGTTATGGCGTTTTTTTCTCCCTGTTTGGTTGATTGAGAAATTTAACGGAAACATTTACCAAAGTAATACTAACTGATTTCATCATCAAATTTAGTCATATTCACGTAACTAAAATAGTTCAACATTATATTGAACAGTGTATCTCCAATAATTCGAAGCATTCTGCATGCTGCAGTGGGGTTTCATAACAAAACATAATTACAAACTTATGAGGGTCGTTTGAGTATTTTGGGCATCAGCAGTTTGGAACTAAATTATCTTAATTCCAGAGAGACTATAATCTTGGATTTGTTCGTTGCAGGTCTACTGTTCTGTTGAGTACCAACAGAAAATATCATGTAAAAGATGCATTTAAGAATCATTCTCTTTCGTTTTTTTTTCGCGAAACTTTTCAATTTTGTTGATTCCGTTCATATTCGAAATTCACGTTGCGGAAAATACAAAACTCATCAATCTCTTTCTAGTCTAAAAATAAATGATCATTCATATAAATCATACATTTTCATAATATTTCACCATCTCGTGTGCATTTGTTAGAATTGTTATCGATAAGTAATCAAAAAACAGAGTTCATCCTCATTAGTTATGTCTAACCTTGACACATTAACGTAGCTCGATGCTGAATATACAAAGTTGTTTTGTTTGTTTACCATGTTCGGTACTTAAGAAATTGTATTTCTAATTGTATCATGTGTATGTGTTATACCATTACAACGTGTTGTGTGGTACCAACAAATCTAGATAAGAAGATTAATAAAAGATACAGGTTTAGTCACAGTTATTCATAGTTTCATACAGTGTTCTCAATTGTGTAAAAATACACAATCTCTATCGAGGAAAGCTTCTATACAGACGTTGGCTTCTCATTTCATTCAGTGAAGAAAAAAGGAAGTGAATAGAAACACTTTTATTCATTGTATTGTGTTTGAAGTTGCAAACAACTAGCGTCATACATTAACGTATCATTTATCATAAACTCAAAAGTGTAACAAAATATTTTGTTGATATCATCACTATTTGGCATCGTAGCGTAACACTTCAATATACTGTGTTACAGATTCATAGAATAATTGTGATTTCTAACAATTAATTCTTGTCGACCAATCATTATATATTGTCTATATTAATCATTCATTTTCTGTTTGAAGCCTCTTTAACTTGTTACTGATTCGCTCTGTTAAATTTTACTTTGTCACTGACGTCAAATATCATATGATATTCACTAAGTTTTTATGATTATTCACTAAAATCTCTTTTTATCCTGTTTTCTCTTTGCATTCTTTCTTTCATCATAATTAAAATTGATTTGTGCACTAATGATTTACAATGCCCGCTATAATATAAATGCGTATTGTCATTATTAACTTAATACTACTACTGCTAACCCTGAATTGCAGGTTGTACTACTCATCGACGTTGTGGCTCTGATACACGTCATAAACAAAAGAAAGCTAATACACTAAAAGATTTTCATCTCTTACCCTCATTTCTTCATCGTAACAACAATGGTATTTAAATAATTAATGTTGTCAGTAATTATTTTCATTTTCGCTTATTAAAAAAAACATTAACATACGTGTTTATTGGTAATTTTGGGTAAATGTTTATATCTACGATAATGTTGTGTTACCTTTTTACCCTTTTAAAAATTTTCATATTTATCAAGAAGAGGGGTAATATCAGAAACTGTTGAATAGTTTTCACTCTTGTGAAGCGCATAAATAAATCAATGATATGCGTTGTATGAACAGTTTAGTTCATTTGACACATATGCATTTCTTGAACACCAAAGAAATTTTACTAACACTAATAGTATGTTGCACGATAAAGCTTTGTCATTTTTGGTATCAAACATTTTGGTTAGAACAAATAAAAAGCACAACTTAAAACCCATCTGTGTAGGACATAGGTTTCCGAAGTTTTTACAACGTTGGTCGTGATTATCTGCCCCAACTATTTTATTTAAATTCGCTTTATCAGATTGGTGTATAACATAAAGAGTTATTCTACAACTCAGCAGAGTGAAGTTTCCAGAACGACAAGTCATGTATATTTAGTTAACAGAAATACAGTTTAATAACTTTGTAGTCTGTTTTAATGATACATTGCTCCTTTTGAGATGATTTTGACATTTCTGAGATTCTCGCTGTGTAAAACGTTTAGTTCATTCAGTGTGGAGTCGTGTTTTTCTTTAAAGAATTTAAAAGCCACTTATGATTCTATATTATCTGAAATCACTGTTCATTTATCTAGGAGACTAGGAGACATTTCTGTAATCGTATGAGTTCACCATATCCTTAGTATACATTAAAATGTTAACACTAACAACAAACTAATTTCCAGTGATTAATAACTTTGTTAAAATTTGAAATGTTTTATTTTTTCTTAAATTAACATACTTTTATGGATAGCCAATTATTTCTAATCAAATTTTAACAGAAGCTTTCTGTGTTGCTTAATTTTACATTCCATTTTCTTTTTTTTTTATTTTCGTTATGGTATTTCGCTTTTTTTCTCAAGTTGTTTTAATATTTATATTTGTCAATGAATAATTGGGTATCAAATACTTTTTACACACATTCATATTTTTCACTTAGGAATTTCTTTTCTGTATATATATTCATTGTATATTTATTATTTAAACACATAAATATTGGTACAAGGGGGCACCAGATATATATGCGACGCACAAATGTCATTTGATTTGTGTGAGGGCTGTGATACTGTCCAGGTGCCCAAACTGAAGAAGGTATATTCATTGTGCTATGAATGTAATAAGTTGTTTTTAAAAAAGAAAACAAATTAAGTTGCATTGTATGTTAGTTACTACTCAACGTAGTTTGACGTGAACAATTCATAAATTCATAATTAAAATAATTAACTATGAAAAGTGTTATCCTCTCAATATCTCCCTCTACTCAGGTGCTGTTATTATTGCATTCTACCACTGTACTGATTTCAGTATGAAGACTTAAAAAAACATATTATCTGTGTGAATGGTTTGTAATTTAACTATTTCAGTTGTAATTATTTAAAATGTCTTACTACTAATCTATATTGTAATTTTGAAGTACTCTACTTGTATGCACTAAAGGGACATAACTGAATTGAATGATTAATCAATGTTTAGTCTCTCGTATAATACTATCTTGATCGAAATTATCACAGCGCAAAGAAAGAGAATCCATGAAGGAAGATAGACATAACAATAATCTTTTTCACGTGTTTTAACCAATTTTTGACCCTTATATCTCATTGTTCTAAAACCACAAACTTTCAACCAGAAGTCTAAGTCTATCAAATCAGTTCAATCTAACAATTAATGCTTTCATGAATCGACGCTGATTCATGCACTTTGTCGCACTGGTATCAGTTGTAGTGGAGTTTTATTCTATCCAGTTTACTGAATTAATGTAAACACTGAGTAGATATGTGTCATTATTTCTGTCAACGATTGGTTTGGAAGTAAAAGATAAACTGGATGAACAATTAAACACCTTGAACCAGTTACTTCTAACTTACTGCTTTTACAAGGCAATCAAGCTAAACACTTAATATGATTATTAGTTTTCCGTATTATTATTTCATAATTAAAACTAACTATATTTCCTTGATCACCTACGTACCTATCGTTTTGTTTGCATAAAAAAGGCAATCGGATTGCTTACATTCTTCTATCACTTTTCATGTCTATCCAATACACATACCACACTGTTGTTGTTATCGTTGTCGTCACGTCAATAAAACAAATGTATCTGGCAAAATTGAGGTCAAGGGTAAAAAGTATGTATTAAAAAAATACCGTTTCTAATATCTTTAAAAACCAATAAATGATAATATAGAATTTACCTTAATTATTACCTTAATTAATATTTCCTCTGTTCCATTATTCTTTTGAATGGTTAATGTATCTCGTTATTTTCTTCTACATATTAGCAGTATTAAATATTTATTCTCTTCAGATCTTTTTGGCGATAGGGCTACTTGAGGATTGTTTTGTTCATCTGTAACAAACAAATAGATAAACTTTCTACTTTCATTCAACAAAGATTGTATCAGAAGATATAGTTTCCACATAATGATCTATATTGTGTAGATTGTTATACAACTTCCAGGATCTGCTTCTCTTCGCTAATTTAACCAAACTTTTTTAGAGTTGATCTATTTTTGCTACATTTTTTCGTTACTTAGTTTATGTTATTTCTTTGTTGTAGTAGTTATTATATGATTGTTTGTATTTTTTCCCATATACATTCAGCTAACTCAGTTGATAATCCACACGACGTTGTTGCATCACTAGACGAGACAATTAATTCATCTTGTCAAGATAGTTCTGGGTTGAATGAAACTTCTTCAATATCCGGCAGCGGAGGTGGTGACACATCTATCAACTTTCCTTCGCCAGGATTATCTAAACGTGATTCTATTTCATCAATGTCAGTTGGATCCACATGTCAAACTCCTGTTGATTCTTATTTACAATCTGGTATTGGTCAAACAGACAAAATTAAATCTAATGGAGAGGAGTTTGGGATTATGGGAAATGATTCGCGTAGGTTGAAAATCTAATATTTTTTACTTTAAATGTAAAGTATTTAGAGGTAAATAGAATAAACTACGATTATCTTACAGATTTATTACAGCAAATAATTTTATTGAACTGGTTTGAATACAATTTCAAATAGTTACACTTTTCTAGGTTATCTGTAATTCTTCCTTTCTTTTTCTATTGATTGTTCTTTCCATATAGTTTCTGTATTATGATCGATCGAAGCTCATTTACTAAATATGATGTTTTATGTCTCTCATGCCTTCTGCTCACCATTCAGATACTGTAACCTTGCATTTTATTACAAATGTTTCCAGTAACTCCTAAACCATATTGTTTTATCACTCTTTGAACATTTCAGATACTTCGAATTTTTCTCTTTTATTTGTTTATGGTAAATAGTACAAATTTATTTATTATTTAGTGACCTTGGTTTTCTGTTCAGATTCACTTCGATATTATTTAAGATTGTTTGAAATAGATAATAATTGGACAGATGAATTGGTGATTTCTCTTAAATATTTAATCAGTCTATGCATTTGATTCCTCTGTTTCATTCGTTAATTACAACTTTTTCTTCTTCCATTTCAGTTGGCTACTACGTTTAGCTTAATGATTTTCCACTCTTTTGCTTTTCATCTTAATTGTCAACTTGAACTGAAATGCCTTTGTACCGGATTTTACGCAATCTTCTAGACTTTACGAGAGTTGATGGTTTTCCACCTTTTTCTTTGTCCAATCATATACTTCACCTGTTCTAGCTTTTATCCTGTCTCTCTCTCCGGGTTATACGTCCGAAAATTTTCGATTACACTTCGAATGCATTTTCTCATAGAGTTGAATAACAAAATCCAGTTTTTTATACTAATATGATGTTTATGTATGGTGATCTGTAATTTTGATTTCGTTCTAACAATTCTTTAGATTTTCTTGACTGAGTTTGTGAGCTTGTTAAGGTATGTGGGATATTTTATGACAGATTATATATAATACTTACTATTCATTTTACTTACGCCTGTTACCCCTCGTGGAGGAGCATAGGCCGCTCACCAGCATTCTCCATCCAACCCTGTCCTGGGCAATCCTTTCCAGTTGTTATTCATCCTTTCATATCTCCTTCTATTTCCCGGCGTAATGTGTTCTTTGGCCTTCCTCTTTTCCGCTTCCCTTCCGGATCCCAAGTTAGGGATTGACGCCTGATGCAGTTTGGTGATTTCCTCAATATATGTCCTATCCACTTCCAACGTCTTTTCCTAATTTCCTCTTCAGCTGGAACCTGGTTTGTCTTCTCTCTTAAAACGCTGTTGCTGTTAGTATCCGGCCAGTGAATGTTGAGTATTTTGCATAGACAACTGTTTATAAATACTTGTACCTTCTTGAATAGATGGATGTGGTAGTTCTCCACGTTTCAGCTCCGTACAGTAGGACTGTCTTGACGTTGGTATTGGAGATTCTCACTTTGAAGTTAGTTGACAGTTGTTTTGAGTTCCATATGTTCTTCAGTTGTAGAAATGCTGTCCTTGCTTTGCCAATCCGCGCCTTTACCTTTTTTATCAGTGATGCTTCCCAGGTACGTGAATATTTCCACCTATTCCAGAGTGTCTCCATCAAGTGTAATTGACTTGGCGTTCCCGGTGTTGTATTTTGCAATCTTGCTTTTTCCTTTGCGTATGTTTAAGCCTACTGATGCAGACGCTGCCGCTACATTTGTTGTCTTCATCTTCATTTGTTGGTGTGTATGTGATAGAAGGGCCAAGTCGTCTGCGAAGTCCGAATTATCTAGTCATATCCAACCTGTCCATTGTATTCGGTGCTTCCCGTCAGATGTCGAGGTTTTCATAGTCCAGTCAGTCACCAGAAGAAAGAGGAAGGCGGAGAGTAGACAACTTTGTCTGATTCCGGTCCTTACTGGAAATGCATCTGTCAGCTGTCTATCATGCACCACTTTGCACTGTAGCCCATCGTATGAGTTCTGGATAATGTTGACAATCTTCTCAGGAACTCCATAGTGTCGAGGAAGTTTCCATAATGTTCTCCTATCCACGGTGTCAAACGCCTTCTCATAACCAATGAAGTTGATGTATAGTGACGAATTCCATTCAACTGATCGTTCAACGATGATCCGTAGTGTCGCGAATCGGTGTGTGCACGACCGATCCTTACGGAATCCATTCCGTTGATCTGTAAGTTGGGTCGTCTACTGCTTCTTTCATCCGGTTGAGCAACACTATCGAAAACCTCTGGTACTGACAACAGTGTGATGCCTTTGTAATTCTCACATTTGCTCAGATCTCCTTTCTCTGGTATCTTGATGAGATATCCCTCTTTCAGTCCGTCGGCACTTGTTCTTCCTCCAAATTTTTCTGAATAAAATGTGAAGCATATATATATATATAATGAAAAAATCGCCGAAAAAATCAATTTATTCTAGTATATTTGCTTTAGTTGTTCACAAAAGAGGGCATAATCAAAACGCGTTTAAAGATATTGACTAATGTCGTATTTGCATGGGATGAGAAATTCAGGTCAATTAATTTCATTTCACAGTTGTACTAAATTCTAAAATAAAATGGTATTTATTGATATCTTTGTTGACCATGAGTTATCTCTTGCATAATTTCGTGCAAACGTTCAATGGAAAGAGCGAAAAACAACTATTCTTTGACACGTTTTTATTACAAACTTTTCTTGTGCTGTATATGTTCGATTAATTACGTAGGACATATGAGGTGTATTGTTTTTACAAACAAATATATTGGTTAATCCCTAAATAGTACAGAATATCAGGTTTGTCTGATCCTTAGCGCTAATGGAATCTGTCGACCAAGTTACAATATTTAACTAGTCTAAGTGACTCAACACCAAGTGTACGATGTTTTGATGTTAGGTGGTGAAAAGTAATCGGCAGGAAACGCTGAACCTAGGTTCCTTGCTAGGTGGTGGTCGTCAGATAGGTGTATCTAGAATCTTGTATGATAATCAAGTTTTACAAATTAATATTCCACATAGACATATTGCATCATATTATCATGAGGAAGAAAATGTCATTAAGTTAATAGGCGTTGTGAAGATTCACCATGATTTTCACATCCTTTGCATCATAAACTGATATCAGATGAGGATTTCTTTTAAAGTATAAAAAATAAATGAACAACTATTTCACCACCTTACATAGGGTTGAATTAATGGTATTTAAATCGCGCAGTGGACATGCTACTTTTATATTGGTAAATTTAAGGTTTAACGGCTGATGTATTTTTAATTGTTGCACGATCCTTGTAAAATGTCATCAATATTCTCCCTTTCTTGCTCTAGATTAGGTGAACTTCACTGTATATTTTCTCACTGTTTCTTGATCTGAAACTGATTTATAATATAAAGTATCTTCAATAAAATTTCGAGCAATCCGTTTTCAGTAATAGCTTTGTTTCTTTATTATATTTTTGGTGTGTGCAAAAACTTTGTATCATAGAACAAATTTTCAAGGGGGGGGAGATGACAGTACTTCAAAAAAACAAAATGATAATGAATAATAATTTGTTCACACTTTTTTTACTGATGATTGTTTAGTTTGGACGATAAATTCAGTTTTCAAAATAAGTGGTAATAATTCGCAACTTGAAAAATAGCCCTAGCAGTTTCTTCTCATGGAATATTATTTCATGTAGTACCTAATCAATAGATAGCATTTGACTGTCGTCAACAAATACTACATCCATCTGGTCTGTCAAGTGCATGACAAACAGTATAATGAGTAGTTTTGTATACTTTTCAACGATCCTGAATTCTAGAGAAAAATGGCAAAGACAGGTCTAACACTGACCAAACGTTTCGACAAAATTTACGTCCATTTTTTTCTATTCATATAGCATATTCTCGTGCAAAAATGAAATAAATAAATTTACATATTTATTTTCATTCACTTCACTAATCAGTTGTGTTTTATAGGTGAATTAATACTGAATCGATGCTGATATAGTTAAAATAAACCATTGTGTCATCGAATAAAAATAAAGAGAATTCAGCAAAGAAAATCTTTTCCATAAAATCATTTACTTAAGCCGTACATTCGTATTTATAATTGTGTGGTAAATACAGGTTTATAGAAGGATAGAAAATATTTCATCATAAAGTGATTCGAGGCTCCAAATATCAAATGAGGTTACTTTATAGTCAGGGTGTTAAAGAAGAATAGAAAGATGAAAATAACTTACGGGTCAAAATTATGAAAGATATTTGTACGTTTGACAGATATGAGGAAAAAACAAAAAACATACGGATCATACTAATCATGGAAAATTGTTAAAGGCTAATAATAACTGATTACAGCTTAAAATTACAAGGAAGTAATTTAAAGAAAAGCAAGACGAAGACACATAACATAAAGGAATTAGGGCCAAGGAAGGATATGAGGTTGAACGTACCATTTTTGCACACAGAGTTCAGGCTTGAACTGGTGGATCACCTGCGCAGTGCATAAGTTTTTGATTCGACATCCTTTCGATCCAGTTCCTTTGGTTGTGTAAATTATTTTAAAAGAAGACTCCTTCAGAGTGACGTCCAGAGTTGTTCCCGTATTGAACTGGTAACTGTTTTACGTTCTCCTTTTTAAAAGCCTTCTATAGACATATACTTACCATACAACTATAAATACGAATGTACAACTTGAGTAAATGATTTCATCGAAAAGAAAATTTTCGACGAATTCTCTTCATTTTTATTCAGAGATGATTATATCTGTACTTAACATTAAAATTGTATCCTTTCACAGATATACTGCCAAATACACAACCTCGATATATATAATATATATATATGCATTTATTCTATAAGATGTGTTGAAGTCAATTAATTTCTTTTCTTTATACTGTGTTTTTTTTACTTTTCAACCTGCACATGGATACACCTTCATTTAAACGTGTATATACATATGTACTTTCTGTATCTATCTATAAATATACCGTTTCTACGGAATTTGTAAACTCGTTTTCATACATGCTTACATTATTATTGGTTAATTTTTCCTCTACTATCTGCTGGGTTTGTGGTGTTATATTCTTTATCATAAAATGATTATTACGTTGTTACTTAATTACGGCTTTATAATCACTCATTTATATTTGTGGAATTGCTTATTATATTTTTGGGTGTACACATGAACACACATCAATCTGTGCATATTTACATGAACTGGTTGTCTTTTTTTGCATTTAACGTTGGCTATTTTCATCATAATTGTTCATTATCTTCCATTGTTGTCATTTATATTTTTTTACTCGGTGTAATTCATGCCATATTCTTGTTAACTTTCACAAATTTAACATTTGTATGCTCAATTTCTCTTTCTTCGTGTGTTTAACGGCTGTTGTGATATTTGCTAATATTTTTCTAAGTAGTAAAAATTGCACCTAATCATTCTACTGTGTTATTCTCATCTGAAGATATTAAAGTTCCATTAGATTCGAAATCATCATTACGTCATCGCTTAAGTATAACAATTAAACAAGGTTAATTTCTTTTCAGTTTATCTATCCTTTTTTCCTCAAACGATAAGTGTTTGATATTGAAATTAATCAACATATTATGAATTATAAATTTCTGATGTGTTATCATTAAAAGGTAAATTATTAGCTGGCTAGTATTTTCATAACTGTCCTATTGGAATTCTTCAGTGAACATTATATCCTTCTGTTTGCGTTTCTTCGGTGTTCATTTCATTGATTGTTATTTATCTTGCTTATAGTGTGACTTTGATTCAATCTACATCAGCTTCTTCAAATGTTGAGTTTTTATGGACTAAATTAAGTTTCACTCCATTTCATTTCTTCCTGTTTGTTAGCTAGAGATGAGGAATGCCACACCTTATTCGAGCTGTTTTTATGTTAATGAATCGGATTGCATAATATTCAGTGATACAGATTTTCGATCATCACTGTACACTCAATTAATACACCAGTTATAATTAGACAAGTTGTAGATAGTTGATCAGACGTTATACAAAGAACAATACATCTCCATGGTATAGATGTTGATCATTTAAATTTTTACAGGTTATCATATATCTGTAGGTATCAATGCTAACGTTGTACTTGATAGTTTCAAATAAATTAAGCATTATGTAGAAAGTTAATGATAAATATATTTTTTGTGATCTTGTTTTCTTTATACTGTTTAAACTTATGTTAATTTAATCCGGCTGTTTATTTACTCTGAAGAAGTGGCTTACATTAAGCTGCGAAACGTCAGAAAAACATAATTTTTCTACTCATAGGGTTATAACAACAAAAACTATATTCATTATCATAATATATTTGTTTTTTCTGTTTGCTTATTATCTTTGTTTCTTCTATTCTAATTTGTATACCTACAGTTGAAATTTATTGTGAGAATAGCGAAACAACTTTACTAAAAGTAGAAAAACTCATGAATCTGTGCTCATTTTGAGAGATATGTTTACAAGAAGAACCTTTTACTATTCGAATAATGATTCACTATTTTTATTAAGAATATTTTATACTTTTCACATTACCCACTATCATGCTTCTTCATTATAATTAATTTCATTATCTGTAGTTGACAAAATATTATTGATTTCATTATTATTGAAATCAACGAGTTCGGAAGATTGCTGTCAAAGAAAATGTGTCTGAAATACCATGTTAATTAACATAATTATAGTATACGATAAAAAGATTGTTTATTACTACACTGTATAAGTTTACTTTATTACTTACAATGACAATCGTTGCTGAAACAATGATCGTAGTCAATCTGTGCTTGGTTTGTGTGCAAAAGAAAGACATAATTGCAGACACATGCACACTGACACTTTTCCGACTGATAATAACTACGACGATGATGAAGACAGCAAAAATAACAATAAGTATAAGATTGTAAACAAGTCAGCTGTTTTGTGAAAGTTTATCAATGATGTCTATTTTTTGTTTGCGAATTAATTAAATAACGCTCTGTATGTGTGTGTGCTGTATGTTAGTATTGGTCATCAGAGTTGCCTTTGATTTTACTCATTTACTTTATGCTAAGTCCATGCAAGATTTACTGTCTACTTGTAATAGTTTAAATCTTCAATAATCTAATTCAGATACATCTAGCTAACAAGTTCCCAGTTGGAGGAAACGCATGTCACACAGATTTCACTGTTAGCCATCTTTCGGCTTTACCTGAAAAACTGTCGTGATTATGTTTCATATATATATATATATATATATACTTATCCCCGTCACCCTTAGTGCAGGAGAATAGGCCGCTCACCAGGATCACCTTTAGCTCTTCTAGTGTCACTTCCGGTCCTATGCCCGGACCAAGGAGGAGGGTTGGACATGGGGTCAGCGAACCCATCTCGCGGAACACAGAGTTGCTAAAAAAAACACTACTCAGCTTAAACTATATATATATATATATATATATATATATATAATTTCTTTCTGTTTTATGGTTTTATAAACCGCTTTTATTGTACAAATTTTTGTTCATCTTTAATTCTGATCTATTTTTCTATTAATTGACACAAAATTTTCATTTGTTTAGTTACTAATAATCATCATTATGTGTCTTCTAAACATCAGTTTTACAAATGTCTATGGTCCTGTTAATAGTTTTGGCATGCAGTTGCATAAAAATATATAAAACTAAATTTTCATCATACTTATTTTTCGTTTGTCCGTTCAACGTTTTAGAAAATTTATTTTCATTCCAACTGAAGACTTTTCCAGTAATAATTCTGTTTGTAATATCAGTAGCCTTTCTTTACACATATTGCATCTGAAAGTTGAAGATCTAAAGTTATACATGGTAAATGAGTAGTTACAAGACATCTAAATTCTTATATAAAATTGCGATCCCTTATTAAAACAATTTCTGTTACTTTCCCTATGTTTAAGCTTGAGTAATCGGACAGTTAAAACTATTGTCTTTGATACTTTATATTCTTTACCAATCTGTTTTCATCTCTAAATGTTCATTATGATTTAATTCAACTGTGGTTGACCTTTGAACAGGTCTTTACAAATGGTAGAAGCAGATACAGTTGATTTCACTACAAATGTTGTATCAATTAATACTTCTTACACATTAATACAACGTAACTAATAAAGTATATTGGTCTTTTCTTCATAAATAAATAAAATTTTTCTACTGTTATTTTGACTTATCTTGTGCAAAAATTAACAACAAATTCATTCTCTGAGGTTTTACAAATATATTATTCCTATTTAATGTCTTACATCAACTCGGCGCTCGAATACTGTGAAACTATTCGCTCTAATTTAGACGAGAGTTCTTATATAACAACTTCTTTTTCTATAATTTCAAAGAATCAATAACCGATCCGTTCATAATTCTTTCGTTTAAACTTAAAGTAAATTAACAGCGTTTGAATTTTGTTTGAAATATTGATGTTAAAATTGCTATTTGTTACAGAACGTATCAGTATTTTAATGATCGAATTCATTATTAAGGGCAAATCCTAACGATAATCTCAATATAAGCGATGATGGTGGCTAGCAGTAGAATCCCGAACATACTTTTAGTTCCATTCAGGACTCATCAGCTGGATATACCTGCATCTCAGAGTTGATTTTCACCTCAGAACTCGAACCTGGATTCCACTTCTAGCCACCATCATTCCCACTTATAATGCTAGTGACTTGAGGCAGTATCAAGGCAACCCTCACAGGATGCATATTTATCAGTAAGAGACTGATCTATTGTAGTCCTGAACATCAGTGGGAAGATTCAAACAACCAATTCAAAAGTGGAATTGTCTCAATGTAATTATTCTTATGAGATTAAACCACTTATTAGTAATTATTAAGTTAATTTTTGATAGACACAGTAAGGCCGTGGGTGTACATTTTTTCTATTTGCTGAAGTAAAATTGCGCATTTGTACAATATATCAATCCGCAATTCCTTGGTGTCATTATTAAATGAACCATTTCTATATTGGCTGGCTTCTTTATATTATCCATTAACTCAACTTTGAAATAGGTTTTTAATTTCATTAATCTTCAGTACTAGCTTGTTTGCATTTTTTTGAAACGGAAAACTGCATCAAACTTGGGGGGGGGAATTTTTCAAAGATTTTCTCTTAAGCTCTAGTTCATATATCGGTTTATCATTGATATGATTTTCACTGTCCATACTAATTGCCTTTATTTGGTACTTTACAATATGATAAATATATGTTTTATCTGTATATATTTACATTATATACTTCAATATCAATTTTTGCCTTTCACATTCCATTCATATACATTTTTCGATGACTCACAAAGTTGTCTTTGATTTATTTAGTTATCGTACATTCCTTTATTGTCTGATTTGTTCCATCCTTTGGTTTTATGTTCATCTATTCGATATTTATTCTTTTTTGTTTTTTTTTCTTTTTTAAACAAATAAAGGTTATGTAAAACAAATGAAAAATCTATACGAAGGAAGTGAAATAATTCAAGAAACAATTCCAACGTCTCGAAGGTGGGCTTTAACTAATTTATAGATCAATGATAACTTTCTCTTATTCATTCTATCACTTAACTACATGTGATTAACGTGCTTATTAAATTTTTAGAAAGGTATAATTTTGATTGTTTGATCATTTAACTCTCAATTAGTGAGTCAAATGTTGAAATCCGCTTGACGCTGTTGTGTTTGATTAAATGGGTAAGATTATGAATTTTTAACCAACAAGTAGGTTCACCAAGTCCATGTTTAAGTATACTGCTTTGATCCACATATCATGTGTGTATGATAGAGATAGAGAAATAGTCATACAAGTTGGTTGTCCAATAAGATTCAAGCTCAAAATCCACTGGTTTAAAATTAAGTAGCTCAACTTTTATGCAACCTCTGAACTGATAGTCTCATTATAATAAATTCATTTTGTGAATGGAGTATGATACTTTGATTTATTTTTCCCAAAATGAATGCAAATGTGAGGGAAATTATTTTCAATCCTTAAAACCACAATACTGAGCGCTGCTAATCGATAGACAGCCAAATATTTATAATCACGGGGATAATTTCCATCTATAGTGAATAAGTTCAGTGAAATAACCTGTGTGTTGAGTCACTGTTGCTACTAATGTTTTGTTACTACTGTTATTAATCGATATTCTACAGTTTTTGATGATTACCTTAAATATTTCTTTTAATAATAAGTTGTTTATTTTAGTTGTTTGAAAATAAGACTGTTTAAAAGCTTGTCAAATAAATAGTTTCTAACAGTTGAATCCAAGGGTCGATCGAAGCTAGATCACCATTGAAAACCCAGATCCTGGGCTCGAATCCCTCGTTCTGGATCGTGGGCGCACACTTTTGAGGGGTCACATACTAGGACAAAACAGCCGTCTAGTGCTTCCAGGTTTTCACTGATGGTCTAGAGTAGGTCGACTCGTAAATTCATCTGTTAAAAATACTACAATCTCCACAACTCCTCTTTTTAGGAATAAATAATTATCTATGAAATCTGAATATTAGTACAGCAAAACAAAAGTTCCGACCGTTGCTGCTACCTTGACGTGGTGATCGGACTTACATATCGTAACGAACCAGTCTAGCTATACTGGCCGGAACAATCGTTCCTCAAGGTTCCACCATGCCAGACAGGTCGGTTGAAAGGCGGTAAGACTAAAAGCAGCAAACCCAAGGTCTAAACGCGAAGTCATACTGCTGGCTGTACAGAGGTGTGACGGCAGTAAGGTATTTCCTTCAGACGACCAGCATAACAGAGATACTGCCTTCCCACAAGGAGGGGTGGGGTTAGAAAAGGTTGACCTTAAAAATGCAAGAACTGAGCTAACTAAAAAATTACTCACAGAACGGTCGTGTGTGACCGACCTCAAGCAGTTGTCCCTTGGGCACTGCGGTCACGTTCTCAGGTCACCAAGACCACCTCTAATCTTATTTCCTTTTTAGGTACCTACAGAAGAACCCTTAGACGGTGTGGGCAACCGGGAAGTGATAACTGACCTCACACCTCTAACAGCACTCTAAAAGAAAAATGAAAAAGTTAATTATTTTAGAATATTCAAAAATTCTAGTTTTTTCTCTCCCCCTCAAATTTTATTTGACTTTAAAATCATTAATTTTACATAGTTAAACTAGTGTAGAATCAACATTCAAAAAATTGAGTTAATTAATTAGATAATACTTTATCCATTAGCTAACTCATACGTTAATAATTTGGGTTGATTCAATAATTCTGTATATCGTTCTTAAATAATAACTGTTCCAATAGAAACTAATGTATAATTATCGGGAGTAACCATAAGCTTTACTTGTGACCTCACCTCATTCATAGCTTCTATGATTGTCTTTCTTTTCCTTTCTTTTTTCGGAGCCTTTGTTTTTACCAAGTAACTTAGTTCAGTTATATGTAATTGATAATCAATAATCATCATTTCATTTTAGGATTTTTTTTAAGTTCTGTAAATAGTATTAATTGATGCAATAATATATTCGATGACATATTAGCTCTCTCGATAATATTATATAAATTTTGCCAAGTTGTATATTGTCATTGTTGCTAGTTATTATGACTACTATATTACTGAAGTCTTTGTCACAATTAATATTTACCTAAATAACTTAGCCATCAAAATGTTTATATTGTTTGTTGGCTTGAAGTTACTTATTTCATTGTTTCATTTTAACGTAAATGTTGTCTCACTATAAAAATACTTACTGTTGATACAGATATAATTTTTAAGAAAATGGTATACAGTAAGGCAAAAGCCTATATCTAGTGTTTTTTTATGCCTAAAAATATTGAAAAGACTTATCTACAGCTGTATTTTACAGATTAAATATCTCCCATATTTATTATAGTTGATATCTTGTTTTAAAAATATTACTGCCGTAATACACCTAGTCAGTAGTCCACTTTTGAAAACGATGGCGTTAGTACTGTCGGATGTTTTTTTAATCATTTCACGTTGTTTGTATTTGGAAGACTTTGTTTTATCATCACTAAGTTATCAACTTGTTTTAAATCCTGGATTTTGTTTTATTTTTTAGTGATAGTGTCGTTTCGAATATTTCCTTAAATCTACCTGCATCAAGTAACACAACAGGTCCTTGTGATCGTCCAGTCGAAACAACATCACCACCAGCTTCATCATCGTTAAGTAGTCCTGTATCAAATATAAATGAGACTGTACGTGAATTAGTTACTACAGATTGGAGTGATGATCCAGAAATGATTGCAGGAGCAAGTTTTGAAGCAGCAGTTGAACTTCGAGCTCAATTTCCTAATTTTCAAATGCCTAGTAAAGTATGTATAAACACTGTTTTTCAATGTTCGATGTCTTAACTTCAACTCAGTATTCTATATATTATGAGTTGAAATCAAGTTCAGGAATATTTTATCACTCATTTTACATTTCTAAAATTTTCTATTTATAAATGGGCTAGGTTGTCTCAAGTATCCCTCGTTTTTTTAACCGATATGGAACAGTTAAGGAGATCAGTTTTCACTCAGTAGTCCGCAGGCTTCAGTTCTGCTTCACCTGATCCAGCTCTGACAACTGCTCAGTAACAGAGGCCCTCACACATATAGTGTGATTCAGCCGAGTGCATGAATCTTTACTTGGTGGGTTGGATCGTCACCATGTGCCTTAAATATTTTACAAACATGAAGAAATAATTGAAGATGGTTCAAAGATCCAAACTAAACACAGTTAAAATATTTCCCCCACAGTGTTGTGGACTGTATTCAGAAGCAGAAAATGATCGAAAAGGTACTAATTGTATGAATGGGGATCTTACTTCACTTGGTAGATCAAACGACTAACACATTTATAGGAACCTCATGCAATTATGATAAGTGAGGAGACTGGCTTCTTCAAGTTAGCTTATGTTTCAAGAAAATGCTATGAAGTAATTAATAATCGCTGTGCATATGATAGACGTCAACTATACATGGTTTTTAATACTGATACGGTGCAAGGCTCACAACTTTATTCGTAATCAAAGATTTTGAAACAAATTGAACATTAAACAAGTTTCTGTTCCAAAGAAAACACCTGTTTCAGAATAGTTTCAATATCAAAATCAAATACTGACCTCTTGGTTCTATAGTGTCAGCATTTATCATTAGTCAGTGATATACAATATAAAAGCTAACAGATAACGCATCTGCTGAGTTAACTACCATCACATTAGTAGGGTAAGATGACAGTTTTCCAATTTGAGATATTGTATTAGCAGTATCGCTAGACGGAAGCAATTAACCATATTATAAATAGTGTCATTTGTCTGCTACACATCATTTCTCCCAAAATTATTTTATTTATGCTTTTCTTGTTTTTATTTTTGGTCCATAATACGTACACATTCCTAGTCTTGTTTCAATCTTTAACATAATTTGTTATCAGTTCATCATCATGGATAAATTATTCAAATAAACGAAACTCGTAAAATGTCACATAAATTTATTTCATTTAATATTTCTAGCTGAAGTAGTAGAGTTATGCAACAAATTTTTTCTAAACACTAACCATCATCTTTGCTTGTTATCATCAGCTTAGACTGTACAATGTGGTGATATATATATATATATATATATATATATATATATACGAACAACTGTTTCAATTAGTTATATATGAATGTTTATCATTTGTGTTAAGTTGTCAAGAGGAAGAAAGAGACTGTCCTCGTTTTTTTTCATTCCTTTTAATATAATCTTTTTTTCTTTGAACATAAAGGGTCAAAAAAGTGAAGAATATATTCGTACACTAGTCCTATTGGAATTTCATCAAAAAACTCAATATATGGTTCGTCATTTGAAACAATACGAATATTTATTATTACGTCGTTGGCCTGTGGAACATGCGAAATTGTCTAAAATTTTATGCCTTGATCAGATTCCTATATTGATTAATCTTTTTCGTAGTCTTGTTACTTGTATTGATCAAACAAAAACCGAACAAGGTTATCGTGGTATGGCTGAAGCTGTTCTAGCCTGGTTAACTGATAATTCATCGGCTAATTTAAAAGTAAATAAAAATTATGAATCAATAAATTTTATTCCTATAGTTATTTATTTCAAAACAATTATTAAAATACTTATTTACAATATGTACCAGTGGTCTGTACGTTGTTGGAATATGCTCGATACTTCATACAACTGTTCACTCATTTCCACCTTTTTCTTAATTAGAGCAGAAACGAAATGAAATCACCATAGAACATTTAGCGTATTTTGTACATTAAATTTTACCCATTTTTTTCGATCACTGTGTAAGTCTAAGGCTTGATATACATACATCACTCCACTACACGAGTTATTTTCTCTTTAAAACTAGTTTAGTTAGTTCAAAGTACATGTGATATACTATATCGGCAAAGAAGCGTGATTTTGAAATCTGAGTACTGTAAGTAAAGAATAAAATAATTTTGTATCGATAATATTCACTGACCATTATATATGAATGACTTTTGGGCGAGTCTTTAGTGACCTTGAAAAATTTCAGTCAATCGGGAAATAGTCGGTATAGAGTAAGAATATATTATACAAAACTAAAAAATTAGAGTGGATACACTTCTTTAACATTGTTTAGAAACTTTTCAAGGTTAAAAAGAGGTTTTGTAGTTCTGAAATCGTAAAGCATAAGGTAGAGGAACTCATCCATGTGACTTCATATTGGTCTACCTCTGCAGCCATGCTAAGGTCGCAAAAATTCGTTTGGCCTCTGCCAGATTGTTTCTATATTATTTGTACTTACTCCCATGGTGTGGTCTACAAAATTTTGCTTGTAAACGACGATATGATACACGTAACCAAGTCTAGATAGGCACACTGTTGAGAGGTCTTTTACTAGGATGAAACAATTGTCCAGTGCTTCCTGGTCTTCATTGGTTGTCTAAATAAGATCAGTGTATGATGTTAATCATGAATGGCTCGAATTTCTTCAGAATTCATTACTGCTAATCACCCTTCCTAAAAGAATATTCAATAGTATTTTTCAAAATCGTTACAAACAATTTATAGATTCAAGAGAATTCACCATAGTATTTGATAATTTATACTCGGAATTCCCTACTGTATCAAAAGCTATAGTATTGTATAACGTGATTATTATTATTATTATTTTCATTCATGTTATTGTTCGTAATGTAAAAGTTTTCATAATTTTTATCTTCACAGACATGGGCCCGTCATTGTCAAGCTCTTTCATGTTCAAATATGTTGGAAAGTGTTCGACATTCTGTTCGTGATTATGTGCGCCGACATCCAGATATTGTACCTTTATTACAAACTAGGCATAATAAGTTTGTCTTAATTGAAGGTTTAAAACAGATGCGAATTCTTTACTTTAATTTACCATTAATTGCAAATAATATTGCAAAAGATTTGGAAAAAAGAACTAAAATGTACAAAGGTAATTGATATTGATTTTTTTGCCATTAGATATTTTGTTGTTGTTTCATGTGATCAAATGAATAAACTGTTGATGATGAAGCTGTCCTTACATTTACTATCTGATGAATTATTGTATCTTTACATTATGACGATTGTAACAACATTATCTGTCTTGCTAGCATGTGTTTGTAGTTTTGCTGTTTTTGACATAGATTACTATGTTTGGCTTTTTGAAATATTTGCTAAACAGATCTCAGCACTTATTTTTTAACACGTAAGGATTAGTATGAGGATGCACTAAATATATATGCGCTACATTTCATCATTCGATTTGTGTAAGGGCTGGGATATTGCCCGAGCGCCCAAATCGAATCAGGTGATTTTTTTAGGGGTTACTCACTGAGCCTTTGACCTTGAGGTCTAATCCACAAGGCAGTGGAGCAAGGTTGGATGTAGTTCCATGTTAGCCGGTGACCAACAAAATGTTCATATGCCTTTTGTTTCCTCAGGATCCTGGAGCCCATATGCATCAATGGTTTGGAATCAGGGTTTCCCAATTCCCCTTGATGAATCCACCGTATCCAACATCTCGGTTAAAGCATCGGACATTCTCCTTTCGTCCTCTGAATTTCGTAAACAACACTCCTACCACGAGAAGGCAGTAAACAGGACTTCTCTGACAGTTGCTGTATATGAATGACCATGTGAGAGCGTTTTGATAGGGAGCTTTGACTCTTCCCACCTTCGACAGTACCAGGACATTGAGGGGTCATCATTTATAACATTCTAATAAAATACTTCAATTACCAAGTACAAATCTCATGTACTCATCCTTAATCTACACTGTTAGTGTGATAGCTAGTGATACTCCGTGTACTATACAGTCTGTAGTGAGTTAAGCGTGGTTGAAACCTCGACATTACTGTTTGAAAAACAATAGCTTCAACCACCAATTCATTTTACTATAGCTGCTTCAGCCGAGATTATGCAACATATAAAGTTAACTACCGATTCCTAGACTGAATAATTTTTTAGATCTTTTCATGTACTGTTCTAGTTCCAATGTACTTTGTTTGCCTTATGTCCTAACAAATACTTTTCGTCACATTTTTTTCAATTCATTTCACTTCAGTTCATTTAAATCTGCTGTTTTTCAAAAAAACGTTTTTTTTCAGCTGAAGCTAAAATTTGGCAACAAATTCAACTTAAATTGGCCAGTTTGCCACAAACTATCGATAATGTTTGTATGCCTCTCGTTAAACGAATTAATCTTGGTCAGTTATGCACTAGTTTGGATAAAAAAGATATTTTGTCTAAACCACTTCCGGATTTATTATTACCATTTCAGGTGAATGTTCAATTTTCTTTCTTATACTTACTAGAAATGATATTTATTTTTGATTAACTTGATTATTCGTTATCTTTTTTTTAAAATTTAGTGGTGTCATAGGTTGTTGAAAGGGAATGAACATTATGAGTATCTGTAGATGAATGTTTTATCGAACATTGTACGCTACGGTTAAACTATCTCAAAACTATATTCAACTTCTTAACATTACATTAATTAACGTTTAAATTATAATGGAACTATACAGTTTAAAGATTGAATTATTATTAATCCTAGGTCGTAATTATGGTTTCATTGCTTCAGATCCAGACAAAAATAGGTAGGAAGAAATGCTAACTTTCCTTTAATTTAATATTATTCATCGGCTAACTACATAACTCATCATCTGTACAGTGATTCTTCACTTTGGAAGAACGTATCCTCTCTACTTGAGAATAACTAGTATAAACCATTTTTTGCTATCGTATGCATAATTACTGAATAACCGGGACACTAAAATCACAACATGAATCTTTCTATTGAATAAATATGATTCTATGTAAAAGCATCATCGAGATGTCGAAAATGTCCAACAGAGATTAGCGATAATTTCTCCCTTTCTCTCTTGTAGGATTATAATAACTTGTTTTGAAAAATCATTTAGTGCACATAAAAGCCTTCATGCTTAAAGGTAAACGTTCAAGGTTTTACAAATCAACTGGAACTAACCAGAGTCGTTAAATAATATTGTTTCAAATCTCAATGATCTATCTTAATGTACAAAGTATTGATGAGTTGAGGAAGAAAAAGTCAGTTTCAAGACTATTAGTTCCTATCATTTGTGTCATATCATACAAATAGTATTTCACTAATGAATCGAATATTATTAGTTAAAATCATATTTTCTTTTTAAGAATTCTCATATCAAAATTATCACCTAATTAGATATTTTAAATTGTGTTTTATTAACAAAATTTGTTCTTCCTTGTTCCCTAATTTAGCCTGATATTAAATTTTTTCTTTTCATTACATCACTTTATAGCATTTACTTTTAAACTTTCCTCGTGTATTATTTCATCATTGGGTTGTTGCACATGCTGAAGTAACAGTTGATAAATTAACAGCTAATCGATCAAATAAAGTAAATCATGATTATATATGTGAACGAACTGAAATGTTGGCTATTCTCTTGCACAATGCACTTATTTTAATGGTGAAGGACGGTGAACGTTACATTTTACGTAGTTTTAAAGCTGTACGTGAACAAGGCGGTTGCAGCGGTAGTAGCGGAATCTCCAGTACTTCTGCTTCTAACAGTAGTACTGTTGAACGTCTTTCCAGTTTCGGATCACCTGGTACAACTAGTGAAAAAGATCGACCCAACTCAGGCAATATTTCTGGTTATTCTTCTATCTCTTCATGTAGTTCTCTTATTTCTTTGCCTGGTTCAAATACTCAATCACATACAAGCCTTGTTTCGGCAGCAGCTAGTGCTGCAGTCGCCAGTATGACTGATCGTTCGTCGACGTCGTTGGGAAGTTCAAAACTTGTTCCTATATTCCCATTGATAGATGTGTTTACTTCGTGTGGTGAAAAATTTGGTTAGTTTGTGAATTGATTTAGTTTATTTATATTTTTAGTTTTCTTACATTTCTTTTTTGTTTATTAACTGATTATTTAATGTTTGTTTGCTTCTGGATCGGATTGATATTGTTTACTTCATATAGAAAAGTTTAAAACAATCCTTACAGCTGAACACTAAAAGTCACTTTCAAAATAACATTATTATTGTCATTATGAAGTAAACATTAAATAATCACATTTGTTTAATAGATACTCATGTAATATTTATTTGGGACTGAAAATACTACTTCCCTAATTTTATTTAAAATTCACTACTGACCTTAAAATGTCCAACTTCTAGACAGTGGATTTCAGTGAATTTTATTTTACAGGATTGGAATGTACGATTCCCTGATATTCCATTTTGAGTGTTAATTATTATTTAAGCACGAACATAGTAGTTTTGACCCACTTTTATTTTATAAATAGGTAGCTTAGAAGCAATTTTATTATTACTATTATCATTATTATTACTATATTATCAATATTACTATTAGTAGTCATCTTAGTAGTAAGAAGAACAACTGCTCAGTGTTTACTTTTCAGTATATATATATCGTCATGATGGTATGTGGGATCAACATATATTTCATCATTCGGTTAATATCATCGGTAGGGAAAATGATTTACAGTTTACTATCTTTAAGAAACAAACAGTGTATTGTAATTGATTATAACACGACAATATATGAAATAATCATTTGTAAATCCCACTTAGCTAATTAATATCTATCATTCCTTAACTCCCACAAGCTCTAATTATCTACAGTCCTAAAGTAGTTAATAATTCAGTCGAGATTTTCTAATAAAATTGGTCACGAGTTTGCTGTTTTGTACTACCCATTATTAAATATAAAAGGGATTAATTTGTTCTTTTTCTCTCACTGCATACAAACATATAGGTGGTGATCATCTATTAAATATTGTCTTTATGAAGCAAACAGTTTTGATCCGGTTATTGTTTTCAAAAGAAGATGAAAGGCAAAAGTTAGTTGTTGCTTTTTTTGTTGTTACTTTTGTTTTGATGTAGTTCAATCGATACTTGAAAATGATGAAATTTGAAACATCTCCAATACCCATCTCTTATTCATTGATATCAGTTTGTTTACTGTCTATAGATACTGAATATTATTTGGAAACGTTTATGTACATATTCTAAAATTACATAAACCAGGTTTTCCTCTGCGCCTAGTTCTTGATATGAACAGTTCTCCTTACCACAAAACTGCAAAGTGGCTAGTGCGAATCTTAGAACCTTTGCACTAATCACTTGTTGGAATGAGTGTAAAAGATGTTTTCGACTACACTTCCAAAGTGGAAAGTATGAATGTTAGCATGAAAAATATGTTCTCACTGGATGTAGTATCTTTGTTTACTAACGTACTACTTATCGAGACTATTGAGTTTATATGCAAGCAAATATCATAAAAAAAATCAATATTGGCTTGCCTGAAGGTTGATAGCGCTAAGTAGTTTGTGTTCACGATTTCATAGGAATACTATTTCCCTCAATATTTAACTAATATTTTTCTATTTAAAGAGTACCAAGATGTACAGAAAGCTGAACGCAAACGTTTCTCTGAATAAATCTGCAAAATATGTGTAATACGTTTTCTATTCCGATAAAGACCAAAACTGTGATACAGGTACTCTCAACTGACGGAGTCCCTAATAGGGCAAAATAATCGTCTTGGACCCCACTACCAGTTAGGATCCAACGTGTTTACTAACACCTAGTTTTTCTTGTCCATGTTTTATTACTAATTCTATTAGTGAGAAAGTTTCGAAGTTGTCTTTTCTAATAAAATATCTATATGTGCCATATGTTTCTGTGTTTTATCTATCAAAACATTATCAGTTGGTCAGCTTATATTCAAGAAAATAGTGTGACTACACAAAGTATTGATCGACAACGTGTGTTGAAACCAAGTGCTTCTGCCGCTGCCGCCTCTTCATCACCATCGTCATCTACTCAAAATCGGCCGACGATCGGTATAACTTCTGAATCGCTTATTTCTAAAACCTCAGGTAACACACCTACAGCTGATGAAGTTTCAGTTATTACTCCTCAACCATCAACTCAAGATTTGAAAACTTCATTCGGTAAACTTCCTACTACATCATCAACTACTACAAAGAATGATAAAACTACCTACCCATCAGATATTAATAGCTTTGATCTAATTTCTTCCGGAGAGGAATCCACTGTATTTGTTGATAAATTACAAACTGCTATGAGTAAGTTTATCTATTTTATAAAAATAGAATTTGGCTGACATCCATTATTACTTTTAATTAATTCCAGTATTATATCAATGTTACTTTTGAGTTGTCTGTTGTCAATGCACCATACTAATATCCAGATCTATAAATCATCTCCGATTCTGAATATTAGTCTAGTATGTTGAAACTACCGTACAATTTATTTTGATTTTAAACATAGTCACTATACCATTCGATCAGGTTATAAACTTCAACTAACTAAGATTACTGTAGTGGTTTTTACATATACATCATCACACCTTACGACAGTATGTCATAATATGTGACCACTTAGTTTCTCAGAGGATCAACACCACATTTAATCCTCAGCACTATCCAAATTTACTTAGAACGCCAGTAGGCAGCATTGATCTCACTACTTTTCAATCTTCGAATAAGTCTTCAAAAAGCTTTGGGTTTTATACTCAATGAATCGACGAGTCTGTTTTATCAGTTGATTTCTCCACGAAGAACCTATATCCCCGAAAAAGCTTAATGTCTTATGTTATCAATATTTGGCATGCACCAACAAATGATTTCAAGCTTTCTCTATATTCGATCTGATTTATATCAGCTCATACTGAATAGTTGTAAAGTATCACAATTCTTACTCAATTCGGGAACAGGATAAAGCATTGACTGATTATTCTAGTTTTTAGTCGTTTGTTTTAAATACGTAGATGATTTATATGAAATAGTCCTTAATACAAATTTACCATCAACCAGAGAACCACAAAATACCTAGGAACACTAGATTGCCATTTTACCACAGTTTGAGAATCTTTACATGACAGTACCTAACGGTTCTTAATGAATCTAATTGACGTTCTCCAAATCTGTTATTCAGTATGACACAATTTCGTCGATTTGCTACCTGGTGTGACTATCATTCCATATCATCGATGTCTAACCTCACCATACAGAATGATTAAGTTTGTCTCGATTTCTGGAAGCTCTTTCGTTTAGGTTAAGCCTTTTTGAAAACTACCAGGAAATATGTGAATATACTAGTTAGAAATAATAAACTCTGAAAATAATTAATTATCATAACATTGAGAAAACTAATTTTAGACTTTGGTTCTTGACCCTTTGATGATTACCTTGAACAACGTTTTTCCCCCTTTACTGGAAATATTTCGAGATTTTTTTTGTTTACTAAATGAATGTTTTGCATATTTCTCTTCTTCAATATCTTGCAACACATTGTACGAAGCTACAGCAATTTTCTTTTTTTTTTACTTGTCTATGATTAAACATGTTAAATAATCATTTTGGATTTACGGGTTCTGTAGTTGGTACATATTCCGTTTTGACTAAACCACGCTTGTTTTAAGCCATACAACTCTGCTACAAAAAGTTAAATAATTGATTGTACAATAAAAAAATAGATAAATAAATTTCGGGAAATCATGCCACCAAACCTTTTAGCTAGGTGCTCTGCTACTCTCAAAAACTGACAGTAATCAATGATTGTTACAATCTGTCAACTGGTGTTTGATTTTTTAAAAAACCCTTAAATATTTTATATGTAGATATTGTTCGACACACTTGGTTCCATCATTCAATCTAAACAAGACGAACTAAAGTCTTGCCTGTAGAGTGAAATGAATTATTTTAAAAAATATTCTCTATTACGGGCTGACATCAGCTAGGAGGTCATTAGAAATCAAGATCGAGGTCTACAGAACAAGCTGTTAGTCATATGTGGAGAAATTCGGACGCCACTTCTACCTGAAGTTTGTGCTGATGATGTTGTCCAGAAGAACAATAAAAGCTCCACAACGAAACCACCCAGCTCAGTGAATAAAATTCCATCTAAAACCAAGAAGCACTGGACACCTATTCCTTTCGTTACTTCAAACTCTTCAACAGAGCGTATTCATCCTTCTACATGGAACCAAACTACTGACTTTACACTCGAAGAACGTAGACTAATTAGTGATCTGTAACACGGTGAATATTTAATGCCATAGTTGAGTAACTGTTTCTTAGCTCGCCAACCACTGAAACTTGAAACAATCATCAGTTTGTCAACCTAATAAATGGGTTTTTTTAGGAAAATAATAATATTTACTTTAGGTCTCATGATTTTGATCCACATCAACTAAATAAATTTTTCTTATGCTAATGGAATAAATCGAAAACGATAAACTTAAATTATACTAGACAAACAGTAATCCAGTAAAAATTGATTTTAAAAAGTATGGACGATTACTTTTTTACATAAGATGGTTTCGATTGGAATTATAAGTTAATAAGTGTAAGTAGTAAACAGTAGTATCATTTTGAAATGAAAAGCGAATACAAAAGTGTATCAAATACAGGAAACGGCATGTAGTATTACAACAAACACCTAAACATTAACATAATGGGATAAGAGTGCTTTTAGAAAACACATGTTTTGTTGAATTCGCCTAATGATTCAGACCGCTTCAACTGACTAAAGTTTTCCGTTCTACTTTTGATTTGTTGATCTAAACGTTCTATGTGTTTGTTATCCCAGTTTATTACATCACTAGTTGATGGTACTCTACACTTTTAAATAGTCAATAACTTTTATTTTCCACCGTTTTCGTCGTTTGTAGAGTGAATTCTTAATTATTGTAAGTAAACTAAATTACTATGAAAACTGTAAAATTATTTTAACAAGTCTTATCGAAAAATAATAATCGTTATAATATAATTACAATAATTCAAACTATTGTCATTAATACTATCCAACTCAATCTTTACAAATAACTGAATAAAAAAAGTTCATCAGTTTATCAGTATACATTAAAGCGATTACACAGTTTGTTGATATTTTTTTATTTGGATTATTATTTCCGTTTTGGTTTGTTCATTAACCGACTTATCTTGTTGTTATTAGTGCATAGATTTGTTCATAATATTTATTTAAATAGTTAGATAACTGTACCAAGATAAATTAACATAGTTAATTTGTGCATTGATATATATTTGTTTGAATATACACTAATTCAATAATATATATATAATAGTCAACAGTACCTAGATCTGTACAAGATATACGTATTTTACCATAGCGTTTGACTTGATAGTTAAAGCACTTGACTTTCTATCACTACGTTTCAGTTTAGCTACCCACTTCAGTTAGAACATCACAAGCTGTCACACACATCAGATTTAAGTTTTATGTACTTTATTTTCTTTGTAAAATTAAGTGCAGGAAGAAGCATGTTTGTAGAACATGATGAATCCAGCATATTTTCAACTTTATGTCGTATACTATTCAAGCTAAATTAGTAGGAAAATAATAGTAAGTATCACCGTACTTTAGGAACTGGGTAATTTGTTAGTATAATAGTAACACGGAGGTCTAGACAATATTACATTTTTCAGTACTCAGTGATTGATGAAGTATATCTCAAATACTTCATACTCTTCCAAATTTTCTCTTACAGATATATGTTTAACCGTATCATAAATACACGAGATACTGCCTTACATCGTTTGAGATTTATCGGCCGAAAGCTAAGTTACTACTTACTTCAAGGCTCTCTTTGGTAAAATTATTTTCAGTACTGTCAACATTTTAAGGGTAGAATGGGTATTGGATTTCATATTCCATAGTAAAACCATTATCGATAATTTCTTTATCAAAAAGTTTAGATAAATTACATAACTAAAGTTATCTTTAACCATACTTTGAATCGTTAGGGACATCAACTGAGTTTAATCCTTATTATTAACGGAACGTTTAGTTACAATAACAAAGTATATAATTCTGATGTATCTCACAGTTCATAACTTCTCACTAGAGCATCGGTATTTTTGCAGATAACATTAATCACAATATTTCCTTAAAAATCTCTTCGGATCAATCGACTCAGCAGAAGTTGTAGCTAACTTGTATTTCACTATTTCAATAACTTTTTCTGAATATGCTCAGTTGTAATGGAAGCACATTAGCTTCGTTCGGCTTACTGCTAATTTCAATCATATCGTTCAATAGGATAGAATTAACTAGACAGTTAAAATGGTGAAAACACCTTAAAAGATTCCTAATGACTATGGTCAATATAAATTTTAAGAATTCAGTATCCCTTTTTGAGATAATTTGTAGCTCATAAGAACAATGGAAGCTTTATAACCAGTTTACCCAGCTCAGAGGTCACAACAACTCCAACACTTCATTATACCATTTAGCATTAAGACTAGCGAAACAGTTTCTTGAAAGAAATATCTGCAGAATACACCTTACTACACATCACAAATGAATTATCCATAAACATGCTCTCTCTTTTTCTTGTAACATTTACGATACTGAATCGACAGTAAGTAGCGCGAAATTTATCTAGATGTACAATTTAACAACCATTTCGAAGAGACAGTCACATTTTTTATGTACGATATCGTAATAATACCTAGTCATTCAAATCTATGTATATAAAGCAGTATTCCGACCCGCTTTATAGGTCGAACTAGTTCGAAACTGAAAAAACAACGATACAAAGTACTACCGATTTTCTGCTAACTGGTCAACTAAAAACTAATTATTAATTTTTTTCTTAATTAAAACAATTTTAAACTTCTTGGATTTCACTTGTTTCTTTCATTTATTCACATTTTAAATAGAGTTATACATCTTTCATCAAAGTAAATAGTTTTGTTTATTTTAGAATCATTTTTATTTTTTTTAAATGTGGCGAAATAAAATTAACTTTTGCTAATATTCTAATCGAATATAAACACTTGTTTGTGTCATATTCACTAGCGTCTATGTTTATACCCATTTATATATTTTTATAAGTGTACACAATGCTTTCTCACTTTGATTTCTTTTCTTACCAACAATCTCTGTCTGTTGCTTTTACAAAATAATAGTTTTCATTCAGAAAATTATCAACATAAAGTAAGAACTAATGGTAATAATGACGCCGATGACGACCAATTCGGTTTACTTCTTCACTTCATTTTAATGATAAGTGGTGGGAATGGGGATGGTTAACTATAAAGTTGCGCAATATATTATGCAACGGTTGGTCTTTATACATTAATCAAGTTATCTAAGAAAACATAAAAACAATCATTTCTTCTGCTTTAAATAATACAGTTGCACACATATTTATTTACTGTAAGCAGTGGTATGAAAACATTTTAACCATGTGGTTATTGTGATAGGGGTTCATGTGAGAAAGTAATAATTTACAATAATGAAATTATGATTCCGTAAAGTAGTCATAATGATAATCTACATGAAAGTGTTTTTAAAATCATACATATCCGACATTATTGTATCATTATGATTGAGTTTTATTAGTATGACTCACTATGACTTTACTATTATTATTACTATTGTTATTATTACACACATTACTAAAGTTCACTTCTTCACTATGTTGCAGATAACGTTTATATAATACTAAGAATTACCTATCTACACATTGGTTGAGTCAAGGAATTTTTTTTCGAGCAATATCATTTTCAGCTAGGTATTCAGCAAACGTGACTTTAACATGCCTATAAATTTATTCAGATCATGCATAGTTAAAATACTTTTCTCATATTTGATTAATGGAGATTGGACGAGGTCATTTGTAGTAAAAGGTTTTGGTTGGTCAGTTTCATTTATTTCAAGAGCGAAATAAGTTCCACCAGTGATATTTTATGATATATGTATACGTTTCACAAATGAATAAACATTAAAATATGTACTACAGAACTGCCACTGATTAGTTTGAAGTTAATTCGAGAAATCAAGATCCTCAGTTCGATCCTCCTGTGTATATACGTTATTAACATTCACTCTCTTCCCATCTCGAACTTTTTTCCAACTTAATTTTATTCTATTCAAAATTGTAGTACGGAATTCTGTTACATATTCCCATAAAATAAGAATTACTGAAATGTGATTTCTGTGTTCATTTGTGTTATTAGTAAGATCAACTCATTAAGTCAATTTTCATTGCTAGTTGTGATACTTCAGTATTACCCTAAATTAATAGTTGTCTCTATTCACCTCCTATTTTATGAAGCACTTATTCATGACACTTATTATCTAATGAGGGATAAATAAAATTACTGCCTACTAATTGAAGTCTATCGATTAGTATTTGAAGTTGCGAATACGTTATAGGTATGCGTTTTAAAGGTTATTTCAGTAGTATTTTATGTCATACACATAAATGTACCTTATAAACAAATAATTTATGCTTATCTGACCTAGTTATAAAGTGATAGTTAACTGATTCATTAGCATAAAACTCATATACTAATTGTTTATAGAATTGAAATCTGCTTATGTTATTTAATATAAATAAGACTTAATATTAAACGATACAAACTGATAAGTTGGAATCAAAGCGAATTAATAAAGGAATGAATAAATAAATAGATAGATAAAATCTTTTAAAATGGAAGAGATAGAGAGGAATTCATTCCTATTTAATATACACTTCACTTTCTGCACTATAAGAAATGGTAATTTTTTATCAGAGAGATTACCGTGTAACTCTGCAATGAAAACTGTTTGATATTGACTTCATAGCTAATCATATAATTAAAGATATGTTCTTAATTAGTTATGTCGATCAGAAATGAAGTACATTCTTTCTAATAAAAAAGCAATACATGTTACATTGATCAATTTATCGAGTCACATTTGTATTGTTACACTGATATTGGGGTTCCTAATCCTAACGAATTCAGAAAACAATCAACTTTTGCTCATGTACACTAACTAGATTGGTCTTTTGACTTTGAGCGTTATCTTTGCTTGTTGTCAAAACTTACAATATCCTGACCAACACCAGATACCTTTCAAGTTATCATGTTTTACGATCAATTTTTGTCAACCAGTAATATGTATTGTTTTGTATGTGTATGTGTGTCTTTGTATTTGTAATAGAATGAAGATATCTAATCTTTTAACATTTATTATTTACATTCATAATTGATTATCATCATTACCATAACCATCAATGACGTAGACCAATTTTGTTTATTTATTTGAGTTTTAATTGTAACAGTAATTTTAAACTATAATCATCATCGCCATCATCATTCATGTATGTGCCATTAATAAGCGATGGAAAGACGTATAATAATCAATGTAAATTTATAAATACGATGAATTATTGTCAAATTGGCAGGTAATTCATATTGAGTACACACACATAAAATTGCAACTTCATCAAATAACAACACTGTAATTAGGGTAAAATCAAAATGTACATTTTTAATCTTTTTATTCACATGTTTTTTTTTAATAATATGTGAAAATAAGACTTAGTGACATAAGTAGACAGATAGATAGATAGGTAGATAGTGAACGTAGAGTACGGTGATCATTAATGTTTCATGGTGAACACAATGTAAATTATCTTCTTCAATATTCTAATGATATTCTGTCTTTATTATGTTATATCTCGTTTAATTGTGTATACACTCCTAGTTTATGTATGTATTCAGATGTAGTTCTCTAACAGTTCTCGATTAAAACTACATTCAAATCATTGAAAATCTTCATATAATGAGGTTTCTATTATTTTCATGTCCTTCTGTCATATTCCTAAATTGATACCAGTTAGTGTTTAGAAAAAGTATAAGTTTTACAAGAAACTTAACTATATATATATATATATATATATATATATATATATATATATATATATATCCATAAACTACTCTTTCTTCCTTCATTTAATTATAATCTGTGTCATAATTATGATGATTGATTGACTAATTTAACTAACGAAATCGGTAAATGTCAAATGTGTAATATAAACAAATCCAATTATCACTGTCATCGTTGTTATTTTTCTTGTCCTGTTTTCAAATGAATTTTATTTATTTTCTTCCAAATAAAAAATATTAAAAAAAAATATTGGATCAGTGATTCTACCATAAATGTGATCAAACTTGAACTTTGAATTCACTGTCATCCTTCATCATTAAATTATCTTAATACATGTTTTCTGTTGTTTTTGTTTTTTGAAGAATAATTATATTGAAATTTGAAACTTTCAAACGGACTTATTTGTCATCTTTTTAATAGATAAAACTGTAGTTGACATTCATGATTCAATTATTTTCAAGTTCAATAATTGACTTTTTTTCCTTTGTTTTGTTAAACGATTCTTTTCTTTCAAGATGAACTATTAGGACAAACACGACAAATTATCTGTGAAAAATATAATATATCTAAAGAAGAATTAGCCAATGCAATGAATGAGGTAAACCATATCGTTGAAACTATTAAAGTTTTTCTTTTGATAATTCTCATTATATAAACGTTTATATGTGGTTACATGTTTCTATGTTTCTATGTACATATGATTGTTTTTTTTAAGAAAAAGTGTGAACATAGTTGATTACATATAAATAAATGATTGATATTGAGGTTAGGATTGTTTTCCTCAAACCCATCAATAGAATCTTTTACACTAACTACTCTTGATAGTTGACTGACATGTGAATTTTTCAGTCACTGGTTCCAATTACTGACACCACGTTTGCTAAAATTTCTAAGTGGTGCTGTGTGTGCCACTAATGTCGACAGATATAAGTTGTATGAATCACTGATCGAAATTGGAATGTCTGGCGGCCGAAAGTTGAGAAGATCGAAGAGAAGAGAAGGAGAACAGAGAGTGATTGGTCTGGAAACGAAGGGACAGTCAAGTTTGAGACAATCGATTAACATTTTGCAAATGAAGTATTTACTGTATGTTTCTCAGATTTTACTAAGAGATTCTGTAATTTCGTGTTCAAAAATATTTGGTTGTCCGTACCTAATTTCTCGTTCAATACAGTAACATCTTAATGAATATTTCAATCGTTTTCTGTGTGTTGCAAAAAATAATACATAGAAGTTAGCTAGTCGTTGATCTCTGACTACAATATTTGCATTTGCTTATTTATAAAACGTAGTGGGATTTTGCTAACTTAGGCTACTAATATCAGATCATAGATACCATCAAAGCATTGCTCTTATATTTTGGGACCATCGAGTAAGCGATTTTGGGGTCAGACACAGAGTACTAGGTAACGATTACAAATCCATTGACGATGTAGGGAATCTTTATTGACTGAGATTGTTGTGAACAAAAACACCAATGGGGACAATCGAAGGTATTTGAACTCAAAATTACAGAACGTCTTAGTAAAATCTGAGAATCATACAGTAAATACTTCATTTGCAGAATATCAATCAATTGTCTCGGACTTGATTGTTCCTGCATTTTCATACCAAATGCTTTCCGTTTCTGTTCTTTCCTTCTTGACCTTCGACTGAAATACATTTTATTCCTGACTATCGTTATATACTACTTATGCGGATATAAGTAGCCTACGCCACAAGATGGTTAAAACCTGTATTACTTGTGCTCATACACTAACTACCTTGACGTGCGATGATATCCTGTGTAGGAATATGTTGAGAGAAAACTATGGACAGCTAAACCAACACACAAGGACACTGTTTCTTCGACTCAGAGCCTTGTAGGTGGATGCCAACTACATAGTTGTGGTCCTTATGATTATCGTTATGATATGAATGATATGACTCAGAATCGTTCACAATAGTGCAGTTGCATTCACTCCCTGTCTTCCCATAAATTTTTGAAGTCTATTTTACTAATTTACATTTAGTCGACTCGTATCCTGGATGCATAATCTTTTCGATTACCACTAATACTGTTATTGCCTCTACTACTCTGTGATTTTTTCTGGCGATTTCATTTTGCTGTACGAATGAGGTCTGGTAACTTGAACCAATATACACATGTCGTAGGTCCTCCTTCGGCTTTGACTGACAGTCGCTGAAGTTACTGACTATTCATCTGATTCATATTTGCCGATTTAGAATATCTGTTTGAATTCTATGGGACTTTCAATATCTTGATACATTGTGCGATATGGCTCAGGATCTCTCAAGGATGGCCCAAATGCATTCGCTTTTTTACCCTTATGCCCTGAGTCTCGGAATCATGTAATACTTTTACTAGATAAATTTACATCTTTAGGTCTTCTCTTTTTACTACCACTTGTACTACTATTAATTCTACTACGATATTCATCTTCATGATTCCCTCTTGGTTTGATTATATAATGTGGAAACTCAAAATGATGCACATTTGTGCTAGATTTTCACGTTGTTCACCAATATGAAAATTTGGTAAGATTATTACGCTAAGGAATTCACGAAAAGAAAGTGATCATAATCTTTAGTGGTAATTCTGTTCAATATTGTGTAAGTGGTCAAAGGACACCCATCACTTTGAATTACATCTATCAAATTATTTTCGTGAGCTGATGATCCACTCAAACCTTTACCTTACTCCTAATAAAATATCTTATTCACCTATATTTGTCTTTTAATTAGTGCAAGAACTTTAGCAAGCCAATTTTTATACGAAATTTTATTTTATTTAATCTCCATTCTTAAGAATGAGTCTGACATCACTTAACAGTTCAGTTGTAATCATTATACAATAAAACGTACTTCTCAAAGTTGTTTCAAACACTGTTTATTTTCTTTGCATTCATTCCATCTAACTTTTGGTTCATAGAGCGATGACGTGGATGATATCTTGAATCCTGGAAAAATCCTATTGTTCCAGATAAAGTATTTCGCAAAATGTTACAATTTAATAACTCGAACTCTTGCTCCACAACCTTCAACATCTTTTCTAAATCAAATACAAGATCATCTTGAATCTATAAACGATAAAGATCATCAAGAGCTCGAAATATTAATGCGGCAGAAGAAAAGGCAAAGCTCATTGTCATGGACAGAAGGTTATCTGGAGTCACTTAGCCGGAATCCTGTACTAAATGTTGGAAGGAATAGAGTAATTGGTAGTACTGAATCAGAAAGATCTCGGTTTAATGTTATCGATGCTCTACCAGATGACTCCAAAGCTATACAATCTTCACCAAACCTAGTCGGTTCAGATAGTGAACGTAGTCGTATCGAGATTCAAGACAAGCGAAAATCTAAACGCCGATCAAGGAAGTCTGAAGCAGGTCCTGTTTCAAATTTAGATTTCACTTTCTTTGATAACTTATTGAATAAGGAATTGATTACAATGGCTCCAGTATTTGCAAAATCTGTCATGTGTTTGTGCAAGGTATGTTGTTTATTAACTTCGTGTTTAACATTTGAGACACGTTTATAATGATGTAGCACCATTGTCTGCTCTGTATAACTATGAGTTAAGCTTAAGGTGTGTTTGTTAAAATTAAGACTATTTCGCGTTTGCCGCTTACACATTAGATATAGTACGTTGAAAATTCCGTATATTTCACTTTATAATCTTAAACTACTCATTAGTAGTTAGTGTAACTGTAGTAAAAATCAAACGTCTCAAAGCCAGAATAATAGTTTTTAGTTCATACCATAAAGTTTAATTTCAAGAAATCTCTTGGACTGAAGAAATCTTGAACTGAATCATTTTATCGTAGGTGAAACTTACGATCTCAGGGAAGCATGAGGCTCATTACTGTTTTCTTCTTATATTTTAGTACTATTATCCTTCATCATGACTGCCCCAAGTCTTCAATTAAGTTAGTGAAAACGTAAATGTATAATGAATTCTTAGAAATGTTAAAGTTGCTTAAAAAAGATAACTACAGTGTATTTTTCCACTAAAGTACAGTGTATGGGTTGGTTATTACTTCGTTTTTCGAAATTCTTTTTTTTCATTTTGTACCTGGAGAGCATCTTTTTCGAATTTATTGTTGGATAATTTTTGAATATCATTAGCTAGCTATAGACACGGATGTCATATTTTTGTTTCTGATTTATCACTTTTCTCTTCACGATACCTTATTTTTCATTAAGGAATATATACGTATTAACTTCGTCTTAAAGTTAGATTTTTTATCCTGATCAAGTTAATTTCTAGTTTACTTAAATTTTTATTTTTTTTCTATAGTTAACTCATCAAGACCTATCGCCGAATAATTTATTAAAAGAATCTAGTAATTCAAGAAAAAGTTTATCAAGACCATCTATTCAAATCGATTCTCAAATTCATTGGACTAAAGCTGGTGATATTGAATGTCCGGTCAGTGGGAGCACCGAAGAAGTTGAAGATGAAGAAGTTAGAACATTGGCGAATTCTATCATCGATTTGTCTTGTTCACAAACAACTGACACGTTAAGGTTGGACACACTTTCCACTGAACAATCGGATGCAATACATAGTGGATTTGATTTATCTGCAGACAATTCAGATCAAGGTACTTGTGTTCATTTTTTTATAAAAGAATTTTTTTAAAGAGGGTTCTCGTCACCAACAGCTGTTAGAAACTAAAAAGTACTGAACACATGTTTCACCTCAGTTTATAACTCTTAACCAATCTATACTCTTTACTCTACACGGGACTTAACCCAGTATTGTTTGCTGACCATTCCCAAATAAGACGGCACACATGTCCTGGATTTCACTGATGGTCACCATCCATCTCTGCTTATAATGCTTGTGACTCAAGGCAATGTCGAGGCAATCCGCACAGGATGCACATATGCCAATAAGAAACTGATCAACTGTATTCCTAGACATCAATGGGGAAGATTCAACTAACCAATACAAAGCTGAATTAAACTTCACAAGCTAGTAGCCATGTTGACTCAGTAGCTAAGTGGATAAAGCGATGGTATTTGGAGCGAACGGTACTGGGTTTGAGTCCCGTGGTGAACATTAACTCTGGGATGCAGGTACATCCAGTTGACGAGTCCCAAATAGGACGACACGCACGTTTTGAATTCCACTGCTAGCCACCATCGTCTCTTCTTGTAAGATTTGAACTTTGTTTTTATATACTTTTTTTTAAGATTTGGATTCGGTAGCTGCACAGCTTGTGTCTGATGTGTTGGAAAATGCCAAAAACTATTTCTCAAATCATATCACAAAATCTAATGATGCAGAACAAAAAACAGTGAATGTTATTCGCGATAGCGGATGTGCACCATCTGCCACAGATGAAGATGAAGATTATTATTATGAAGAAGAAATTGATGATGATGTTGATGATGATCACGTGAATAACGATGAAACAGTCGAAGAAATATCAGAAAATCATATTGATATCTTAACATCATCTGGAACTATTTCCACTTCAGACACTTCAACTCCTAAATTTGTAGGTGTTGCTTCTATTTTCGATGATGCTTCATTGGATCAAAGCAATCAGTTGGATAAGACATCGTCTATACACGATGATTTACTCATTGATAATGATGTTATTGATGTTGTAGCACCGTGTCCTGCTATTTTTATGTCTGGAATTACCACTTCTATTGATCCTCCTACTATTATTACAACAACAACAACAAATATTATTACTAACAATAATACTACAATAACAACAAATATCGGTCGTAATGACTCTCAGAAGTCAACCACTTCAAGTGGATATGTCGACTCTAGTGATGATTAAGATTAGTAGGTAATATTCTTCGAATGCTTTCTCAAACACGAACTTTTTCAAAAAAAAAAGAAATTAATATCTAGTTTATCAATAATGAGTTGATTACCTTTCAGACATCTGATTAACCTCGTCATAAAAAAAATCATTTTTGTTGTATGATAATGATAATCAGAATAGGAAGACGGATATGTTTTCTATCTAGATTATATTTTTGTGTGTATGTATGTATGTATGTGTGCTGTATGACTTTTTTTGAATAACATGCATTTCATTTGTGACGCCGTTTATTTTCAAAACTTATTATGTCTTTAACCCATCCTCTCTCTATATATACATATATCACCTACAATTGTTTGAAATAGACATTGTTCCTGGCGTTTTTTTCACCATGTTTTACACGTACATACACAAACGCTTTCGCATCAGGTATGCTCGTGTATCTTTTTTGTTTGTATATGTATGCGTGTACTTATTTTATCATATTTAATTTAGTTTATTACTCCTTTTCAAAGAACATTCTACTTTTTTTTTGTTTCAATTATTTAAACATTATGTGCCTTCCATTTTTTGAATAGTTCGATTTCTTCCAAATATTTGTATTTAGAACAAGATAGACATGATTGTATTATACCCGCGAAAAAAAAAGGTTTTTGTATGTGTACGTGATAATTAGCAACTTGTTTCTGTTTTGCAAAAATTCATACATACACCTAAAAAGAAACATTCATTGTTTATACTGTTTACGTATTTTCTTTTTGTTTGAATATAATATGTATCAATGTACACACGTGGATCGTGTGCTTTTTATAAATTTGTGTGTAAATACACTAATCCTGTTTTCAATAGTGACACTATACTACTAATAATAGTACTACTACTACTACTACCACTACTATACTCATTAATACAGAACATCTTCATTTTATTCTAAACTTATTTTCATTACAAGTATTTAACTCTCATCATTTGACATTGTTAGTTATAATTTTATTTCCTATTAAAGAATAAATTACACTCACATATTTACCTAATTACACAAATTTATTGAATAAATAAATAAATAACCAGTGGTAAAAGAGAGACACAATCAATATACTGTTTCCTTTTATTTCCCTTTTTTTTATTCCCACAATATCAAAGAAATTAAATCTCTTGTGATTTTTATCCAGTTTGATTTTTTGAAAACAAAAAACGAAACGAAAGTAAATTTTTATTTTACAAATCAGCCTTTTTGTTGTTGTTGCCTTGTATATCATGGAATCTATTCTTTTTCTTCTTAACAGAACTAATACAACAGTGTTAAACTCTTAAAGATGATAAGAAATAAATTTTAATTTAAGTGATCTTTCTTTTTAGGTTTAATATGATCAATATCTATATTTCATTCTGTTTATTTAGTCATTTATTGACTCAGTCGATTGGAATACAAAAAAATATGAGTTAATAGTGGATCTACGATTTGTTAATCAAGGCAAAATTAATAAATATTTGAAAGAATTATTTCTTTCGTTGATTAATTTCTATAGATGCGTTCAATGGGAAAGATTCAACTAACTAATACAAAGCTGAATTAAACTTCACCCCATTGCACAAGCTAGTAGCCATGTTGACTCAGTAGCTAAGTGGATAAAGCGATGGCATTTGGAGCGAACGGTACTGGGTGGATATATATATATATATATATATATATATGACAACTAGGAACATTTATCAGAATTCAAGGTTGACCAACACTTGAAACGATAACTATTCAAGGTTACATAAATATTAAAGTATAGGATGTGGGAAGTAGGAAAGCTTAATTGTAAAAGTATTGTATGAAAGATACAACATATCAAAATGAAAAGTTGAGAATTAGTAGATTTTCTTAGTAAATTTTACCTGTCTGTCAAGGGGGGAAATGATATTAAGACACTTCCTGCTATTCATAGACGTGAGTTACTAACTCAAACACCACATGGAAGGCACTTTCGCAACTTGTTGGAAGAACATGATAGATGACAATGAAAGTATGTTTTTCCATTCCGTCTTTAGAGGTAGCATTTTCGAATTTGATGGCTAGCGAGTTCATGAGTCATTTTTACTCCATTGTTTAGTGCTTCCAACGTTTTTTGGTGTTTGAACCGGATTTATTTGTTTGCTAACCCGATTAACCCATTTCGTTTCTAGTTTCCTATATTTTCACATTTCGACTCGAACGGGACGCAATCAGTCAGTAAAGTACCTTTTATCTTGATAAAATGTGTGGACTTGACTGCTTCACGTCATTTATATCAAAAACTGATCATCATCATGTAGATTGATTTTATGATTTTCTACCTTTTCCAAGTGTATACATATTCATGTGTAATTTTTGGGTTAGTACCGAGAGACGGGAGAAAATTGTTTTGAAATTTATTCCCGGGCCAATACAAAAAGGTTTTACGTGTGTTTGAACTTTTTCGGGTTATTTTCACAATCTACGTAACTATGTGTCCCAACTTGTTACAACGAATATTAGAATCCTTATCTTATTTAGTAGTGTTTCGCCAATAACGACAGTGCATGAATGTTAAACAGAAATATTCCCGTAAACATCGTAATAGTGAATGGGAGACGTCCTGCCCATATGCATTGTGAAATAGTCAAACTTATTGCTAATAATGTTTGTTATGATCTTATGGCCCGTCAAACATCACGTGACGAGACTTCCAATTAAACCACCGACCTGTACGTCTATGGACCTGTGTCAAATCAATGACGCGTTAACCAGTACGAGCAGCTTTAAGTCAATTTCTGAGTCCTCATCGGTTCTTCTTGCCTAGCCCCGCCTGTATGAGTCCAGAACACAATCTCACCTTCTGTATGAATCATGTATTTCAGGCATATGCAGTTTATAAACAAGCAAATCAGATCTCATTATACCATAAAATAGGAAATGACAGTTATAAAAGATCAAGCCAAAAATGGCTGTGAGTGTGTGATACTGTAAATAATAGGTTGGGGATAACTTATGAATAGTAAATCGTATAGTACTAGTCAATAAGTAAACTGAAATCTTATAATAAAAAGAACATGAATATACATATAATCTGGTTACTTAATAGTTATACAATAAGAATTTATGTTTAGTAATAGTCCATAAATATTTTTTTTAGAAGTTATCCATAATTTAATCTTCGTATACAACAATAATACTAACAATTATATTTGAATAACTCATTACCTTTCTGCGGAGGCATTGGTGATCACTTACCTGTTGTCGTGAGCATGTCAGAGAGGTATCCAATGCCGAGTGTGGTGGTACGCATCTAGCATCAACTTCGGCGCTAAATTTGCAACTGCTATGGGAACATATTCGTACCTTTTTGTTTTACAATTTCTCTACTGCTCTTTAGGATAATAGTATAAAATTCTTTTACTAAGTGTGTGTTTGCGTGTGCTTGCAAATCCCTCATTATATGCATTTCAGTAGACAGTGACCGTTGTTTTACTGTAGATGCTAAGTTGCTTTCATTTCTGTATATCTCATTCATGTTCAGTTCAAGTTGAGCCAGTTATTTTCCATTCCTACTTTTTGGTCTTCTCAATTCATCACTTCAACTGAATAGCTTTTCTTAGAGGTTTTACTGGATACATCCTAGATGAAGGTAATGCATCCGCACCAGATCACGAGTAGGCACGCCGTACTACTCATCCCTTGCAACTGCTAGCCAGCTTCGACCAAACGCTTGTCAACATATCGATGGCTTTTGAAATGTATCTTCAAACCCCTACATTTCCGACGTCTGATTTGACTGAGTTAGTATATCCCGATTACAAAGGTGTTACGTAAAAGACGTCTTCAAACTTCGAATACCTGTGACATGTTTGGCTTTTACTGATTATGTTTGTTTATTTTACTCTGTCATAAACTTTGGTTGTTGCCGAACCGGTTTATCATGGTTGATTATTACTTCTTGAGTCTGTTGAACGGCCGTGACACTTTGCAAAAGAGCTACCTCTTCTAATATATCCTAGAAGCGTCTTTTTCATGTGATTGGTCTTGCTGTTGTGAACACTGTGTTTACTCCGTATCTCATAATTTTGGTTGAACCAAGTCTCTTTGTTACAGATTGGTACTGTAGCTGTAAATAATTCCCCAAAATCAATAGCTTTTAAGTGTACGACATTGAATGCTGACCACATTAGTTTAGTGAACTTGTTTAACTGGAGGCTTTCGGTCATGCATCCGCACCAGATCACGTTTCGACTCAGTGTGGGACACAGCTCCTACATTCACTAGTCAGCTAAGAACAAACGCTTCTCGATATATTGATAACGCATCAAATATATCTTTCCAACCTCTTCTCGTCTGACTTCTGATTTTAACTGAGTGGGGCACGATTCGAATATAGAAGGTGCTACTGGTAGCAGGTTGTAAAATCAGAATACTAGTCGTATCTTCAGTGGTGATCCCGACGTGATCTGGTACACCAAGCCAATAAACTGTGAGTCTGTTCCTTTTTGGAATATCATTATTCATTGTTATTCTTTATTTGGTTTTTATGTATTGTGATATACTTTTTTCTCGAGTTTTTCCGGATATATTTTAATTAAATATATTATGTTCTTAATATTACTATGACGGAACAGTCACTTAAAGTATTTAAGTTCAGGACTACTCCCCCGTCATCGATTCAATTAACTCCCTTCTGGCCTAATAATATCGAGTCTTGGTTCTGCTACGCAGAAGCCGACTTTAACGGCCACGGCATTACAGACTCACGCTCACGATTCCTCGCGGTAGTTAAGGCTTTACCGCGAGAATTCAACAGGTACGTAACACCTAGTATGTTTACTAGTGATGTTTTGGAACCTTACGAAACGTTAAAACGATCGATTCTGAGACGTGGAGATCTAACCGACCGACAACGGTTAGACCAACTCCTCAATAATATTGACCTGCAACATGGTTCCGCGACAGACATGTTGTTAAGGATGAGAGAAGTCATAGGTCAACGAACGTTCGATGAAGGCCTATTCAAACAACTTTTCTTATCCAAACTCCCAAAACAGGTGCGGGCAGTTCTCGTCTCGTTCCAAAACAACGCCGTAGACGAACTAGTCACATCTGCCGATCGAATATTAGAAATGACAAAATTGACTAGCGCCGAGGTTTTTCCGTCAAGGACAAACCTCAATCGACCCCGACTGACATAGCCGAACTATGTCACACGCATACACGATATCTTAGGTTTCACAATGACCGTAGTCGGTCAAAAACCCCACGTAGAAGTGTCTCACGTAGGCGATCTGTCTCTCGACCACGGAAGACAGATAATCCTGACTGGTGCTGGTATCATAACCAGTATGGTAAGTCTTCCAGAAATTGCAGGAGACCCCGCAATTATCCGAACTCCAAATCCACGGAAACGAAAAAGAACTCGGGAAACTTCCAAGCCGGCACGCGTTAACGGCACCGTGGCCGGCGAACACAGCCTTCTGTTATAAGTCACGGATGTGACTACAAAAGTTCGCTACCTCGTCGACACCGGCGCAGAAGTTAGCGTTCTTCCCGCTAATTCTGACGACAGGCTTCACGAATCTGTCTTAAGCTTACAGGCGGCAAACGGAAAACCGATCGCCACATATGGGAAAAAGTACGTCTACCTTAATGTGGGTTTACGCAAATCCATTCACTGGATTCTCGTGGTTGCAGATGTTTCTATGCCAATCATTGGTACAGACCTGCCACAATACCACAATCTACTCATCGACACACGCTCACGAAGGCTATTAGACGGAAACACTAAGTTATCTGTTTGCGTAACTTCTTTTTCTGATTGCGGATTATCTCCAGTCACAATTAAGCACGCCATATACGCCTTATATCAACCATTATTCGATAAATACTCCGGGATATATCAACCACAACCGAAATTGTCTTGTGTAACCAGCAATGTTACACACCACATCTCGACTACAGGACCACCTGTATTCTCAAAAGCACGCCGAACTGGCTACCGAAAAGCTTAGGTTAGCTAAAACCGAATTCGACCATATGATAGAATTAAGAATAATTCGACCGTCAAAAAGCCCATGGTCATCTCCCATGCATATGATTGGCGGCCAACTGGTGATTATCGGCGTCTGAATGCTAAAACCATTCTCGATCGTTACCCGTTGCCTGACATTCACGATTTGACAGCTACCTTGAAAGGTACAACTGTCTTTTCGAAAATCGACTTAGTTAAGGCTCACAACCAAATACCGATGGCAACTGACGACATTCCAAAAACCGCCATCATCAATCCTTTTGGCCTTTACGAATTCTTACGAATGCCTTTCAGCCTAAGAAATGCTGCTCAAACCTTCCAAAGGTTCATAGATGACGTCTCTCGAGGTCTCAACTTCGTACGTGCGTATTTTGATGACTGCCTTATAGCACGTCCGGACAGAGAATCACATCTCCAGCATCTGGACATTGTTTTCGAGGGACTCCAAAGACATGGCATTACGGTAAACATTCAGGAATGCCAAATCGGAACAAACTCTTTAGACTTCTTAGGACACACTATTGATGCCCAAGGCATCCGACCCCTTAGAAGCAAAGTGGCGGCCATTCTGGATTATCCAGAACCGACCACGATTAAGCAGTTAAGCACTTTTAACGGCCTCGTAAGTTTCTACAGACGGTTCATACCAAATTGCGCATCCCTTATGAAACCGTTAACCGACCAGCTTTGTGGAAATGCAAAATCAATTAGTTTAGACGACACAGCCCGTAAAGCATTCTCCACAGTTAAGGAACACATCGCTAAGGCAACCCTGCTTGCGCATCAGGACACTCAAGCGCCCATTAGTATCGCCGTAGACGCATCCGACTCAGCAATCGGAGGAGTCTTACAACAATGGGTTAACCACTTTTTGAAACCTTTAGGATTTTTCTTGAGACGGTTGCTAGACGCTGAATCTAGGTACAGCACTTTCGGTAGGGAAGTCCTAGCTATGAATTGTGCTGTACGGCATTTCCAACATTCCATCGAAGGAAGAGAATTCACGCTTTTTACCGATCACAAACCTCTTACCTTCTCTTTAAGTTCATCTTCAGATAAGTACTCACCCCGAGAGTCTCGACAACTGGACTACATTTCGCAGTTTACTTCAGATATACAACAAATTTCTGGAGTAATCAATGTAGTCGCAGACGCTTTATCTCGAATAAGTTCCTTGAACAGTTTCCAGGGAATCGACCTTCTTAAACTCGCTCAGCTTCAAAAAGAAGGCACTGATCTTCAACACGAGTTATCCTCGACAACTCTAAAACTGCGCATCAAACAGATGGGAACAGGTAAGGAAACCTTACTTTGCGACACATCTACAGGTAGGGATCGTCCAATAGTACCAAAACATTATCGACGCAACGTCTTCAATACGTTGCACAATCTTTCTCATCCAGGTGTTCGTGCACTAATCAGGCTTACAGCCGAACGATTTTGCTGGCTTGGTATGAATAAAGACGCAAGGGAGTGGGCACGCTCCTGTGTAAGCTGCAAGAAATCTAAGGTTATTCGACACAACAAATGTACCTTAGGCTCTTTCAAAACCCCCGACTCTCGTTTCGACCATGTTCATGTGGATTCGGTAGGGCCCTTACCAGATTCAAATGGATACTCATATCTCTTAACATGTGTAGACCGTTTTACTCGATGACCAGAAGCAGTACCTATTAAGGACATTACTGCTGAAACTGTGGCTCGCGCTTTCATCGAACGATGGGTAGCGAATTTCGGCTGACCTTCAACCATCACTACAGACCGCGGACGACAGTTCGAACCTGGACTTTTCCGTTGTCTGACCTCATCATTAGGAATCACTCGTTTCCGAACGACCGCCTACCACCCACAAGCAAACGGGTTGGTAGAACGTTTTCATCGACAACTAAAAGCTTCACTATCAGCTACAAACGTTTCACAGTGGACAGACGCTCTTCCACTCGTCTTACTAGGTATCCGCAATGCAGTGAAGGCTGACATTGGATATACTGCATCTCGACTCGTTTATGGAACGACACTCCGACTTCCAGGATAATTCGTGGATCCTTCATCTCCAATGAACATGGATCCAAACTCTTACACGAGCAGGCTTACAAACGCAATGCGTTCAGTTGAACCTGCTTACACTCGACCGCAACCAACTGATGTTTTCGTTCAACCTGACTTACGACATAGTACACATGTCTTCGTTCGTCGAGACTCACATCGACGACCTCTCGAACCAGCATACGAAGGACCCTTCAAAGTTCTTCAACGTGAACCTAAGTACTATGTAGTCGATAAGAACTGCACGAACGATAGCATCAGTATCGATCGCCTCAAAGCAGTGTACTTAGAAAGAAACCCTATCTACGTCGATTTTCCTTCGGTACAATTGAACGACACGGTTCCTACACTTGTAGTACCCACACGACAGCCGACACACGTTGATACTTCGTCAACGTCGGAAAATAAACTTAAAACAACGCGTTCTGAAAGAGGAGTAAGATTTCCAGAACATTTAAACGACTATTGCACGTAGGACACAAACTTAATCCCGAATTTTCTTTGCATTATTTATCATAAAAAAAATTTAGTATGCTCATTTATATATTTTTTTTGAAAAAAAAATTTTCACTAATAAGCGTATCAGTTTTAAAAAAAACATTTTTTTTCAATCGTTTTTACGCTGTCGCAAGTGTATTAGTTTATTTACTTTTTTTCCGCTCACCTTGTGTCGCTACGCAAGTACGAGTGTAGTTCGACATGCCTTCAGACGTTCTATTTTTTTTATTTTCCAGGGCGGTTGGAAAAGAACGATGAAGTTCATATACAACCGAGATCTTGATTGTACTTCGTTTTACGATTACTATATTGTATTTTCCTGGCTCTTTATAGTAAGGAAAGACGACCAGACTCTGCTAAACATAGCAAGCTATCAGAAAAGTGTTTACCAACGACAAACTCTTTGGGTTTAAACTTCTGGCTGACCACGTCGAAGGGTCATTACTACCTCACTAGGGGGAGGGAGTAATCTGTAGCTGTAAATAATTCCCCAAAATCAATAGCTTTTAAGTGTACGACATTGAATGCTGACCACATTAGTTTAGTGAACTTGTTTAACTGGAGGCTTTCGGTCATGCATCCGCACCAGATCACGTTTCGACTCAGTGTGGGACACAGCTCCTACATTCACTAGTCAGCTAAGAACAAACGCTTCTCGATATATTGATAACGCATCAAATATATCTTTCCAACCTCTTCTCGTCTGACTTCTGATTTTAACTGAGTGGGGCACGATTCGAATATAGAAGGTGTTACTGGTAAAATGTTGCCAAACTACAATACTGGTGGTATTTTCAACTTCATCAATCGATTTGTCATCCTTACCTAGTACCCGTTTCCTAACAACTGCATTACTTACCCACTACAATTCAAATGTGTTTTAGCGGTAAATAAATCCCCAAAGTCAATAGCTCTGTAAGTGATCGACATTGGATGCTGACCACATAAATTTGAATGCACTCACCTAGCTGAAGGCGCTCGGTCATGCATCGCACCAGGTCATGAGTGGGAACGCCATGCTCAACTTCTCCTGCGAACGCTAGCCAGTTTAGATCAGTCACTTCTCGATGTATTGATCACCAATCAAATATATCTTCAAATGTCCTCGCTTATGTCTTATGATTTCACTGTATGGGCACGATTCAGTTACACAAAATGTTACTGGTTAAAGTGTTGCCAAAATACAATACCTGTGGCATCTTCAGTATTAAGGGAAATTATTTTTCATATTCAACACTATTATGAACTGAAATTACATCCTTTGAAGTTTCTAGGGAACTGGAACGGGGATTATACCCCCCATGATGAGAAAAAGTGCCATGAAATGTAAATGTAGTCTCTTGGCAAACACTAAATTGGTATTTCTGCTCAGTGATTTTGGGCGAACATGCGGCTTTTTTCCTACAACATAACTCATCAGTATGGTGGTTTCTACGTAAACGTTTTTGTGGGTCATTGTTTCATGTCAAGATATTTCAGCCCGCCGTTTTTTTACTCAGGAAGCCGCCACTAGAAAATATTGGACATTGCACTTGACCTCGGAGAGCGTAAGATGATTATGTTGGCGGGAACTTCAGTTTTTTATGTGTAAGGTAGAAACGCCATTTCGTAAACAATTATTGGCTGATTGTTTGGTCTGATACAATTATTTCGGTCAGTTTCAGTTAGATATAAGCTTGTTGAGCTGAGAATTGGAACGCATCTCCTCGTGGAATTCACTTTGACGGCAATAGAGTTACTCATTTCATATAAATGTTTGATGGTTCAGCTTTAGCGATGTGAATATGGTTTGTTCCCATACTATGAAAAATCTACTTTGTCAGAAATATTTACAGCTTACATGAGTTTAGACACGAAATCATCCAGCAGAATCAATGGATGGTCGTTGCCAATTCATCCTTTACAATGTCTATCCTGGTTCGCTACTGCTATGTTCTCAATAATCTACTTTGGAATACTTGTCCCATCTGTTGTCACTCGAGCCAGAATTCCTCTTTTTGTTGTATCCTTTATATATTCAACCATAACTGTCGTAAGTAACGATCCACAAATATACATTGTGGCAAATGACATTAGAAATTTCCTTAGCTTACCTAGTGTTCTGTCCGGGGCTGATTAACTAAGCTAAAAGTCACCTAAAACAATGAGATTGACGAAAAATAAGTGAAGTATTCGATTGGTTCTTATGATTGCATTTGTTCTATTTCGTTGTTACTTGTATGATCACGGGGAGTTCAAAAGTAGTTTCAAATGTATGTAATAGCTGATAGGAGTTAATTCATATGAAAATTTTGTCATCAGAGTGTTTTTGTGCATACGCTGTGTTTAATAAACGAAATAGGCAGATGTTGGTATGCTGAATGGGTTAAAGTATCTCAGCTAAATGAGCCCAACTTTAAAATCTTTGGTCATTTATTTGGATCTACTAAATGCCAATAGTGGAGTATTTCAATAGACATGAAGGAGCGATAATATAGTGAGCAATCGTTGCCTGCATTGATTAAGTTTCGGTTGCGTGTTGATATCTGTATGTTCTATATAAATGTTTCTATACAATGGTGTTAGTGATGTTCAGGAAAAAATATTTTAGCTAGTGAAATCACTTCGAGATGGTACTTTCAGTATGTTATTTTGGTTATAAATGTTATGTGCAGAGATTATAGTCAATTAGGGACCATTTTGTATCACTTCTATGATCTTATTACTTCTCCCTGTCTTTAATAACGAGGTTTGTCACGATCGTGTTATTGTAATCAACTCTATCCATCCTTAACTCATGTATTAGATCAATGCCATATGTATTGGTGCTTATATTGTTTTCAATATAATTGCGGTGAGTATTAATCCAGCTGATACAGCTGTCAGAGAAAAACAAAAATTGCGTGGAAATAAAGTTTCCTCTTTAGATCCCAAACATGTACATGTGATTGAGAACTTTTATTGTAATTTGTGTGAGTTGCCAATGTAAGTATTTTTCGGTTCTGTGATATTTATATGTTTACTAACTGGTTGTTTTTAAGTCTTCATTTTTCGTGATGGGTGATTAGGCCTGTCCGTAAAATGTTGACCCCAATAATGACTTCATAAACTAACGATTGTGTTCGAAACATCGAGCTCAGCGGTAGTTGTATTAAGGCTGTTATCACAGTGCAAGACAGTTTTACCTGATATAAACCAATCCAAGTTGAATAATTTGTTTTTACTGATCCTGTTGTGGTTGGTTGGATGTTTTTCTTTCTTTTACCTCTCTGTAATATGCAGTACCTTAAATTTGTATTGGGGATGCGGGGGAGACTGTGTGATGTCAGTACTGTACTCCCTAAGTTGGGGAGTTGAGTAGCCCACTTTATTTATTTGAACACAAATATTGGTACAATGGGGCACCAGATATATATGCGCCACACAAAACAATAATAATGGGAAGCGGAAAAAAAGGTAAGGTGCGTATAAGAAAAAAACTTTATCGTAGACGTGCTACTGGAAATAACACTTCCCTCATCCAAATTTAGAGGAATTGAACTTCTGCCAGGAGATTCACTTGTTGACTTGGAATATGCCGATGACATAGTTCTATTTGGTGAAAACGCTGACAAAATGCAGTCTTCTGACCAATATAAGCAACAATGCAGGCATATTTTGGATACGACTCTCCCTCTCGAAATGCAAAATGTTTCTTGAGGATGGGGTTGCATCGGCACCTGAACTAATGATAGGGAGTGAAGTAATTGAGGCTGTCGACCTCTTCACTTATCTCGGGAGTCTCATTAGCCCTTGTGGTCTGGTATGTAATGAAATCTCAGCACGGATACAGAAGGCTCGAATAGCTTTCGCCAACTTGCATCATTTATGGTGTAGGCGAGATATTTGTCTAGCAGCCAAAGGACGGGTTTACTGTGCAGCAGTTCGTTCCATCCTACTTTATGGCAGTGAAAACATGGCAGGTAAGAGTAGAGGATATTCTTAGGCTACTAGTTTTCGATCATAGATGTCTTCGAAGCATTGCTCGTATATCCTGAGACCACCGAGTAAGTAATGCAGTTGTTAGGAAACGGGTACTAGGTAAGGATGGCGGATCGATTGATGAAGTATTGAAACTTTATCAATTGAGATGGCTGGGACATGTGTTACGTATGCCCAACCACCGACTGGCCTGACGAGTAATGTTTTATGGTGTAGGAGTAAGTTAGAAGAAAGCTAGGGGCGGCCAGAACGAAATGTAGCACAAATCCATGAAGTCGCTGACAAGTGGACTGAGCCATGTTGGTAGGTGTAGACTACCTGGTTGGGATTCGCGAGATGATAGCAACCGATGGTTGGAGACCTTGAATGACATGGCTCAAAATCGTTTGCAATGGCGCAGGTGCATCCACTCTTTGTGTTCTCCCAAATTCTGATCTTCTGAATTCTTCATGTCCCTTTTCTCTCTTTCCAAATTTATTTCACTGTATTACACTCTTTCAATAACATCTTCAAACCCTAATCTTTCACATAATACTTATACTCTTAATACTTCTACCACTATGGGATTTGAATGAACAACTGCATCTCTGTGCTAATGTGGTATGGCGACTCGAACTGATGTACGTATGTACGAAGTCCTACGTTGTGACTGTCTGACTGAATCATATAAACTGCCGTGTAAGTCACGTCTGTTTGCACTCGTTCGTAAATCTTTTGAAATGTATTTTCAAAGAAGATTAGAAAAAACCAAACTACTTCAAGTGTCGATTAAATTCAGTCTGTACAAATCCCATCAATCCTTTGCTGGACATAGCAAATTAAAGCTGTTCATCATAATCTTGTGTGTTGCCGACAATGAATTAGAGTCATCTAATCGTGTAGTTTCAACTATGCATGTTTATTTTTTCACAAATAGTTCTGGCGATGATATTCAAAACACATTACCGTTGAATACTATGTGTATACGTACTAATTCACGCATATTAGCCTTCTATTTTGTCTAAAAGTTAGTCATTTTTCACTAAATTGTTACAGAAAACCTAGAAAAAATGTTTGATATAACTAAAACTAAATGTATTGATAGGATTATTTATATCATATTATATGACAAATAGAGTTTTTTCTTATTGGCTTAAAAATTACCTATTTCCTTTTATTCAGCTCAAGTTCCCGAACAAAACACTGCAAAAGTTGCAACAAATGTATCGCTAATTTTGATCATCATTGTAAATGGCTTAATAATTGCATAGGTAGTCGCAATTATACGTAAGTTTTTACATAAACTTTGTAATCTATTTGAGTTACTGATACCAAATTATTCCCTGAATCGAATTTTTTCTAAATCATTAGTCTTACTTTAATAGTCTACATAGATACTTCCTGTTCTGTCCACACGTATACATTTTTTATCGACCAACTTACTGTTATGCCCCCATAAAGATAATGAATGGTGACTTTGGGATCTATTCATGAACCGACACTATGCATATATTTTTCTATCGTATAATTGCTAAATAACTGAACTATTCTTATTCGTATCCCTCTCATTATAAGCTTTATTTTAACCCATAGATTATTACTATACGATTTACCGTTCTTGAGTTATACCCAGTCTATTAATTACTGTTCCCCACATTCACAGCCACTTTTGACTGAATCTTGTACAAATGTTGTTTTCCTATTTTATGGTACGATGTGGTCAGTTTGATTGGTATATAAACTCAGTATGTTTGAAATATAATGATTCATACCACAGAGGCTGTTATTGGTGTTCTGAACTTAACTGGCTGGGCTAGGCAGAAAGCAGGACCGACAAGTACTCTAGACTGCTCGTACGGGTTTCCGTGTGTCATTGGTCCGATCGATAATTCGCTGCTCTCTGATTGGCGGTCTTATCACGTTATACATTAACAGGGCATCCACTCGGCCACAAGATATCACACATTTGTTCTTCCTACTTTTCCAGAAATGTATTTGTAAATCTTTGCTTATAGTAAATTGTTGTATCTACTATCGGTTTATGTATTCATATACTCATATATTTGTTCACCATCCTCGTTTTTCAGAATTAGATGGCTGACTTACTGAATGCCTGCAGGCTGAATTTTAAATGTATTATAAACTGGCTGAAATTAGTATTTTTATGGAAAATAATTCATCTATTTTACATTTGTGTATGCAAGTAAACCTTCCTCATTTTCGGTGTTAAATGGCTATCACGTTCCATAATCCAATATTTTTCCCTCTGTATATGTTTAATTTGAGTATAGATATTTTGCTGGAATAATCACAATGGCTTGTCTGTCGCTTAGTATATCCACAAGTCTTTCTCTATCCCTGGCTATCGCATATTATTCAGATCGTCCATATGGATATTGGATACAAGCATATCACAGTGAGTTCTTATCTCATATGCTAAAATAAATCTAATCCTTGTTTATAAATAACCCAGTGACAATAAAGATTTTATACTCAACAGAGAGATATTTTATTACTTAGTTACGTCTGTTACCCCTTGTGGAGGAGCATAGACCAGCCACCAGGATTCTCCATCTAACTCTATTCTGGGCAATCTTTTCCAGTTGCTACTCATTCTTTTCATATGTGCTTCTTATTCCCGACACCATGTATGCCTTAGTCTCTCTCTTTTCGTTTTCCTTTCTGGATTCCAAGTTAGCGCTTGCTTCGTGATGCAGTTTGATTTCCACAATGTATGTCCTATCTACTTCCATCATCTTTTCCTAGTTTCCTCTTCATATGGAAGGTGGTTTGTTCTCTCTCACTATAGGCTGTTGCTGATGGTATCCGGTCAACGAACAATGAGCATTTTGCGTAGATAACTGTTTATAAATACTCGTACTTTTTTGATGATGGTTGTATTAGTTCTCTTCATCAGATCCGATGGTGCTGCCCAAGTTCGTGGAAGCTTCCACCTTTTCCAGAGTTTCTCCATCAAGTGTGATTGAGTTGATGTTCTTTGTGTTCTATTTGAGGATGTTGCTTTTTCCATTGTTTATGTTGAGGCCTACTGCTTCAGAGGCTGCTGCTACACTGGCTGTCGTCACCTGCACCTATATGAGATAGAAGCGCTAGGTCATCTTCGAGGTCCGAATCGTCTAGTTTTATTCAAACTGTCCATTGTATTCTGTGCTTCTCGTCAGATGTGTAAGTCTTCATAATCCAGTCAACCACCAGAAGAAAGAGAAAGGGAGATAGTAAGAAGTCTTGTATGATACCGGTCCCCACTTAGAATGCATCTGTCTTCTGTACACCACTTTGCAGTGTAGTCCGTCGTATGAACCCCGTATACTGTTGACGATCTTCTCAGATACACCACATTGTCGAAAAAGGTTCCATAAGGCTCTCTTATTTACTCTATCAAATACTTTCTCATAGTCAAGTGAGTTGATGTGTAGTGACGAATTCCATTCAGTTGATTGCTTAAGAATGATCCGTAGTATCGCGATTTAGTCTGTGCACGACCTATCCTTACGGAATCCGATCTGTTGATCTCGAAGCTGGGCGTCTACTGAATCTTTCATCCGGTTCAGCAACACTCTGTTGAAGACTTTTACTGGTACTGATAGTAGTGTGATGCCTCTGTAGTTCTCACATTTACTCAGATCTCCATTCTTTGGTATCTTGATGAGGTATCCTTCTTTCCAGTCCGTTTGCACTTGTTCTTCCTCACAAATCTTCCTGAATAGAACGTGGAGCATCTTTGCAGATACCTCTATGTCTGACTTTAGTGCTTTGGTTGGTATATTATTAGGTCCTGATGACCTGCCATCCTGATTTCTTCGACCGTTGGTGGAGTGACATCCATAGGAAGGTCTGTGTGTGCCGCTTCGATGTCTGATGGGTTCAGTGGGGTTGGTCTATTCAACAATTCTCCAGTGTTCTATCCACCTGTTTCTCTGCTCCTGAATCTCAACGATTGGTTTGCCTTCCTTGTTCTCTATGCTTTACTATATTTCCCCGCTAATCTTTTCGTTGTGTCATATAGTTGCTTCATATTTCCTTGTCTTGCAGCTATTTCCTCTGTCATTGCTAGGTATTCCACATGTTTCTACTTGTCGGCTATAATACTCCTCTTCGCTCTCTTGTTTGCTTCTGTGTATTCGGCCTGTGCCTTGACTGGATAACATTCATTGTGACATTCTCTTTTCTTTTGAAGGATACCTTGATGATCCTGGATCCATGAGATTCCAATCCTATAAGTGCTTTTCGTGCTTCTTCGGACAGCATCAGTGCTACTCCTTGTATGTGCAAAGGATTTTCTTCTTCATGAAAAGAGTACAACAATATCTCTCCCGAATCTAATCTTTTCTGCCCAGTCTGGATCTAATGGGTTTCACTTGTTCCGAACACCTCCAGGTTGTATCTTTTCATTTCTGAAGCTACTTGAATGGTTTTTCCAACCTTCCGCATTGTTCGGTCTTTCCGTGTACTATGTTAACTGTCTCCATGATTCTTAGAAGAGACATCGGCCACGTGACTTACGAAGAATCTCGGGTTTCATTATGAGGCATCATAACTGTTCGAAATGAAGATTTTTCAACTCCCAGGGCAGAGTGTAAATGATTTAAATGACTATTCTGACTATTGTTTTTCAGAAAGGTTGTTTTCTATGGGATTAGGTTGATGGTTCCATATTTAATCCTCTTACTTTACTCTCATTTGGGACCCCCAGTAATCCTAGAAGAGCTGCAGGCGGAGTTCGAAAAATATTAGTCAACGTAAAGTGCCTTCCAGTGATCTTTTATAATATATACATAATGATGAGAAAACACTGTGACCTATCAACTTTGTACAAATTCTGTATACATCTGTAAACAACACCTGCTATGTTAGTCAATAACAACTTAAGACATGATGTAAATATTTATCATCCTACGTTGCCGCATTTGATATAAGTATGATGAAGGAAAACTAAGATAAAAGCAGGGTATTTTCACATGCTTTTCCTGGATTTTTATAAATTTTAATAATGGTATGAAATATTAATATGGACTAATTCGGTCCCAAGAAATACTCCAAAATCCTAAATGAAAAAAAGTTAACGTATTTAATAGTAATAAATTTCTTTTGGAGTTTATGTACATACCTCTACAGAAGCTTATTAGATTTATCACGAAAATTCTGTTTTTATGATCGTTTCCGAAATGAACTTTGTACAGTCTTCAGCTTATGGCTCTTGAACTTTGAGTATTTTATGCATAGTGCGGTTGCTTGTGAAGTGAATTTTTGTATTCATCTTCTTAGTAATAACGATGAAAATAGATTTTATAAGGTCATCACTCTTATTCGGCATGTGCAATCAGTTTTCCGGCTGATAGCTTCTTGATTTGATAAATGATGATCGACAGATGGAGTGCACTGATACAGTGAGGCCATTTGATGATAACTTCTCACGAAACCGGGTTATTGACTTAAATCCTGAAGTAAGCTAACATCAAAATACTAAACAGTTGTGCAACGAAGTGGGGTTTTTGTGTAATACAATAACATGCATATACACAAAACAAACATGGTTAAATGTCTTAAGCGGCTGAAGAATATGAGTTTTGTAGGCCACTGTCTATTACGGAATTAAGATTTGTTTATTAAGGTTAACTATTGCTTGTCATATCAATCAGGTTACTTTTTACGCTTATAAAAATAAAAGCGTTGTAAGTCATCAATATAACCAGACCCACTGTTTTTAAATAACAATTCTCCTTTCGTATCTGCATAAGATGACTACTACTAATTTTTGTCAACCGTCTTACTTTTCTAATGGGTTGCTTACTTTGAAAGACGTATTTTCATCATTGGCTTTCGTATTATAGCTGACAATGAGAAAATGTTAGCTAGAGTTACTATTATTCAGTGAAGCCTAAGTCCACATCTTCAGTTGGACTAGTTATACTGGTAAATGTTTTCGTATCAAAACTTTTATTCCGTGACATTTGACAACGTAAGTCACAACAACAAGAATACCACATTCGAATAGTTCAGTATGAATTTTCCTAGATTTGTTGTATTATTTTCCTATTAAAATGTCAGTATACAGAGTATGGATTTATTACTGTTGTCTCAAATGTACATCAGTTATAAGGATTGAAGTCATTTCTATTGACTACTTGTGATCAGTATAAAATGCAAATAAACCAATACGTTGTTTGTTCGATTAAATAATTACATGTTTATTTCAAATGATGGTATCTAATATTTACCATCTTGTTTTCCTAATCGTTTTTATTGTTTATTTTTGACTAACAACATATAACAGTTACCAAGTAAATACATGACCTTGTAAAAATCCATACATAACATTCACCAATATCGTTCTCATTGTGATTGTTTCAAAAAAATATCCTAAATGGACTCGTTGACAAAGCATAAATTGCAAATATTGTTGCTGTGAAATGAATTCTGATTCTTATTGGAGCTATAACTCAGAAGTTGAAAAAATATCGAGTTTCTGTAGCACTTCTGAATCAGTAGTAACAGGCTTTTTGTATCTTTTTCTTTACACTTTCCGTTTTCACTTCATTTTCTTTTTTCTTCTTATGATATTACTACCACTTTACTCGGAAGAATTTTTAAGCTTTCAATCTGATTTATATTTCCAACCGTTTAATTCGTAAATTGTATCAGAGACCAGTTTAGTTTTGTAAACCAATGTTGAACTAAGTACTATGATGGTGATTTAAGTCCAAAATTAACACAACACTAGAAGTTGGATATCATAACACTTATGCTGATTATATGGTGTTGACTGACTCACATTTAACGAGAGGTTTAATTGCCGCCGATATCTAGAGATAAACAAATATCACGGTACTTAAACTTCGTTATCGTTAATTCTGACATGGAGTTCATCACAAAAAAAATGGAAACTAGTTACTTAGTTGTAGTGTAAACTATATTAAATCAAACTTATTCTCAATACTTTTTCATTGTCTAAGTTTTTTAAATATACTTTGGTAAATAGACAATCATATGATTCTATAACCTCGTATTTATATTTCCTATTAATTTTCATGAGTAATCTGTGAAACATAAAGTTAGTGTTACTTTCTGAAATGTATGCATTAGGACTTGTGAACTTGATTTTTGAAATTAGTATCTATATAGTGTCATGGGGGTTAATTTTTTTTCATATGACGGTTAAAACCAGGAGTTATACTATAAAAACTTCGGAGCAGCGTTCTTTGTCTGTAAATGCCTATTCATATGTTAAGAGTCATAATTGTATTTATGACTTAGAATTATATACCTACAACCGTTATCAGGATTTAATTGATGCAGAAATTATCATTGGTTTTTGGACGTATGAAATGCAAATGTTAATCGCAGTCATTTTACATGCGTGATTGTTTGCTGCACTGATTTTGTAGTTGAATGTAAATCATTTATTCGTTCAATTCCATTAGTTGACTGTATTCAAATTCATTATGTTCTGTGATTGCTTGTCTACATTTGGTTCATGGAATTTTCTTCATTGATAAAATATGTTTTGTGCTGTTTAACTGTCCAGCTAAATCAAAGTTTAGTCATTAAGTCTATCGATAAAGTTGTTTGTGTGTGATTTGTAGTATCTAAAGGAAAGCAAAGCAATCATTGAAATATTTAGTCAATAACAGACTTAAAAGGTATATGCAAGGAGAGAAAACATTCTTATTCCTATTATTAATTGTGGTTAGAGTAGGTATAATTTGTTTTATTCACAACAATTCACTACGCGTATAAACTCCCTTAATTGTAGTATACAAAATGTTTTAGTGAAAAGCCACGCCTATTCATCATTGTTTAGTGATAGTTAACTGCTAATTTTTATTGGCATACGTAATCATAAGATTATTATTTAATATGACATGGTATGATCATATTGCCTGCTTACTATAACGAATACTAACAACAAATAATTCGATTGACATAGACTTCATAGGCTTTTTCTCTTAAACTTCCTGACATTTTTAAGTTGTCGATAATTTCCTGAATTTAAAGTGTAAATAGCGCATAAAGTTAGTCGGATTATTAATGGGTCAATTATATTGTGAAATGAGACAGTTAATTTTTGTTTTAACATTCTATTTTCTTATGCATAATATAGTTTACAATGAATGGTTATTTTCAACGGATAGTCTCATTCACTTTAGCAGTTTATTTATGATTACATTGATTTGTCGAAGATTATTTTGAAAAGTTGGTTCATTGCAAAGAATTCTGAAAACTGATTGTAAACGATATGCAGGTCAAACAAATTAATAAGTTTCGGCCCATAACAACCCAACATTTGCTGAATATTTGAATTTAATTTACATATGTAAATATGTCTTACCGTCTGCACATATTCTTCGAAGTTCATGCTAATTCTTTTTACCGTAGTGTTTGTTTTATTGTGTGGAGTTTCTTTGTTTTAATCTATGATATCATAAATGTAGAAATTTATGAATTAACTAATATAATCTATTGAAGATATTTTTAAATCAGAAAATAGTTTTATTGTTGATAATGTAGAGGATTTTGATAAATTACTGAGGGTTTTTGTAAGCCGCAAAAATTATCAAAGTTAAAGATGGTGAATGAAGAAATCATCATTACTTCATTAATCCTAAATATTCAGCTCTAACCCTGTTAATTTCTGGTTTTTGTACTGATAGAAGACTGCCAATTGAAACCCAATACACCAGGTCCTACATTGTTTATGATTAAATAACTACTTGCATAGACTTTCTATAAAATTGATTTTATTCTTAAGCATTTTCACTATTTTAGTCGTAACACTGTGTTTATAACTATTCAGATGAACATAATACGTCGTCTCTATAATCACATCACTGATTTGTTTAAAAACTACTTAATTGAATTTTTGTGAAAGCACATTGTAATTGCTAGATATTCTTATGGTTATCATAACAGACAGAAGACTGATCGATATCTCAATAGCTAAGTCCATTGAGTCCTCATTAACTTTCAGATTTCATTACATGGCAATAATTCATACTATTTATAAATTCTAATAACGTATAAAAGTATGCTATTATTATTGAGTAGAATCAACTTTTTTTGTTGACCAGTTATAATGTATTTCACTCTAAATCCAGCTGTGAGCTTCACATCAATATTTTGGTTTTGGTAACCAGTGTTCACTGTGACAAATTTCAATAATTGTATAGTAACGTACAATATAATTCTCCACTGTAACAGTCAAGCAAGTATAAAATATGATTAAATCATTCATATGGAGATGAAATGTTGACCTAGGTCACCTATTTAGTAAATACAAGTGATGTGTATTAATTATTAGTTAATCATCGTCAAAGATCGAATGTATGATATAATCATTCATACATATTATAACATGAATATTTATACATTTGTATATATAATTTGTCAATTAAATAACCGTACTTGTTAATTGTAGATATTTATTATTTCTGCCAAATACAGTTTTCAGTTTCCTTACTCACAAATGCTTTAACTCAACATCATATTTAAGCAATAAAATAAAAATTTCTTAAGGGTTCATTAAACCTATAAGTATAAACTTTTTAGTCATTATTAAATTTAATTCATTGCACCTATTTGTTCTGGTTTGTATTAATACAACCTCAATTCAAAATATATTGACATCTATATCTATGCTAAATATTTATTACTTTATGTTATTATTTGTTGCTTGAGTCAATTCATCTGTATGTATTCAATAGTTAACATGCCAATTGTTGATAGAAAGTGTCAGAGCGAGTTTATATTGAGCTACTCTATCAGTGATATTTGTTGTGGGGGTATGAACTGAAACACTATTAGTTCAGATTTTCCTCTTTCTAAAGGCACTAGACTAATATTCACCATGTTGGATAATGTTATGCTTACAGTGTAGAGCAAGTATAAAACAAGTTTAAATTTACAAATTCATTTTTCATATAGCAAACGCCGGATCAACGTAATGGATTATGAGGGATAGCATTTGATGTCATCATTTTATTCCAACTGTAAAGTGGATTGATACACAGGGTTGCATTAGGTATAATCTATGGTTTTAAAACCTAACCTTTCTCATCTAAAAATGTTGGGTGATTCTGCGCATTTAATTGTTGCTGTCTTTTTATGATCACTCGCATTCAGTGTCAATACCAAATGTATTATCCCAAGTTTTGGCAATGTATTTGGTAATCAACCTTCGAAGTCATCTTCAGACATTAACTTCTGAGGACCTGATATGTTTACATATTCACTTCGATATTTTTCGTGCCGACTGTTGGTTTAGTTATTCGTTAATAAAGAGATTATTTTGTGATATCATTCTAGGTTGAATGAATCTTTATCAAGTTTTCGTCACGATTCCCTCTGGTGAGATCGGAAAAATTACTCAACTCAGTAGTTTAAAGTGAGACTTCAAGTCATAATCGATAACTATTGTTTAGTGTTTTGCGTCTCTCTTTTACATAAATAGTAACATGATAACTAAATCGAAGTAATATCTACTTCTACTCTGTTTTTATTTATCTTCGTTTCCTCTATAGTTTTATGGTTAGGTTACTTTTTCCCTTCCACAAAAATATCAGCTGTTGTTTTGTACCTCATTTTATCTAATTATTGTTTCTGTGTTAAAAAGAAAGTAGTAAAAATATATGATCGGTTATTGAATTATTTATCATACATTTTTCGTTACTGCTTTCTTGTCTTATCAGATTACTGGCAAACATTCACCAACGGAACCATTGAACATCTAAATTATTTAATAACCGATGGTAAGTTCTGTTTTTGGTATAATTGTATTCCTCCTAACTGTGATATTCGTAAAAACCCGGTCCTCTAATCTCATCTTCTGGTTTGTTTTAGTATTATTATTTCAAATACAAAATCTTGACTGTTGACATGTATCACACATGTTTTCAATATTCAATAAATTATCTCGAAGTTCTGTATTAATCGGACTCTCTGACTATAGTTTGGAATAATTCAACTGACTGTTCAAACAATTTACAACATCTGACTGTCCTTTAACTATTTTAGCAAATATCATACTCGTGTTATCACTATATGAGCAAACGTCTTTCAGTTCTATCAGTTAACTTCTGGGTGTGTTTATATTAGGCGGTCAAGTATATTTAACCGTTTGTTTATTTTCTGATTTGTGAAATTCATCAACAAAAGAACTTTGCAGTATCTAAATTTATTTGTTCCCAAGGGTCCAAATATGAGCTACCACACTGATAGGGAGTGTGCTAAGTAGAACTAACACACATCTGTAACAGTTCCTAGGTTTGTTTATATATATATATATATTGGATAGCGAGCATTTAGTTCAATAGGTCACTCTATCACTATAACTGTGAAATGCATCTTATGAAAGTGGAAGGCATATATAGGCTGCGATTATTTGTGTTAGAACCCATCAAGTTTTTACCTTATTAAATGTAATTTTAATGCCGTAACTCTTTGGCGTCAGGGTTGAAAACAAAAATAAAATCAATCATTTGTGAGTTTAGGATTAGCACCAGGACATAGGTAATGCTATTTCTTGCACGATATCTCCACTATTTAGTATGCTTTCTCAGTGGTCGGTAAACATTCCAAGTCTCTTTGAACTCCTTGAGAGATCTTATCCATCAGATAGTCGTCCTTATAGCTGTTTTTATATGCCAGCAATTAAACCTATTTGTAGTTTACATCTTTATGTATTTGAAAACCCTGCCACTCTCTTAGAGGGATGACCTGGCAAATATATTGAGTTATGAAAATGTGCTGAATAAGATATCTTCAATCCAATGCATTTCTCTTTCATGGTTTACTTAATCTTAGTGAAAACAATTGCTAATAAATAGTCATCCTATGAGATTGGGTTTTTCTTGTTTACTTTATACAGTTATTCATTAAAAACCGGAGCATTTATATTAAAGTTTTCCGAATATTTTTCCCTAGCCTTTGTACTTGATAGCTGCTAATTATCAGGTTGATTGACTGACCTATTTAAAAATACTTTTCACTTGACTGTTATCGTGGTTTATGGCCACTTGCTTTTTCTTAAAGTGAAGGTTCACTGCATATGTGCTAAGTCTTAGCGGACCCTCCAAATAAATATTTTTATCATTGTTTTTAAATACACTCAATTTTTATGCCATCATACTTATAGTTTATGTGTTTATTTCATGTATATTTCTTTTCTTAACTGGTTACTGACTTCCTATTTTAACATTGGGATTCATAGATGGAGTTTTCCGCATATTCGGTTTAAATTCATCTGGATTGGTTTTCTTTATAATCGTTATTGTTGGATGTTTATTTACTTTTTGCATTGATGCTTTTTTGGTGCATCTAATAATCTTTCATATATACTTATGTAAGTTTATAGTGTGTTACGTGTTCTCGTTCTGTTTTCGTAGCATTTGTCGAGGACGGAACACTCATTTCTCCCGTTTTTTCCCTTACTCTTAGCTCTCCACCTCAGGGCTTTTTGGCTATTGTATACTTATCCTGACATTTGAATATCGTCCTTGGTTCTGACCTTGCGTTCTGTTGACTGTAATTGTCAAACTACCTGTTCTTGGAATTTCAGCTATTAGAAGAAGGTTAAGCAGACCGTGCCAAGAAACCAACAGCAGTATACGGCTTGAAAACAAACTAAGGACATCGGAAGATATTAATTTGACGTTAAGTGTGAATAATTGTATACCGTAGACCGCGTAAGCAGCTGTAATTTTCGTGCCTATAGCGTTACATGATTGTCGGTTTGAAAGAACTCGGCACTGATGACATAAGTCTGTCAGTCAGTCATACTCAACGTAGATCCTGGCACTTTTGTACATTGGTTCAAGTTACCAGACCTCATTAGTAAAGCAAAATGAAATCGTAAGGACAAATTCTAGAGTAATAGAGGCAATAACAGTATTAGTGGTAATCGAAAAGATTATGCATCCAGGATACGAGTCGAATAAATGTAAATTAGTAAAATAGATTTCAAAAATTTATGGGAAGACAGGGAGTGAATGCAACTGCACTATTGTGAACGATTCTGAGTCATGTCATTCATATCATAACGATAATCATAAGGACCACAACTATGTAGTTGGCATCCACCTACAAGGCTCTGAGTCGAAGAAACAGTGTCTTTGTGTGTTGGTTTAGCTGTCCATAGTTTTCTCTCAACATATTCCTACACAGGATATCATCGCACGTCAAGGTAGTTAGTGTATGAGTACAAGTAATACAGGTTTTAACCATCTCAGTCAATGAAGATTCTCTATCTCGTCAATGAACTTGTAATCTTTACCTAGTATTCTGTGTCTGACCCCAAAATCGCTTACTCGATGGTCCCAAAATATAAGAGCAATGCTTTGACGGTATCTATGATCGAATACTAGTTACGTACGAATATCCTCTATTTTTAAAGACCATTTTTCCACAGCTGTATGGTAGAACGGAGCAGATTGTTTCCATGATCAATAACAGCAACTAGTAATGGACCTAAAGGTTGCTCATACCCGTTGCACATTCCGAAATGAAAGATTTTGTGCCATTAATGTGAAATTTTGCAGTAACTAATCAATTGAGCGGCAATTTATTTTTTAGGTATCAATACCAAGGATGGACTTGGTCGTTTTAAATAAACTGAGTATTGGGTAGAAAGTTAATAAGTATATTTTCGTTATATCCCAATAAGTAGAAAAATTGTATTTCTGACGTTTCGTGACTAAATTTAAGTCGCTTCGTCTGTTAAATAACTAGCAACTAAAGTTAACAGTGCAAATTCTCCCATGAATACTTTTCTGTTAAAAAATTTTACGGCGAAATCTTATTTTAACAATGTACAGTCGATCACTACATGTTCTCCTTAGACACTTGATTTAATGCATTAAATTACTTTCTCAACAACTAACTGTTATCAAAAAGAGAAAAGTAGACTTCAGTCATATCGTTATAGTCCTTAGATTCTCATGAATAATTTGTGCTCACTGTTGCTCGCGCTTTTTTAATATTATTTTTACAAGATATGCCAAAAAATAGTCCTGAAATTGTGGTTGAAAATAAAGTTTCTTAGACCAGTTTGATTGCTATCAAAATAAACAATTAAAATCTATCTGATGAACAAAACTAATAACCCGTTTTAGCATAGTGGACTAGAAACAGATAATATTCCACTGTTCCAATCGATGTAAATAAAGTGATTTCTCGAAGTTGTGTTTGGCTAGTTGGAAGTTGAACTCTAAAGCGCCAACCTGTGGTTTACATCATTCATATTCAGTTTTATAATGAGATGGATAATAAATATTGTTTTCAACTTTCTTAATTACCATATTTTTCTCTCATGTATTTCAGATATAAAAGGTATGACAACATATGAATTTATAGTTTTACAACGTCAAAAATCTAACCCATCTACTGAAAATCAAATATCTAATAATGCGGATCAAAGTAAAAAGAAAAATTTATTCTGTAGTATTAATTGCATCGATTTATGTGAAAAAGAAGATATTGCTGAAATGTCATCACAGAGTCAATCAAATGGGCCATATACTACAAGTAGTAAAGTTGTTTTGTCTTTACCATCCACTGGGAAATCATCCGATCAACCAGTTGTAACAGGTGATTTAGCCAATCATAGCAGTAGTATTTGTTCAGTTAGACCACAAACTATTTCTAATAATAAAATATTTTCTGGTGGAAAAGAATGTCTACCTTCAATTCCAAAGTCTAATTTCATATCAGAAAGTATACAACAAGATAATCCGGTATATTTATCGTCCCTAGGCAAAGTAAGTATATATTTAACTCTCTTGACTTATACTTAACACTGTTCGCAATTTATTTGCTTTTATTTGTTATTTGAGTTGCATACGGTAAACTTCAACAAATTTAGCCATCTAATTTTTACGTTTAGTGTAGTCATTAAATTGATCCTCGATTAGTATTTGAGTTTTTCCTGTGATGTTATTCAAAAAAATCAGTTTAGTTTATCCACTAAGTAATCATGCAGAAAAATTCTATTCTAATATTATACACTCTATTTAATGGCTCTGTTATACTAGAGGTTTACCTTTTAATGATATTCTATTGCGTGATTTGTTCCGTTCAATCTGCTCACTTACGTACTCCTGTTATCCTTTGTGGAGCATAGGCTGTAGGAAGCAATTTCCTACAGGTGCAACTCTAAGCTATTCTCTAGACTGTCGAGCATCTGTGAGCCACCCTTCATGAACGACTTTACAGTGTAGCGTATCGTAAGAATTCCGTATGATGTTGACGATCTTCCCACGGAAGCTCCAAAAGGTTTTCCTCTGCACGCGTTCAAATGCCTTCTCATAGTCAAGGGAGTTGATGTGTAGTGACAAATTCCATTCAGTTAATTCCTTAAAAATGATCCGTAATGTCAAGATCTGATCGGCACATGATCGATTCTTACGAAAGCCAACGTTATGGTCTAGAAGTTGGACGTTTACTAAATCTTTTATTCAGTTTTGAAAACTGTCCCTGTTACTGACAGTAGTGCGATGCCTTCGTGGTCATCACACTTTCTAAGGTCATCTTTCTTGGGTATCTCGATGAGGTATCCCTATATCCAGTCTGTTGGCATTTGTTTTTTCTCCTAAAATCTTCTTAGGTGGATGTACAACGTCTTTTCAGGTACTTTTTTTTTTGAGCTCAGTGCTTCAGCTTGTGTTTTGTTTGTTGCTGCTGCCTTCTCACTCTCGGCTTGTCCGATGGGGATGATCAAGATTATTCTTATACGTAAGGAATCTACTACAAACTTGATAAGATGGCAATTGACACATACAACTCTTCAACAATAATCCCTTACGATTTAACTCAAAAATGGTAACTGTTGAGAAAAAGGCATGAAGCTTAAGAAAGATAAACAAAAGTTGAATAACTCGATATATATAATAGTCAGATACGACTCTGCGATAGAATATCTGACTAGAAAGTAACTAATGTCATGCTAAATACTAATTTAAAACTGTGTTCGCGTTTATCGCAGCAAGAAAGAACTAACCTTTATTTACAGAAGTCATATATGACATCCTTGTGATATGCGTGACATTTTGTTAACGATCCTAATATTCTGAGCCTATTTAGTATTTGTGTTTGTGTTTGTCGTTAGATCATATTACAGCAATCTCTAAAAGGTACTATATTGGTGATATTGCTATTGTCTTTTTTTAAAAAAAAAAAGACCTAAAATTTGCTGTATGTATTCCTTCTTTAGACCTATTCAACGAATGTAGCTCCTTCCTGGTTTCATATATCCAACTCTAGGTTACTAGATGACCTAAGTTTCATGTAAGCTCTAATTTAAGTTATTCATTAGTTTTCGAAAGGAATAATCGAAAATCATGAAGTACTGAACTGTTGTTTGTTTTTAGTTTGAAATTCCTCATCTTTATCCAATATACGAAACTCAAATGTCTAAATTTTTTTCTAAAAAAGAGTAAACGAAAATATTTTCGAAATTAGTTTTTTTTCTCACTGTGAATAGATTGTCTATTTTATGCTATACAAAGATTAATCGATTATATTGCATATATGTACTTTTTCATTAGAATAAATGTCGATTTATATTCCCATTAATGTAATAACGATGGTTATTATTATTATTATTTTATCATGGGGGAAAAATGGGTGGGGTTTGTTCTATCATATTAGGACTAAAATATCAATAATTCAATGTAACAGTTATCCTTAACTGCCTTTATTTTTCAAAACAAAAAAAAATAGAAAAATAGTTGTTTAAATAAAAAGGAGAAGGTAGTTTTATTATGTTTGATTGTTTTTTGTAAGTTTTTTTTCTTTTCTCGTTTAATTTTTGCGTGAGAAAGTCAATTGATGTTAATTCTCCTTTTTTTCTCTTTCCATGTTTGACTAATTTCGTTATCTATGTGAATCTTGCAGTGTATAAAATAAAAATTTTTATTTCCGCTTTGTTATGATTTATACTTTAGAATTCTGATACACCTCTCGATGTAAATAAACATGATCTAACACGGTAAGTTTATATGAGTAGTTGTGTTGTATTACATTGTTGTTCCTTAAAAACAAAACGCTTTATTTTAAAACATAGTCCCTTCTATAAATTTTGATGGAACAATCAGAAGATGGAGTTGATCTACAAAAAATGTTCATCTATAATTAAACATGTAATGTACCATGGAGTTGACACTAACAATAACTTTCAAAACGTATAGCAATTATCAAGGGCGCATTCCGAAGTTTAGAAAAAGAACCCTTACTTATCAGAATACTCAAACTTCCTTTATGTGTGTAGAAACAATCAATTATAACCTTGAATCTACCCTGGTAATCCTTAAGCCATTTCATCCCGACCGTTGCTGCTACCTTGACGTGGTGGTCGGGCTTGCCTATCGTGATGAATCAACCGAGCTATACTGGCTGGAACAATCGTTCCTCAAGGTCCTACTATGCCAGACAGGTCGGTTAAACAGCGGTAAGACTAAAAGCAGCAAACCAAAGGCAAAGTCGTACTGCTGACTGTACAGAGGTGTGACGGCAGTAAGGTGTTTCCTTCAGACAACCAGCATAACAGCGATGCTGCCTTCCCACGAGGAGGGGTGGGGTTAGAATAGGTTGACCCTAAAAATGCACACCTCGCCTTATCCCACGGATATCCGTCTCCGGCGGTAAGGTTTTTTTGAAGAACGGAGCTAACACAAAAACTACTCACAAAAAGGTCGTGTGTGACCGACCTCAAGCAGTTGTCCCTTGGGCACTGCGTTCACGCTCTCAGGTCATTAAGATCACTTCTAACCCAATTTCCTTTTCAGTACCTCTAGAAGACCCTTCCACGGTGTGGGCAACCGGGAAGTGGTAACTGCCCTCATACCCCTAACAGCACTCAGGACTAAGCCATTTCATGGCCTATGGTGACGACAGTTTTCTATTATTTCCGTTTTACATTAATTTTTTCTCTCCCTTATTTTCAGCCATCACCTTTACTAGTTTTTATGAATGTCTTAACAAGTATACATATGACCAGATTATTCGAAATGTGTAATGCGAATACATCACATTTTTTCAGATCAACTCCGTCTTCTCATTACTCTAACAAGACTTTATTTTGAGCTGTTTTCTTGAAGTGCCTATCCAGTAGACAAAATATACTCGCTGATACTAAGAGGCAATAAGTGTTTATATTTCATAGACTTTATCATCAATGAATGACGATAAAATTGGATTTTTTTTTTAATAAGTGAAATTGCTTGAGATGGTTTTGTATCTAAGTCGGTTATTTGTTGTCAATGTGAAAGACAAAAAATGAGTATATATGCGACCAACTGACTTCATACCGTGTCACACCAAATTTCTAACTTTAGATACCGATTATTTGGAGGGCCCTAGACAGAAAGCCTGCATCAACCTATATGGTTTAACCCAATGGTTAGTGGTTTCATGGATTGATTTCATGTTAACTCTTAGTTCTCTCCCTGTCTGCTCCTACGTCATCTGTCACTGAGCATTGGGATAAGTGATGATTAGGCATGCCATTTATATATCCCAACTGCCTCAATCAGTGGAACCTTGTAGCCTCACCAATCTGACTTACTATATCTACTTCATACTGTGCAACTAACTTCATAATTACTCACAGTAGTCAATAACTATTTAATGTTTGGCTTTAATATGGTTTGAGAGCCAATTTATTTAAACCTTAAAGTTTTTTATCAATAGATGCTTCCTATGACCGAAAGGCATAAAATAATTTAATAGTATTGGAATGAAGCTCGTGTTTAAAATATTTCAGTGAACTCATATTTAAATGAAGTATGTATTTATTGACCTTTCTAAATATTGCTAGGGATTTTTATGGAAACAAAATTGAAATTGGTCAATGTCATAATTTTACTTGGATAAACTTGATTTTCAATGAATGCTTTAAATCTTTAAATGTCCGTTAATCCTCATTAACATAAAATCAGGCATATATGTGCATCTGTCCAAACCACCACACCATTTCGGCACAGAGCGATAAAATTATTAAGACAATATCCAGATTATTAGAAGTAGTAACGGTATCGGTAGTAGTAGTGGTAGTGGTGGTGATCGAAAAGATTAGGGTGTAGACACTTTAATTCGAGAGAATAGGATAAACTCACGGAGAGACAAGTATAAGATAATTTTAGAACCCGAAATCTAAGGGAAGTTCAAGAATGTGTTGATGAAAAATAGTCTATCTAATTAGTTCATTTTTTTATATTATTATCATTTTATTCACCGTTCAATGCAATATTTAATTTGCGTTTTTTCGTGGAGACTCTTAACTCAGCTTTTATAACATGTCAGAGAAAATTTTCATTAATAACTACAGTTACTTATTACCTAAGGATAATTCTTTACTTTTTAACACAGGGTAGATAGTGATGTTTCACAAAATTTGAGTAATTATAAGACTAGTGGTGATGAGATTTTGAGCACAAGAGCAATCACAGACGAAATTGAGTTGAATTCAATCAGTCCAAGTGATGAACTTGTTTCATCTGAACAAATCATCAGATCTACGATTACACAATCCAATAGTACAGAATCTACAAATTCACTTGCAAAAGATGATGAGAGTTCAGTGATACCTAAGGTAAAATTATTTCTGTAAATGTTCACTTTTTTTACCCCTTCTTTTATTCAAAACATGTTTCTCCTGGTTTTCCATGAAGTACTCATTGTAAATATTTTAGTGCAATCCAGTGTATGTTATACCTGTACTTTTTTGTATGACATTTCGCTTTCGAATATTTCATCCATTTTGAATTTCGATGATGTCATACAAATAAGCTAAGACGTTGACAAAATGTAGTTTCCTGATACCCTTATCAAGATGGGCTAATGTTTAGTAATCTTTAACATTATTTTATATCTGTTCATAAGTGGTTGGGGTATACAATTCATAGACTTGCTAATTAGACCATGAAAAGTTCATCATTAGTGAATCGTCATCATGAAATAGAGAATTAATTATGTATTGTTAAATGTCAGGCATAACTTTATTTGCTTATTAATTACTAGATTTCTAACGTTGTACTTATAAAAAGTATTTTTGCATAACATCACACGTAAACTGTATTTCAAGGCCGAGAGTATAAACCCGGAATGTTAGTGTATCACCGAGATGGTATATGATACCATAGTATTAATGACGTTATTAATTATGTTTACTGAGAACATGTTTTAGCTCACTATATGAAGTATTTGAAGAAAGTAGCGGAAATTTCCAGTCGATTCACCGTATAAACTTATCTCAATTTTCCCACTTATTCATATGATCTTTAAAATCCTTTTCTTTGAGTTTGTTTTGTTATACTTTATTACGTATCAACATATCATAATTTAATTGATTTTAGTGGGAATCCTATTTGCCCATTGTCTGTTTTGCTTACAATTAGACATTTCCTATATGTTGTGTGTTCATAGCATATACATCGTGCACCAGCCATTCTCTATCGGTTTCATTTCTCTAACGCCTCCACTCAATTTTTACGAAGGTGAAATATTATACATAAGTTTTCTTAAATCTTTGTACACTTCATGAATTTCTTCCTTTTCACAGGTACCTCCAGTATTGTGAAAAACATAGTGTTATACGTATATATAAGCCTATGTTATCTACCACTTCACCTGGAGACAAAATGATGTCGCATTGTGAAAACAACTTATTGACAAACCTTACTTGTAAACCCGCGTAGCAAATTAATTTTTTTCTTTTTACTGATATAATTTTGATTCTTATTGACTACCAGCAGTGATATTTTTTATTTATCGGCTAATATTTTATTATTATTTCTATTCCAATCTATCCAGTTTGACTTTGTTTAATTTCCTTCTTGTTGAAATTCTCATTTCTCGATGTGTATATTTTGTGTACAAACTACTCCGTAAATATTATCGCTAGTGAGAACAATCATTCTCTTTGTAATGCTGTTTTTATGCATGCATTAGTTAGACATTACCCTCTTCAATGTAATCAGTGTAGATATTTTTAGGAAAATGTAAATTAGAAGACTGTTTTAAAGTGAATTCAAGTTATATTTTATTCTAAAAGTAAGTTACACGGAATTTCTCTTCATTGCTGTAATTGATGGCTTTTTTTAAACCCGATTACCCGCCTCCCACAATTGATCGTATACCCTTCATGTTCAGCTTATCAAAATCTTGCTTTTACACTGATCACTAAGCTCTTGTCGTTATTATTTCAAGAGTTCATAAAGTCTGCCGTTATGTATATATTTACATAATGAAATATCGTGTCTTCTCAACCTAGATATTTAGCTTTTTTATAAGTTGATTAGCATTACTATATGTTCGTCTGTTCTTTAAAGTCATTGCATCAACTGGTTCCCTAAAGCTTTAAGATCTGACATTAGAAGAATAATCGCTTACATAACTGCTAACGTGTAAATATAAACTCTATTATTCTGTGAAGAATTTCCCCATTAAGGAGAGGTTGCATGCGCATACGTAACTCGGTCGCTCTACTTTTTTTCACTGAATATTCAATACTGTATTCGAATGAGATTTAATTTGCCAAATTAAGTCTATCTTTGCTGTTTTTTTCGATAATGCAATGGGAAGACGAAGTTTATCAGAATTATGTGATATATTAGCGCAATACATTTCGAACAATCTGATCACACATATACTTGTTAAGACATTTTTATATGAAAATTAAGAGGTCAACTAGACAGGTTAAGGTAAGAAAATAAATAAAGTACACAAAAACAATGTGATGACTACTCTGGATAATAAATAAGCATTACCAGGGTAGGTTAAGGGTAAGAACAAATTGTTTTTGAACACATAAAGGGGGTTTCAATTTCCGTATAGCTAAGGCTTCAATAAACCTTAGTATACGTCCTTGAAGGCTTTTGTACAACACTACAAATGCTGATTTGATGTCAACCTTATGACCAGTTTCAACTAAATGTTTCGCAATAGAGGAAGATGTTTGTCTATCCTGTGATCTTATTTGACCATTCGAATTCATTTGGTTCTGTAGCCATTTAGGTATGTGTTCCGCCACCCTTATTTGCAAATCACGATTGCTCCTCCCTATGTACGTGTTCCGCACATACATGTAAATTGGTATACACAATGGGATGTGACACAATCGCTTATGTGCTGTCTAGGTTTTTGGTGAAACATCGACCTTGTCTTTTCAATGATGACAAGTTGAGCTGCATAGAATGTCCTGTTTATGGCTAATTTTAGTCTCCATCTCAACATGAGACTATTAGAGTCACTCCTAAATGGTAATGTAATATAAACTCGCTTTTTGGGTGCCAGAAGCGTCATAGGTCTAATCGTATTGCAACCCTTCCAGCGGTTTATGAACTTAAATGAATAACCATTATTCATTAACGTATTAGTCAAAAGTCTCGTTTCTACTTCAATAGTATCACTAGCTCAAATACGATTGATTCTATTGAATAAGCCCTTAATTAAACCACGTTTGTAATGAATTGGGCAGTGACTATGGAAATTAAGGTATTGCCCCGTCCATGTCGGCTTTCTATATATAGAACGTTGGATGGAACCATCTCCTCTTCTACTGATCAGTATATCTAGAAAAGGAAGTTGGTTGTTCTTCTCTTCTTCGCACGTAAGAGAAATATGCTTCTGACTTGTATTGAGTTCTTTTAACAAGCGGTTTACGTCTTCACATTTATCCCCTATGATTATGATATCATCAACGTATCGTCTATACAGACACATCTTTTGGATTGAGTTTTCAGTTAAATTTTCAACATACCCCATGAACACATCCGCCAGCAACGGTCCTAAAGGACTACCCATAGCTACGCCATCAATTTGTCGAAAGTGCTCACCTTGAAATGTGAATTTTACATTGTCAGTGCATAATAATAATAGATCTTTAAGAGTTTCAACAGGAAATGGCAATGGAAGATTATTAAGTGAAATATAGTCACATAAAATATCAATAGTTTTTCTCAGGGGTACATTTGTAAATAAAGTGTTCACATCAAAAGAACACATTGTCTTTGTTTTTATGTTCATATCCTTTAAGTATTTAATTAAATCAAATGAGTCAATCAAGGAATACTTACAAAATTGATGTCGGATAGGATTTAATACTTTTGTAAGCCATTTCGCTAGTTTGTGTGTAGGTGACCGACACATTGCATTATCGAAATTTATCAAAGGGACTAATTGTTTTAAATTTGCTGTTTTTATTGTTTTTTTCGAAAAATAATTAATGATGATGTTATTTCTAAGTTTTATTAATAACGTATATATCAGGTAGTGCATTATTCTACTAATCATCAAAAATACAAGTCAAATGAAGAGATTTTTGTTCTTAATTACTTCCGATGATCAACATATTATTTTCTTTGCATTACACTCAAAAGCTACCAAGTTTAAAGATAAGTACCATATATATATATATATATATATATATATATATATATATATATATATATATATATATATATATATATATATATATGTATATAATATTAAATTAATATCAGTCTTACTGTAGATCTGTTTTCTCGAAACATGAATTGTACCTTTCCCCTTATTACTTCTCAAAGGATTGATCAATAAATATCACATGGAATACAGCAAGACACTAAATCCTTTAGATTATAGTTCTTGCGTTTCTAAAGAAAATATCGATGAAATGGAATATATATATATATATATATAAACTTTACCTCAACATAGTTACCTAAATAATTAGGACGTTATTTTCATCTGAAGAACGACGGATTGAATTCTTTGCCTCGAACCGTACTCACAAAAGATAACAGTCTTTAGAAACCTATAAAAACCTGAGTGATATTTATGTTAGTTTGAATTGCGTTATAGTCTACCGTTCGTCTCTATAAATCATGCGTTTTGCCCCTAAGATTTCTCATGTCACTTCAGTGTACCTTGTTCTTAGTATTCTATGTAATTGTACAAAGGTAAAACTATAGTAATAATGTAATTTTCGTTTTAACGGGTTTTTTCCCGGTTACATAAGAACAGACTCCTGACTAACCATATCATGCCTCACATTGATGTTATTTTCTTCGTGCAATCCGTCTTTTGTATCGCAACAGTAGTTCCCCGTGAGAGATTACATCTGATTAATTATATTTTAAAAGTACACAAGCTAAACGCATATTAAATCATGTATAAACAGTGATCGCTTAACTTTTTCTCACATACCCTATAGTTCAGCTGTACATAGTACCGCTATCTTCTAATTGAATCGTCTTCCTCAGTGTTACGAAACACTAATAAGGTGTTCACTATTTATGTGGGAGTTTGTGTAGATTAATATTGTTTCATAAATTACATCGTAAACTAGTAGTTAGACAACCACTGAAAACCGGGAGACCCTGGACAGTTGTTCCGTCCTAGTGTAGGACTCAGAAGTGCGCATGCACGATCAGGAATGCTAACTTTAAGGAATGTTTATTGCTTAAGTCGAATTCTAGTCAGTGGATTTTGTTCAGCTTTGACAATGTTTGTTAGCAATTATACTTTTTGAAATATGTTATGGTATTATTTTGTTTAAAAAAACTAGAAATCAATCTATTGTTGGGTTTTGCTAACTATGCTTCGTGATAATGGATTCCACTTTAAGGCTCTAGAAATACAGTAATTTTATTGTTTCCAATTTTCAGAAAACAAATTGAAGCAGTATTAGGTCATTGGAATCAATATAATGACTCTTAATAACACAATTCTGATTACAAATAGACTATAATAAAGTTCATGTAGCACTACTGAAATTTCAAATAATGTCAATGAAAATATATTGCAAAACATCCTGTGATAACCATAGAGGGATTAGTTTGACTAACATAGCATCTAAAACACTAGCCTCAATAATTATCAGGCGCCTAACTAAGACTCGTGAACTGCAAACACGAGAAAATCAGACTGGCTTCAGACCTGGTCGTGGCTGTATCGACCACATATTCACCATTCGTCAAGTTTTAGAGCACAGACATGCTTATCGGCGTCCGACAATGATAGTTTTTCTTGACCTAAAAGCAGCATTTGACTCTGTAGACCGAGAGGTTCTGTGGCAGTGTCTGTCATTGAAAGGTGTACCTGAGAAGTACATAAACCTTGTGAAAGCTCTTTACTCGAACACTATCAGTCGAGTGAGAGCTTATGGCGAACTGTCATTTGATTTTACAACCTCAGGTGGTGTCCATCAAGGCTGTCCACTATCCCCATTTTTGTTCAACTTCATTATAGACCTGTTGCTGGAAATAACACTCTCGTCGACTGAATTTTCAGGAATTGATCTTCTACTAGGAGGTTCACTTATCGACTTAGAATACGCAGATGACATAGTCCTGTTTGGTGAGGGCGCTGACAAAGTGCAGAGTCTTCTGTTAGAACTGAGTAATAATGCCAGGATGTTTGGGATGCGTTTCTCCCCATCCAAGTGTAAATTGTTACTCCAGGACTGGCCTGCGTCAACACCTGAACTAAGGATAGGGAGTGAAGTAGTCGAACGCGTCGACAACTTCACTTATCTTGGAAGTCTGATCAGCCCTAATGGGTTGGTGTCTGACGAAATATCTGCATTTATTCAAAAATCTCGTTGGGCTTTTGCCAACTTACGTCACCTATGGCGAAGACGAGATATCCGTCTATCAATTAAGGGACGAGTATACTGCACAGCAGTTCGCTCTGTTCTACTTTACGGCTGCGAAACATGGCCATTAAGAGTAGAAGATACTCGTAGGTTACTAATATTTGACCACAGATGTCTTAGAAATATTTCTCGCATCTGCTGGGATAACCGGGTAAGCAATGGTGAGGTTAGACACAGGGTATTAGGGAATGATGGTAAATCAGTTGATGAGGTCATGAATCTTCATCGACTGAGATGGTTGGGCCACTTGTTACGTATGCCTGAACACCGATTACCACGACGCGCAATGTTGACCAGTGTAGGGGATGGTCGGAAGAGAGTTAGGGGCGGCCAAACCAAAACATGACATCAGTGCTTGAAGTCACCAACTTCTAGTCTGCGCCATGTTGGCAGATGCAGACTACTTGGTTGGGGTCCGCGTGACTATCGTAACCAATGGTTGGAGACTCTGAGTGACATGGCTCAGAATCGATCACAATGGCGTAGGTGTATACACTCTTTATCTTCCCTTAAACCTTGAGATTAAAATTGCTTCATATCTCTCTTCCTTCCTGTACTATATCCTTATATACAACCTTTCTTTATATACTACCACCACTAAATTAATTACGTCTATGAATCCGGTGTTCATCTTGTTGTGCTAATGAGGTATGGCAACTTGGACCGATGCATATATGTGCCTGGTCCCACGTTGTCGCTGACTGACTGATTGCAAAACATACTACTTTCATTTACTAAATATATTATTATTTGTTGAATTGTTTTAATCTTGACGTATCTTTGTTGTCAAGTGATCTTATTTATGAAAATTAATGGCGAGAAAAGGCAGTAACTTTAAGATTTTCATACATTAATGTTCTTTCTTAACCCATTAGGTCTCATTATGTTTACGAATTTTGTTAAACAGTAGTTTAGTTGTTAAAGCGCTTTACTGCTAACCAATGGACAATATATTCTGAGCCTCCCACCAGCTATATTGGTTTGGACATTGGTTATATCTGTATAATTATCCGTGAAAACAAATTTGTAGATCAAAGCTGAGTTCTCTTAAATGTACTTCGTCAATTAGCTTGCATAAATAATAGTTTGAACTGCATAGTATTCCATTCATTTGGTTAGTCGGTAGTCTTTTATTCTGAAGTCTTGTTCATTTAAATTAGGAAAATGGTTTCATAACGTAAAGGGCTTCGTCGGTCACTTAAACATTTCGAAAATTTTTATACGTGTAATTGAGTAAATTAAGTTGATATCGTTAGCCCATTTGTAACTATGGTTTGTCTTACCAATTGTTTAACTAATAGATGGACATAGTCCTCTACAATGGTTGAAGTAACAACCATGTTATTTAAATAATGTTTGCATACTGAAACATCAATAAAGTTATAAGGGAGAATACCCTAATATTTCTCGTATGGGTCTGCTGGTTATCAGTCTCTTGTTTACTATATATACTACTGAAATAGGTCAGTTGTATTCAATGACTTGGATAGTTTTGGTATTTAAGGATTCACGTATCTTCGTGAAGATAAGCTCTCAAGTCATTAAGACCACTTCTAACCCAATTTCCTTTTCAGGTACCTCTAGAAGAACCCTTCCACAGTGTGGGCAACCGAGAAGTAATAACTGCCCTCATACCTCTAACAGCACTCAAGACCACTGTATTCATGATCAATCTCCTTCTTCAATTCCTACCATTCCTTCTACCTCGATTTTCAACACTAAACTTCCTCTTTCGGTTTCCTCCTCAAGTGTCATCATGGCCAACGATTTTAGTGCGTGAAACACTGTCCCAGATCTGCTAAAACCTCGCTCCAAACTACACATTGGAGCCTTCAACGTACGCACCCTATGTCAAACCAACCAGCAGGCCTCCTTGGCTAAGACTCTAGAATCACGTATCATGGATGTATGCTGTCCCCGGAACACGCATACAGGACTTAAGTATGGTCATTCACTTGACCTCACTTCGCCAAAACGGAGAGCTGACGAGATACACCCTCAGTGAATTTGGCGACTCGGTGGCTATTTCTCGTGAACTGGCCGGTGTAGGCATAGCACTAAGTGCGAGAGCAGAACAAGCATTATAAAAATGAATCGTCATTAACAGTCACCTATATTCTGTTCGGCTAAACGGCTCCGTAAGAATTCGAAAGGATAGGGATACGCGTCGTTGCCTTTTCGTTGTTTCTGCCTACGCTCCCATTGACCCCAGTCCGGATGAAGTGAAAGATGACTTTTACAGAAAGCTCTCTGAACTTCTTCAAAAAGCTAAACGTTCACACATACTACTCTTAGCAGGTGACTTTAATGCCTAAGTAGGTAGCTTAAAACAGACAGAAAGACATTTAGGTGGGTATTTTAGTATTCCGGCTAAGTGAACAGATAATGGTGATCGTCTGTTGCAACTGTGCTCAGACAATCGTTTATTTTTAGCAAACACTAATTTTAAGCATAAGGAGAGGCATCGTCCAACATAGCGACCACGTGCACCAAACCAACTACGGACTCAAATAGACAATATTTCCGTCAGTCATCGTTGGAGAGGCTCGAGAGAAGATTGCCGTTCGTATTAGAGTACATGTTTAGACTCATATCATGCTTTAATACGAGCACGCATTTGTTCACGCCTCACTGGATGCAGAAAAACTTTGCTAAGTAGACCCATTAGAATTGAACTCAGTGACGAGAAAGCCAAAAGTAAGATCCAGAAACATCTGAGTTCACATGTAGGCACTTCTGTAAACAAGACTAACTAAGATGCAGCTTGGAAAGATTTACGAACAGCTATGGAAACACCAGTGACATCTATTAGTAATTTAAGCCAATGTTGGTCTATGTAAATTGAACTGATTGTGTCGGGGTACGCATCATTTTTAAGAAGTGCACGACAGAAATACGTTGTATGATCGTTCTATCAAGTTTCTACATAGATCTCAGTTATATTCCGAGATCACTTATGATTTATTAATAAAACATTAAAAGTGAGAATCACAGAATGATTCGTATATTTACAAATCATGGTATACCATCGGTGAACGGGTAATGATATAACACTGAATGTTACCCTTAATATGATCTAGTTCCTAGAGAACGACCGACTATTTTTGTATATGCAGCCATATTTGACGTAATTCATCAACTGGTCGAATCTGTTAACTAGTGCGTGAAACAAACTGGTCATACTCTGGCTAAGGTATTCGTCTCTTCTGTTCATATCTGAAAATACTGAAGACTTTAGACTAGCTCAGAGCTGGTAAGGCTAAAGTTTCACTTGATTTCGCGCTTTCACAAGTACATACGTATTTCACAGAGATTCATCTTAGCTAATTTTAACTGGGGAAGGCAGTAAACTCATAACTGTTATGTTCTTTTTTTTCGATGGTGAGGTAAGACGAACAGATCAAGTAGGAACTTTAATGCAAATGTTCCTGAAAGTATATTTACGCATTTTGATAACCTTTCATGTATTGTGGCAACCGAAATGATTGTAAAACGTATTAAATTGACTGAAAAGAGTGGAAAAGTTCCATATAATATCAGGGTTATGCCTCTTTGTAATTCAATCAAATTTATATCAGGACTTGTCAGTAGAATTTCACTAGATGTGTCGCAAGACCAGTCACTAAACTCATGGGTGTTAATAATAGCTTTTATAGAAACAGGTATGAAAAAGTAGTCCCATTTCCTGCTAAAAACTACTTCTCTTCTTACTTGCATGAAACTTTTGTTACTAACATCATTGTGGGCAAGGATCAGGAGTAATCGGACAGGGAAGCTTCAGTGAATGATTCTAATAGTCATATATCTTCCCTATTTGCAACTTCCAGTAATTTATTTCATATCCAAAAGCGATTATGTTTTCCAAGGGTTCTTTTCACTACTTTATTGTTGATTCAAGCATTATCACGTCCATCATCTCGGTTGTAAAGTTAAGTCATTAAATCTCAATGCATTAGTTAAGCCTACTGAAGTTTCTATTTTGAGTATTACAAGTCATAAACTTCCATTTTTGGTGTTGGAATTCGCTGACTTAGGGCCGCACATCTTTAATCATAAATCGTCAATTCTTTACCACTCATTGTGCTTGTCTAGTTCCTTCTGACTCAAATCGCACTATTTCAGGAATTCTTATCAGCCTAAGATTTCCGACTAATGGTCAGTATTACGGAGTTTATATACTACTAAACTAATAGGTTTACTATAGTGTGGTTGACTGACCATTTCATGGCTTAATAAACAATATGGTCTTATGTCCAAGTTACGTGACTTTCCACCTTCATTTGGCCTACTTTGATAATCGAAGTGTACAGCTTTGCACTACTTTTTGAACAGAGACGAAAGATATTCTCAGGGATACCAGCTCTAGATGACCGAGTTATACCGCTTCAGCAAACTTTCGTCGGCCTTTATTGACATTCTCGAATTTTATCCTCTGCTCGGCATTCAAAGTTAGAACTTCAGGTATAGGACATATTATGCTCAATATAGCAAGTAGTTAAGGCTTAGTGTTATTTCTTGGTCTTTACAGTCCAATTCTATAATAATCCAATAATACTTCGCCAGTCCAATGATTCTCATTCCACTCTATGTTGACTCTGTTTTCTAACGCAAAATGTTCAAAAACATCATACATTAAACTAAACAGTTTGCCACAAGCAAATAAAACCCGATATACGTGGATAGACAGGTTACAGTAGAAGAAAATGTGTGAAATATTCTCAAAAAATCCTGATTCACCATGAAAAATGTAAAATGCACGATCTCTAAAATCTCAAAATTAATTTTAATGACCGGAAATAATGGAATTAGACATGTTGATTACTATCACCCAGAAAGTTCCAATAGGTACTTTTATGATCAAATTTATAACAGTAGAGAAGTGAAAGGGAACATCATGTTCACAGCTGGATTTATTGTGCGCAGATTTCAGATCAGCTGCTGGATTGTATACAGGAGAAATAGTAAATTAGTACAACCATCACAGATCAGCTCATTATCGTGCTAGAAGGCATCCAAAAACTGTCTTGCTTCAACAATACACTTGGGAATCAGAGGATATTTTACCAGAAAGATATGCATTTGGGATAAGAAGGATAATAAAACTATATCACAGACAAGTAGTAACTAATCCATCTTAAATTGCCTAATACACCTCTTTAAATATGACGTTGACGATAACTCACCAACCGTTTAAGCCAGGTGATCAGTCTTGTAAATGAGAACACATTCAGCTTGAATAATGATATGCCTTGGATTCAGCACTGTTTCTACGACTATCTAAATTATCCTAATCGAAAGATATCACTATTTCTCCCTTTCAAATTCACTTGAGTCATTAAAGCTAAAAGGCTATAGTAGATTTAATATACCACAAGCATTCTAAATTTTGTTGTGGAATCAAAAACCATTTAAATAGAAATCTAGCTTATGTTTGGATTCATGAGGTAATTAAAGCTAGACCACCATGTAAAACCTTGTAGCTGTAAATAATTCCCCAAAATCAATAGCTCATTAAGTGTTGGACATTGGATGCTGACCACATTGTTTTATGTGGACTTGTTTAACTGAATGCTTTCGGTCATGCATCCGTACCAGATCACGTTACGAACCAGCGTGGGACACAGCTCCCACGTTCACTAGCCAGATTAGAACAAACGCTTCTCGATATATTGATAACGTATCAAATATACCTTTCCGATCTCTTCGCATCTGACTTCTGATTTTATTTGGTTGGGGAAAACTTGGAATATAGAAGGTGTTGCTGGTTGCTAGTTGTCAAACTAGAATACTAGTCGTATCTTCAACCTGGAAGCACTGGGCGGCCGTTTCATCCTAATATGGGACTCCTCAGTAGTGCTCATCCACGATCCCGCAAGTGAGATACGAACTCAGGACCTATCGGTCTCGCGAGCGAGAGCTTAACTTCCAAACCACTTAGACGGCATCAAATGGTGTTGATGTCTAACCTCAACCAATGCTTCAGGCTGTATATTTGGTGTGCACTGCTGAGGAGTCGCATACTAGAATGATTTCAACTATAAAATTACCAAAATATTCACAAAGCCCGCTTCTGATAGAAACCTATTTCTTAAGTATGAGCCTTTTACGGCACTACTGCATGCAATCCTTTCAAAGGACAAGCGCTCCAAACAATGCCCGACCTTGAGGCCACTTGGCATATGTAGGTTCTCTCACATACTTACTTTTCACTAAAGTATGTTAGTACGAGGTTTAACAGTCGTTAGCATCTCAAAAAATTGCATCTAAAAGTAATAATTATCTAGTAGGCTTTGTTTTGATGATTTGATAAATATTATTGGATTTATCGGCGAGGCTATAATTTATGGACGAGCCAACTAAATGTAAGATAACAGGACTTGGATTATGGCACGAAATTCATTCATCCGTTCGGCCAACTAGCGTTTTGGCGTTTTAGCTGGTGTCAGTTCGTGATGAGAACCTTTAATCTGATTTTTAACCCTAACCATCAACTGCAAATCATAACTCCAATTCCTCATACTGTTTTACAATATTCATGTTGTCTTTATTAGTAGGTTAACATTCTCAAGATCACTTAAGTGTTCTTCAAAAGTCCATAAATTACAGTCTCATCGAAATTCACAGAGTGACTATCATTAGTTACCAGTCTGAATTATACATGATAACACTTGGATACCTTATCTAAGGAGTTGTGATACTCCAAAGGAAAGCCTCACACATCTGTATTTGATGTGCTATCTGCACGCCAGATTTTATAAGCGTAGGGTGAGACTGCTCTCATGAACGCGTTATGTACCAAACTTCTCATAGCCAAACTAACATCGCAATGACCCAAAACAGTTCAGATTCTATTAGCCACACTAGCTTTCATTGTGCATAGTTACATCTCATATGCATCACTAGGAATAATAGCTACCTACATAAGTAAACGTCTTTGTTACTTCCAACGGCTTATTAAAAAGGGTAAATGTAAGTACATGCTCCTGGCAGCTTTGCAGGAATACCTAGGATTTTAATGAATTAAATTATATACCATCCTTGGGAACACTAGTCGCTAACTAACCGTTGTTAAAGTAGCCTATGTCACTGTACGGTAACTCATACTCATACTTGAGGTTTCAGCTTTTTCTAATAATAGTTCCGCATCACCACATGCTGTTCAGAGCTGCTTCCAAAATGTAAGTGGGAAAATTTTGGAAATCATGGAGAAATTCGAAAACTGTCTAACCCACCTGCTGAAATGAAACAAAAGAGTAGTAATCATGCCAGGGAGACTTCACACTATATAGTCTTTGTTGATAAATGTGGATTTTTTTCCTAGAATTCACAAATCCATTTGAATTTCTTTTATATACTAACGCCACTAAATTAACTATTTCTATGGATCTGATGTTCATCTTGTTGTGCTAACGAGATATGGCAACTTGGACGGATGCATATGTGTTCCTGGTCCTACGTTGTAGCTGACTGACTGACTTGAATTTCAGTCCCGTTAATTGACTTTAAGTGTTCCATTTGTATCGATTTATTCACCACGAAGTTATTTTGTATTCAAGCGATGATTGCTCATACTGGTAAATTTTGTAATCGATAATCATTGGATAATCAACATATGATTAGATTAACTTGAATGTAAGCTAGTCATTCTGAGGTCTTCAGTCAGTTAGTCAGCTAAAACGTAGGACCAGACAGATATATGCATCGTTCCAAGTTGCCACGCCTCATTGGCACAACAAAATGAACACCGAATTCATAGTAGTCACTTCAATGGTAGTAATATATAAAAGAAATATTGTGTATAAGGATAGTACAGGAAGGAAGAATTTAGTTGGTAGAAGAAAAGATACAGAGTAACTTTAATCTCACAATTTAAGGGAAAACTGAAAGTGTATACACCTACGCCATTGTGATCAATTCTGAGCCCTGTCACTCAGAGTCTCCAACCATTAGTCACGATATTCATGCGGAACCCAACCAAGTATTCTGCATCTACCAACATGGATCAGACTAGAACTCAGTGACTTCAAGCACTGATGTCATGTTTTGGTTTGACCGCCCCTAACTCTCTTCCAACCATCCCTCAACACTAGTCGGCATTGCGTGTCGTGATAATCGGTTATCAGACATACGTAAAACGGGTTGATGAACATTCACAAACTCATCAACTGATTTACCATCATTCCCTAACACCCTGCGTCTAGCCTCACTATTACTTACCCCGTGATCCCAGCAGATGCGAGAAATATTTCTAAGACATCTGTGATCAAATATTAGTAACCTACGAGTATCTTCTACTCTTAATGGCCATGTTTCGCAGCCGTAAAGTAGAACAGAGCGAACTGCTGTGCAGTATACTCGTCCCTTAATTGATAGACGGATATCTCGTCTTCGCCATAGGTGACGTAAGTTGGCAAAAGCCCAACGAGATTTTTGAATAAATGCAGATATTTCGTCAGACACCAACCCATTAGGGCTGATCAGACTTCCAAAATAAGTTAAGTTGTCGACGCGTTCACTCCCTATCCTTAGTTCAGTCGTTGACACAGGCCAAATCTGGAGCAAAAACTTGCATTTAGAGAGAGAGAGAAACTCATCACAATCATTTTGGCATTGTTGTTTCGTGCTACCAAAGCACTCTGCATTTTGTCAGCGTGTTCACCAGACAAGACTTAAGCCAGCCTAATTTTCTTGTGTTTGTAGTTCACGAGTCTTAGTTAGGCGCCCAATAATTATTGAGGCTAGTATTTTAGATGCTATGTTAGTCAAACTAATCCCTCTATGGTTATCACAGGATCACTAGGATATCTTACAAGACTTCCCTCTATTTCGTTGAAGTATCGTGTGTTAGTTGTCCGGTCCGTCGATTTTACATAGATCTAGTTCCGTAATAGACGAATCCCAATTGTTCGTTCAGAAATGCTGAATCCTATCTCAACTTACAACGGATATAAATAATGTGTAATGATTGGCCTAATCATTATAGATAAAGTTGGTTTTCGGAATAGGTCTCATAAGACAAGTTACATGGATATCTAAATCTATGAAAGTGACCGAGGTGCATTCATTTTTTATTTTGTTTTCACTCATGAATATCCTACGTTGTTTTTTAAAGATAATTTTTCTTCGCTGCTGTTTCTGACAAGTTCCCGTACTTTTACTGTCAATACCTTCGTGAACGTTATACAGTCACCCAGACCGCAATACTAACGCCCTCATCCTGAGTCACTAATATTCTTCATCATCTCAGTTTGAAATATCATTTTTCTGTTCCACTCTAAACTTTGAATCCACTCATCTGGATAATTTTTAATTTGTTTTAAGTAGTAGGTTCTTAATAAGACAGTCTCCTTGAAAGTGTCCATATAAAGGCTGTCAGATTTGTATGTCATGTCATCATGCATCGAAATGGGAATGAATTGCTTGTAAACTTCAAGTTGTTACTAATTGGAGATAGTGGAGTTGGGAAATCAAGGTTAGTACCAATATCATACAACTTTTCAATGTTTATAGCTTGTTAATGCGTTATACTAATGATTGTTTTGAAAGTCAGCTATCTGCAACTATCGGTAAGTTTATTTAAAAATAATTTGTATGTATGTATCATTTTAGGCGTTGATTTCAAAGTCAAACATGTTACGGTCCCTGATGGAACAAAGATAAAACTTTCTATATGGGTGAGTGATCTAACTTTCTTACCCTAGAATTTTACTTATATAAACACTCGTAATCAGTATATATATATATGCTAGTTATTAAGAACTGGTTATTTGTAGATTGGTTACGTGGCATACTTTCTGTTGCCTGATCTTGTACCAAGGAGTTTCTGTACTGTCAATACATGGTTATACAGAAGACGTTTCGATGTTGATTTCGAAGTTGTGACTTGGTTTATCCTTACAAAGGGTATTCAGCTGAAGGTTTATTATGGGCTGATGAAAGACCAAAATACGATCTGAATGTATAAAGATTTCGGTATTTTCTTTTTTAATAGGAAGGTTGACTAATTAGTTCTGATTGGTTGTATATAAGTAAACACTGAATAACGCTGTTGCCTCATAAATTTTTTCCGACACCATAAACTACATTTAAGATGTAATAATTTATTTTTGCAACACCTTTTTCAAAATTTTGTAGGATACTGCAGGTCAGGAGCGGTTTCGTACTTTGACACCCAACGTGTATCGCGGTTCACACGCTGCTGTTTTTGGTGAGTTGTGTCTTAAAAACTTATTACAGATTATATTATGTGATTTCACGAGTATCTATTAGCTTTGATACTCATAAATGAACATCTTTTGAATCGACTTTGATGTAGGAAAGCCAATGCAAGTAAAATTATCATCTTGTATAAAAAAGCTAAAATATCATCCGAATGGGTTACTTCTCATACATTTGTAAAAATGTTTCCCAAGTATATGGCCTATAATTTCCAAGTAATTGGATACGGAATCACCTTGCTCAATTTAAAAACCCGTTATGTTGTTAAATATGTGTTGATACATAAAATTCACTCTCAAGTATCTCATTGACTGAAGATATTCATCAAGAAGAGTAACAGTTAGTCAGATTTCTACTCCTGGACTGCTTTATTCTAACTGTAGATCACTAATAGACAAAATGAACTGTCTTTATTTTCTGTTAAGCTTAAAAATGTGTCGTAATTGTGGCGTAGTCACAGTCCAAGAATCCTGATTAAATGGTTTACATGACGATAGCTCATCATCAGCATTGTACAAACAAATGGAGAATGTGTGGTTGCTGGTGTAAATGTTTTTTTATTTGAGATTAGTATTAATCTAACTATGCACTTTTTAAGTTTTCCAACAATTTTATGGACCGTTTAGAGTCAAAATGCCTCAAAAAAAACTTATTTTTGTATGTTACCAACGTTCACGTAACTTCTCACTCATCTAACTATCTGTGTTAGCTGATGAGTTCACCAAATATGTTGCCACTACCTTCGGTGTTTCTCTTGCAGTCATGTTTGATGATTTTAAGCCATGTGATTACAGTTTTCTTTCATCCTCAGGTCACTAAAGCTCAGTAGATCTCCCAACCCGTTTTGATCGTCTTCTAGATTTAGTCTCCATTAGTCATGTGGGGGAGTATATGCGACCCGCAAACGTACTGATCGACTTAGTTCTGACCGTCGTATGATTCGTGTTTTGTCCAAAATATATGACAAGGTTGCAAAAGATACACGTTATTGTCAGACAAGGAAAATTAAGCATGGAAACGATCCAGAAGAAAGAACTCAAAGTCTGATGAACATGTTTCGAACGACGAACTTGAATTTATGTACAAGTGATTTACTGGAAGACAGTTAATATTATCACTTGTTACCTTGAATTCTGTTTTGATGTTTTTTGTCTCAGTAAATCAGTTTTCTTAAAATTCGAGAAACTTACATCCCACAACTAAAATGTTTGAAGAGTGAAAAATTGCCGTACAAGGAAAAGGATTCGACCTAGATTCTCGAGCTTAGTAATCTGACAAGTCAGGAAATCAAATGCCTGAGTTTAATATGTACTCAAAAACTCTTATCTTGCCAGAATTATTCAAACGTGTGGGGATTGTTTAGAAAGTTTACAAATACGAAACGGCTTACTGATGACACCCACCTAAATAGCCGCGTTTTAAATGAGTCCTTCATACATCAATGTTCTGATCTCGTACTCTCTATTTCTCCAAGTTAAAAGAAAGTTGTCTCAAGATTTACCAAAACAGTTGTTTTAAAATATCTAAATTTATCTTACTCCTTAGAATTTTTAGAACCTAATGACAATTCAACCCTTGTTTTTAAGGAATATGCCAATGCTATGTGCTACCCATTAACGAGTATCTTTAACCGGTCGTTTTCAATGGATTTTATATCACAAATATAGAAGAAAGTAGAGATAATTTCAAAACCAAGTATCATATTTTGTAATATGAATGCCAGGTTGAGTCTCCTAAGTAATGACATTTTTTCCTCAAAACGATAGAGAAACTTCTGCTACGTACACTTCAACCTGCATTAAATGAGGGTACTGATTCATATCAGTTTGTCTATAAAATTTAAAGAGATACCTTAGATGCTGCAGTCGTTTCACATCATAACATAGTACCCAGTTTGGAAAAGAGTGAGACGTATGTTTGTATTTCTAGGTAACACTTCTGCCTTTGTTTCTGTTCAAAAACCACTATTATTGGGTAAGTTTATTGGCGTTAATGGTGAGAGCTGGATAACTAACTGGACGTGTTTTTATTTTTTTGAAACATAACAGTATACTATGTTTAAAAGAAAGCTTTCTACTTCGTTATAAATCAAAGTTGATTCACCACGAGTTTTTGTCTTCCCTGTCCTTTTCTTTTTTCTTCCATCTACAAAAAAAAAACACCTTTTCTAGTATTTGGGATAGCTTGCTGTGTGTATGCCAGTGTCTTTCTCTTCAAATTCTTATGAAATGAATATTTTTTTGTGCACATTGAACAATTGTCTATGTTTTAGTTCAGTTACACTAAATCCTTTCGGACAGGAAACTGTTCTCTTTAGCCTCAGACATGAAATGCACCTATATACCCTGTTAGAATCGGGTGAAGTTTGTATTCTAGGTGATTCTGTAACAAAAACAATACCAATCGTCATATTTTTAGAAATGATCTTTCTTAATCTTCCCATAGTTTGTTAATATCAAAGAAAGTTTATCGTCTGACTTAAAGTAGCTAAATGATAAATAAAGTAGCTACATGATTTTTGCAGTACTCGACATCTACTTTTACGATTTGTAAATTATTGTATACTGCCTGTTATCTTTTACTATCCCCACCATTCATTCCTGAACTTTTGAGGAAAGATTTCGCGGTGTCGCGGAGAGTGCTGAAGGCGAATATTGAGGTATGTGGTGCATCTTCTGACGTCATTATCAACATGGTTGTGGATATACATTCGAAATCTTGCAGATGACTAACAAATATTATTTTATGAGATACAAAATATCCAATCCATTAACATTTTTTCCCTGTACATCTGATAAGGAGAGATTCAGGTACATTAGAATTCATGTACGCAACGAAAGGTATCAAAGATAATAAAATACCTTATCTACCATATTTACTATGCGACGAACGGGTTGTACGGGTAGACCTAACTCAAAGTATACACACTTGGACTTTAAACTCGTTGAAATATTGTATACTGACCATTCCATATCATACTAAACATAATATTACATAAAGCGATTATTATTACTATTATTTATTAGTTTTCAAGATTTTATGATTTTATGTTCAAATAAACCTGAATTATTTGTTCCAATTTTATCTGAAATGATAAAGAAAAAAAACCTAACGATTTATGAAGCTTGGGCTTAATTTGAGTTGTGGCTTTTGCTAGCTAGGTGAGAACTATCTTAAGACTCGAAGGTTGTTTTTGACGTCTGTAGCTGACTAATTATTCAAACCACAAAACTCTGTTAAAGAAATCAGAAGCTTTCGACATTAGATCCCTGTTTATAGGTTATGAAATAATATTCATACTGGAATTTTATCCATTTAATTAGTTATCTCCGAGTATATATATATATATACCCCTTTAATTAAACGCAGCAAATGAAAAAAGCTTGCTACACTTTGGGTATAAAATATATATTTATGCAGCATTTTCTGTACAATCGTTTTGATATCATACAGTTGTTAGTAAGAATGTTATATTCAAGACTTTTTACAAAGAAATAAGACAGATCACCTTCAAATAAATCTATTTTGAGATAGCAAAATTTTTACCGTGAATAAACTTTAATGGTAGACATCAAACTTTACAGAACGTTCTTTAATTCAATCTATTTCCCGCTAATATACACCTATATGAATTCCTGCTCTTCTCAGAAGAGGGATGGACCTCGTGGTCTTCACTTTGCGGCATCGTAATTCTACGTGAAGACCCTTCAACTCTTCAAGCAGAGTTTAAACGAATTAATGGTTTTGCTCTGGTCAGTGTTTTTCTTGGAAAGATTTATTTTTACGGGGCGAGTTTGCTAACATCACTCATAACCCCATTTTATTAAAATTCGGGATTGTCAGTAACCCTAGAAGGGCTCCAACAAGAGTTGATAAAATTGCATAGATCACACAATTTCCTCCGGAAAATTGCAACGGACATTATTTATACTCTGAGGAGACGTACGTAGATAGATGAAAATGTATGTTCATAGGTGTAACGTTTTATAGCTACTAAGGTAAGCTTCATATAAATTCACTTCTACTTTACTCTTCTTTGAATCAAATAATATAAGCACGTATATATTTTTTCCATCTCCATTTATTTCACTGTCATGATTTTTGCTCGACATACCATACCCTTTATTCAGTGTTTGATGTATCGAATCGTGAAAGCTTTGATCATCTGAACAGTTGGATGGAAGAGTTAAAAACTTATTCAGACAATCCAGATATGATTAAACTTCTTGTTGGGAATAAAATTGATAATGTAAGTTTTCATAATATAATCAAATATATACAAACATGTACTTTTAATTAGACAGCTTTTTATCATTACTTAACATTTTCTAATTGTCCATTAGTAACCTATTAAACTAAATTATTGAGCTTGATAATAATATCTATTGTTAAATTATCTGTTCAGTTAGTGAAAGGAAAAAAAGTGCAAAGAATATTCTACATTCTTATTGGCTTTACTTTGAAATAATTAAAATTATGTTGTGTTTATGATTAATTGGATATCTTAAATCAGGTTATTAGTTTAAAGAAAGCTTGGAAATATATTACAATGTTTGATATTGTTCTGATTGGTAGTATTTGTTTTAAATTAATCTATGAAATTCCCTATAGCCTCTACCAGGGAAGTCCCACTCACTGCCTTCTCGTGGCGAGGGTGTTGTTTACGAAATTAAGAGGACGAAAAACGAATGTCCGGCGCTATAACCGGGTTGGTGGACACGGAGGGTCCACCTAGGGGAGTTGTAAAACCCTGATTCCAAACTAATGGTGCACATGGGCTCCAGGATACTGAGGGGACAAATGGCGTATGAACCAATTATTGGTCACCAGCTACCATGGAAGTGCTTCTCCTTACGATGCTCCACTGCCTTGTGGATCAGACCTTTAGGTCAAAGGCTCGGGGTGTGGTTCCATAAGAAAACCACCTTCTTCGGTTTGGGCACCCGGGAAGTATCATAGCCCTCACACAAATCAAATGAGATTTCTGTAGCGCATATATATCTGGTGCCCCTTTGTACCAATATTTATGTGCTTAAATAAAAAAATGAAATTCTTGTGAATGAATTTTTACTAGAATAGTACTTAAGTATCTATCTACTAGTTTTATACCTAAAGTTCTAATGTCTACGCACTAAAAGTCTTTATCGCCTAACGGTAGAACACTTCAACAATGGACTATTTTATCTACTCTAGGATGAGATAAATTTCATAGAATTAGAGTTGATTAATGTTGACCTAAATTGTAATAAATATACTCGGTAAATATTTATGTTTAACATCTTTCTGGTTGTCCTTTGATGGATAAAAGTGGTTAGGTATACACGAGATTTTTTTCACTCATTCTGTATCTACACTGTCTTATTTTTAAATAGAGAATTTACATTAGTTTCTTATTGTTAATAACTTTAAAATCAAATAGTTTTCCGGAACATCATAATGACATCACTTTCCTAGCCAATACACTTTCGTTTTGCTATAATAGGGGCTCGGCTTTCTTTTTATGGCAAATATAGTCTAGGGCCCTTACTTCTAAAAACTACTATTTCAATCAGATCGGCTAGATAGTGCTGAAATCAAAAGACACTGATATAATAACAATTAGCTGTTCCTTTTATTCAGCACTTCAAATAACGGAGTTTAATATTTGTAATCACCGAGCTTGTACACTATGTTCTGTCTCAGTATCATTTACGTATCCTGTCGAAATGTGTATTTTTTCTCTCAAAGTTGGTAAGAAGTTATCTTTAATGTACAATCAAAACAAATAATTAATACAGATCACTGTAAGTCAATCACATACAGCTTATCTTTGGAAAATACACTTAATTTATTATGGCTTAGTCAAGTACATTTTACTGTAATCGGCTTTGATCCATACTAACTGTGTGAAGGTTAGTGATATTACTATGTTGTCCAAAGAGAGAGGTATTCATTGAGCACGTTTCAAACCTTGGACAAATAGGTTAAAGATCGTTTGCCAATAAACCGGTGTCGACTTTTAATCATGAAAAGTAGATTATTCCCCTCCAATTACTCAAGTATGTACTCATAGCTATGTATGAGCTGTTAGAGTTTAAGAAATAATTTTAACCTTTCTTTTTCTCGGTATTAAATCTTTATCGGCTGATATGGTGAAGATTTATATTACGTATGCCTATCCACCGACTACCTCGACGCCCAGTAATGTCTGGTGTAAAAGTATATTGGAAGCAAGTTATAGGCGGCCAAACCAACACATGGCTTATGTCCATGAAATTACAGGGTATTGGACCTCATTAGCACAACAAGATGAACACCGAATGCATAGGAGTAGTCACTTCAATGGTAGTAATATATAAAAGAAAGATTGTGTATAAGCACGGGAAGAAAGAAGGATATGAAGCAATTTTAATCTCATAGTTTAATGGAAGACAGAGAGTGTTTACACCTACGCCATTGTGATCGATTCTGAGCTATGCCGCTCAGAGTCTTCAACTATTGATTACGATAATCGTGCAGACCCCAACCAAGTATTCTGCATCTACCAACATGGCTCAGACTAGAAGTCAGTGAATTCAAGCGCTGATACCATGTTGGGTGGCATGGCTCAAAATCTTTCTCAGTGGTGGAGGTGAATTCACTTTTTGTACTCCCTTGGATCCTAAGTTCCCTACAACTTTTCTTTAGTTCATTAATTTATTTTTTGTTTCATCGCATCTTAAATGCCTAGTATTTTCTGTTGTCGCTAATACCGTTACTACCTGTACTACTGTGTGATTTACCCTGGAAAACTTATCTCGTTGTGTTTATGGGCTGTAGAAAAATGAACCGTTGTATACGTGTCAGGCTTCACTTCATGTAGAATTGACTGGCGGATACTTAAAACGTTTATTACTTAGGTATTTTATGAGTTGTGATATTAAGGTTTTATCATGTTAGATCTAGCATATCTACAATAATTGATATGACCTCTGCTCTTGTGCTACTATAAGGAAATCTCGGGGTGTTTAAATAAAATAATGTGGTTTGTGTAGAATCGTAAGTTTTAAAACCACTTATATATCTCAGTTGTGAACACTAGAATGCCAGATTCCCTTGTCCCGACAACCTTGGATGTCGAAACACTAGTCCTAAATCCCTACTTTTAGCCATATTTCAGTGATATCACATGACTTTTCTCCTTAATTTCTACAAACCTCCTGAATACAACTATTTTCATGATCTTGGAATGCTTCGGTGTTAAAGAGTTATCATTATATTTGTTTTTAACCTAGATTTCCAGAGAGATTTCTCGTGAAGAGGGTCTTCGTTTTTCCCGTTTATACAATATGCCGTACGCTGAAACAAGTGCAAAAACCAGTGAAGGTGTTAATCAGCTATTTTCTGATGTTGTTACTAGAATTTATAATCATTCTGAATTGTGGAATCAAGGCAAAAAGCGTGCAAACACTAATTCTTCAAGTCGTGCTCACTTAACTGAACTTGAAGATAAACAGACTCGTAGCAGCTGTTGTTCATAATATTCGTAGATGTTTTCGTATACATTCCTTACACTTTGCGAATTCATGACTACTCTTCATTGTTGAAATCTCTGATTTCATCCAACTAAATATTATATACGGTTTACTGTTATTTTTTTAATGTTTTCTGATGACAGGTTATCACACTCTTTCTTTAAGTTCATGAAGTGTCATTCAGTATATGGCTGTGATGCTATTTGTTAGCCAAAATTTTATTATGCCTTCATAGTTTTGCGCTGTTTTCCTTCACTTATTTCGATTAGATAAATATCTAGAAAATCGGTTGTTTTATGTCCTTTTATCGTTGGCTGTTTCATTGTTTCTTTTCCAAAAAATCAAAACAACTGAGACCATTTTCGTCATTCATTTAGACAGTCATTTTCTTTTCAAAATTTTTCTTGTTTATTATATTATGCCTTTAAAAAAATTTCAATATTTCTATTGTTTGCTTTAAAATTGATCACACTGTTTTGAAGAATTTATCGTCAAAGCTAATATTATTTCAAGTGATTTGTATATGGTTTATTAGAGTTAATACCAAATCAAAAGCGGATTCAAACAATTCCACTGTTTAGTGCATTCATTATTCTGGAGTCAGTATTGATAAACCCAAAACTATTTGGAGTTCTTACGTAACGACTATACTTAATTGTAGTTGATAGAAATAAAACTGTCAAAGATTGTGCTAGCAAATAAACTTGATTTTTAGGAAAGCTGAGTCATTAGTAACCCATTTTCCAATACTCTTACAGTGATAGCTGGGACTGCTAAACATGCTTCGTGTAATGGTGGGGAAGATTTGTAGCTCAGGTGCAGTTTTGATTGAGTTTTGTTCTCTGAACTGGATGGTTTGGTCGTGTAATAGGTGTACCATTTTTCTTCCACTTTGCTCAGCTATTCTCCATCCCTAACCATCCAGCTCAGAGAATAAAACTCCATCAAAAATGCTTCGTGTAAATCATTAATCTTAGTTTCCTGGCGTTAGCCCAATGAGAAATACGGATTTGTATTATATGAAACTCGTTAGGGATTAAAAAAATCAAAGTCGATCATGTAAAGGATTGTCGTTTGATGTGTATGCACGGTTCTTCCCGGAAATTCAATTTAATTTTCCTACTGTGAATCATTGTAGTACAGACCTTAATGTGTATAAACGTTTTGAAACCAGTAAGGATTCCTCGAACAGTTGTCTGTGAATGAAATTGAATTTCGTACTTCTCTTAACATCTAGAGTTCAATGTGTACTCACTGTTTGTATTTTCTGGTAATATGAATACTTATGGGTTTGGATAATTCATATTTCAAGGATACTCAGGAAGTCTGATTTAGTACTCAATGTTCATGTACCATCGTAACGTTCACTAAACCGCAGATACCATGATTTGACTATCGACCTTGCGTTCCGGGATCACTTCGAAAGAGTTTTAAGATTCTTTGATTATCAATCAAGCAGTGAACCATACTCTAGACGTAAATATTTTCCTTGGATATCACAACGAAAATAATTCTCGGTAATCATACGCGGAAAACTGCAATCTTGCATAAATATAAGATTATGTTAGTAGAAATTCCTCTTGTTTTTTGCCTTAGTTGTGCAAATGTCCTGGTACGGCCGAGAGTGGAGAGGGCCCTCCCTCTCGAAATGCTCTCACACAGCCACGCGTATACAGCCTCTGCCAGGAAAATCCTACTCACCGCAGGGGTACTGTTTTCGAAATAGAGAGGACGAAAAGCGTATGTCCGGCTCTTTAACCGGGCCGGTGGACACAGTCCACCTAGGGAAGTTGGGAAACCCTGATTCAAAACCAATGGTGCACATGGGCTCCAGGATCCTGAGGGAACAAGTGGCATATGAACCAATTATTGGTCACCGGCTACCATGTGACTGCATCTCCTTACGATGCTCCACTGCCTTGTAGATCAGACCTTTAGGCCGAAGGCTCGGGGTGTGGCCCCCAAAGAAAACCACCTGCTTCGCTCTGGGCACCCGGGCAGTATCATTAGCCCTTACAATTGTGTTTATTTATGTAGTCAAATAAAATCAATAAGTTGTACAAATAACAATGTTTAGAATAGGCTTATTTCGCTTTTTCATATACATAATTAAGCACCTATCCCTAGTCTTACTTTTGTATGTTTCAGTACGATTATACGAAACTGACCTGACTATTAGGTATGTTTTTCACCCCTTAATAGTGATGTTTTAGAAACAACTTAGCTTAACACAAGTTATTGTTGGAGAGGTTCGACAGAAGACTAACATTCTTTTTGGAGCGAATAGACTCCAACTTTGCTGCAGCGAGAACATCAGTTTTATTGGACGCGGACTAGTCTCAACAAAATGACTCCTTGGGATTCAGCTCGAAGATGTATATAGGAAGGAATTAAGTAAGGAACTATGAAAGAGGAGTTCATCCAGCATCTAGATCTTACAGAGAACTGTAATCGAGAACACTGAATTGTATTCGCCAGCACTACCTAGTTTCTTCGCCCCTATTTAACTCCATAGTCATTCTTTCGAAGATGCTTATCAGGGGTTGATTTCCTACCTAATAACCTTTGTCTTCGCATTACATTATCGAGATATTGAATTAGAGTATGCAGATGACAGTTCTGAATAGTGAAGACGCTGTTAAAATGCGTGATCTGATTTTTTTTGAACAAAACAAACATGTTCGGGATGCGTATCTTTCTTCTTAAATACATAATGTTGCTTGTGGACTACTCTGCATCAACAATTAAACTAATTATAGAGAGTGAAGTAGTTGAATGAGCCGACCACTTCACGTATCCTAATTTTAACAAACCTGCTGAGTTGGGTGGCTGACGAAATCTAGGCACGGTTTCAGGAGATTCTATCGGCTTTCGCCAGCCCACGTTATTTGTGACGCACGTGGGACGTACGTCTGTCAATGAAGTAACCAGCATACTGTGCATTAGTTCATTCTATCTATCTTCTTCCATGGACATGATACTTGGCCAATGAAGGTAAAAGACATCAACATTTTCAAAGTAAGTATATGATTATATGTATTTCCGAAGCAATACTCATGTAGTACAACTGAGTGAACAGTTCCAAGGTTAGACCTTGAGTTCGGCCCTATATGATGTTGTGGAAGTTCGTAGTCGCAAACCCCAAAATAGCGTTCAAGCAGCCCTTCACCCTCCCCCCCCGATTTTCAATCGTCTTATAGATTATGTCATTTTTCAACAAAAATAATCTCTAAATTGCTTTATTCTCAGTAAATAATGTACGAGTCTATTATGCGAGTTGTGACCTCTCACAATATTCTCACTGTGTGCTGAAAATTAGATAAAAACACTTCTTTAGTTCTCTCACTTATTATTATTAAAAATCTGAAAAATAATCCCAGTAGGATGCAAATGATCAATGTATGAAAATTAACATTTTAAGAAAGCGTGACAAGAATTCAAGCTCAATCGAAGCATACACACAAAGTACTGAAAAGTGACAATGTTACATAATAAACTTTTTTTAACAGTTTGTCATGATGAGTTCACCTGTAGACAGTCTTTTTCACCTAATGTCAAATTTTACATAAATACTTAACATAAACAAAATGTTTGTCATAGAAAAAAAAGTAGAAATACAAACAGAATCCACTAAAGTAGGATGATTATGTAAAACAATAAAAAAATTCAAGTTACAGCATCATAACAACATAAAATCGGGAATTAAAAGTTCACGAATTAATTATTGATTCTCTTATCGTACAATATTATTTACAATGATTTCATTTTAAAGCAATATATAATCAGCATTACTATGTCGTTTTTCACCTGAAGTCAATGGGTTTTTCGCTGTTACAATAATTGAAGAGGTTTTATGTTTATTCTTTTGAGAAGATGACAATGATAATCCATATGTTTGTAGATCACAAAACGTTTTCATTGTATTGTATCCTAGTTGTCAATGTTGTGTTGTTTTGTAAAAAGAAGAATATCAGTATGCGGTTGGCGAGATTATTATGATTTTGATTGAGATCACGAAGCGATTGAAATTAGACCACCATTGAAAACCTGGAAGCACTGGACAGCCGTTTTGTCGTATTGTGGGATTACTCGGAAGTGAGCATCCACGGTCCCGTTCGCGGGATTCGAACTCAGGGCCTTCGGTCTCGCGCGAACGCTTGACCTCTAGAACACTGAGCCGGCGTCCAACGGTGTTAATGTCTAACCTCAACCAATCCACAAAATTGCGCGACCATCTTTGATTGTACTGAAGTAGATACCTACCTCTACCTGACACGGATTTGCGCCACTGGTCACGACTTCCCACTAGAACTCTGAGGAGTCCAACAATAAGATGAAACGGCCTTTCAGTGGTGGTTTAATATCAATCGGTTCATGATTTCAATCAAATGAAGTATAAGCATCACTGATTAGCTTGCATTTAAAGGGAAATTAGTTATACATACATAACATCTCATCCATGTCAGCAGACAACAATTCTTCCCAATATTCGAGAACCATTCTATTCATTTATCAGATTTATAGGGATACCTTGTTAAATATCGGGGAATATCTGTAAATTATTGGTCCTAGGTAGTGACTTTTCATTTTAATGAATGTTTTGGCCAATAAAGTGTATTTTTTGTTCTGACTACATTATTTGAATAGTATTGGATGAATGTTTCGTCATACTATGAGACTTCTCATCAGTGCGAATTCACTATCCCACATGATTTGAATGGTGTTCTAACTTAGATAGGTTCACGATTTCAATGGAATCGATATCTATTAGGAAACCATAAAGCATTGGAAAGTTATTCCTCCTGAGAAGTTCCGAATCACCATTATACACCTATCTATTGTTATGTAGATTTCCCTTATTGTGCTCTGATGTTAGTCCGTAATGCAATTGAATATACAGTTTTGACTCATATAAAGCAAGTGCGCACATTTCTGTATCTAAGTGCAGTATTACAAAATATTAGAATTGGAAAATAAAGTATCCTTATCAGTTAATGACACAAATAATTAATCCAAGAAAATTAAACACCAGACTCAAACTTTAACTAAAACCCTTGACGTTATAAATTATTGAAGTTTTTTCATTTAGGTTAGTCTTCATCAAAAACCACTGTCGCTATCTCGTAAATAAAGTTAGTTTGTAACTGTGGTCAGTCTGTTGCAAGAACTTGTGATATACATATAATATAGGTCCATCATGTAACATCTTATTGCACAATGAACATTAACTCAGACAAAAATTGATAAGACTAGAATATTTAATCTTAATATAGTTAATAAAAGAATCTTCTACAGATTTTAACGTGAAACATTAACATTAAATTTTCCTAAGGTAATTTTTTTTATCACAAATAAACAACATTTCAAGAAATAACGTATAATTAGGAGCAATAAACATCTGTTTCATTCTATATTTGGGAAAAACTCTTCAATACTATGCTTCCATAGGAAGTCTGATCTCAAATTTTCAGACCTATAGTCTATCACATTGTCAGAGGTCACTGCAGTTCACTTCCATGGAATTCCAATCTAGGGAGAAACAGTTGTCCAGTGTCACCTGGTTTTCTGTAGATAATTGCGTTGATAGAAGATATTTCCACATCTAACAGAATTTACAAGGATCTATTCCTAATCTTTTAAAGTTGTTTGATTAATCTGAAGACTACTATGAGCTAATCTAAGAAATGTTTAATTTTCAATATCTGTCATTTAGCTTCGTACCTTAGCGTAGTCACTCATTTTTATCGGCAGTCATTTGATAATCAACCACATGTCTGAAATTAAACAATCGATTATAATAATCTTAACAAATTATACATTATATGCTATTTACAGTGTGAATTCATCAATCTCATTTTAGCTATCATTCTTAGACTTACGTTAACTGATCAATTTTGACTTGAATATACTACTGCTTGTCATCTGACAATTGCAAATTTTTTAATTTTACTTAACTTGTGAAAATCAGTACCCAATTAGAGGCTTACGCAATCAACATTAAGTCACAGTTTCAGTAGTGTTAACTAGCAGTCTCTATATCACATCTGTTTAAATTAATGAAGTGAAATTCTAATCTATCATTACACTAAATGATTCACCATATTCAAGTATTCTTTTGATAAATCGATAAAGTGAGCATTCAAAATAGGTTAAACCTTCAGATTATATTTACTTATTACTACTTATGTATTTGATTAACTGAATGCTTAATTGTGTTAATAGTGCAATACATTTTAATTTTGACTTCTTAAAACTATACATTGACCATAAAATGTACTTATTTATCTTTGTGAAAAGTTTATAACGTATAGTGATGTTAAAATACAGAAAAATACAAGAGGTGACATACTCAGTAAAACTTTTGTAACTCATTCAATGTTTTTCTAGTTGTTAATAATACTATCTATATTATTTATTAGATAGGATCAGGTGAATTTTTGATATTGTCATGATAAAGATTTTATTAATTTATCAATCAATGTTTAGTGAAACATGAACAGCATTTGGAAAAGAATAAATAGATAAACATAGTCCAAATCTATCCTAATTGAAAATAATCTCCAAATTCATTGTGATAGAAATTTTAAATGACTGTAATACATTGTAACAGAAAAGTATTAGGTAACAAGATAAACATATGTCTTGTAGTGGCTTTGCTTCACTAATCGTTCACCTCGATAACCATTATAATATAATTCTCAACGGTGTTTGAAATCAGAAGGCAAAGAGAAGCGGCAATCACAGCTTATTATCGGATAGCGCAAACCACAAAGTTATAAGCAGATTAAACGATTTTGACGCAAAGGGGCGAATAAGTAATTAAGAGCAAATACATAGGCGAATCTATAGTCAAATTGCATAAGGGGGCAGTACATATATACATGGGGAGGAGGATGAATTATCGAGTGATGTTTAGACGATCAGCATTTTAGCTAGAGTCTGTCATGTGCTCTAGTTATCATGACAGTACAAAGAAATATGCGAAGGGTTACTGTTCAAATAACATTGTCTGTTAAGTAAGTTAATAAAAGGGCTTAACCAAAATTAACCATAATCGAAATTAGTCATAGGATAGTTACTATAGTCTAACCTATTTTATCCATATTCATAATACTTATCTGATATGAGAATCAAAGATGAAAAGTTGGAATTGCATGCAATTTGACAATGACAGTGAATAAATTTATCGTTTTTATTACTTCATTATCTTCATTGACTTTAAATAATATTTACGATGTGAATAGAATGGATTTTACAAAAATCTCTTAGACCACATTCTTTAGTTAGACAACTCACTTTCTCATAAATAACATGAAAATTTTGTCACATATGAAACACAATTCATGAATAAAGATTCAAGTATTTAAATAAATACCTGGGAAAGTGATGACTTAATACTAGCGTACAAACACGTGCATTACTAAGACGAACATATAAAATGTGTCTTACTGTTATGTCAATAACTCAAATAGTATTCAGTTTGTATTTCTAATTTCATGGATGAAGAGGGTTCCGACTCATTTCTTCAGGTTCATACTATGGACTAACTGAACAAGTAAATGTGGATATTTTTGTTACTTCAAACAACTGCGTGCTCAAACAATACAAATAGGTGAGTGATGAAGAAAATCAGCAATAATATATGTGACATAAAGCCCTGACTGATTTTTATCGCAGTACTTACATGTAGTCATTATCATAGTATATCGAAACCCACGCCTTATACTTTACATTGCTACTGCACTGACAGCTGTTTTCACCCCAGTATGAGGTTTCTCAGTGATGCGGATCCATGACTTATTAAGGATCGCACACAAGACCTTCAAGGATCATTATGACATATTAACCTTCAGACCACTGATGCAGCATCTGATAGTATTGCGTGACCGTTTTCCATTACCTTTGATGGATAAACAACTTATAACTGACATGTTTAAACTTTACTTATGCTTCTCCTCAAAATCAAAATTACGTTATTCACCATTAAAGTCACAGTCATTAATAACAAGGTGTCCGGTCAATGATTTTATTTGTGTAGAATTGATTAGTTGCTGTAGTTTTACCTTTTGTTAATCAGCATTGACTGACCAATCGATAATTCAATGAACTTTATTTGACACACTCAGAAACTATAACATGAGAAGTATTCACAGTTTATTTCAATCATCTTCCACGAATAAAACATTAATAAAAGTTTATCGACTAAGTCAAAATGTATTGACGTCTTAGTTTTACTTTCCATCAGTGTTTATTTTTAGTGTCTCAAACTAAAGTAAAAACATCTTTTCAGCGCTTCTTGATAACCAATGATTCTCTAATTCATGCTACATCATCTTACGAACATTAGCTTCAAAATAAACAATTTTTACAAACCTTCAAATAAATTAAAAAGACTATTAATTTGGATATAGAATTGTAGAAGCTGAAGATGATTTAATAAAAAGAATATTCTTCGTTCCAATATCAGTGTTTAACAAAAGAATATCAACAAAAGCAAAACAAAATAGAATGTTGAATAAAGCAGGATTGAATGTAAATAAAGGGAATCAGAACCTACCTTCATTTTCATTTTGAATCTGTACACCATTTAATCTTGGATTATTATTATTGTTTTTATCCCAATGATCAGTCAGAATAGAATGATCTGTTCGTCTGAAAGGTGTAACATCTTCTCGATCACTTTCAGATGAACTTGACCGAGATTGATCTGTTAAACAATGAAGAACGATTATTGAATACAATAAAATCAAAAATCAAACTATCTATTCTAAATCAAAGATCGGATTGCGGTTGAAATAATAATTCTTCTGATGATCTGAATAAAAATAATAACCATGTCACATTCATAATAAAAAATGACATATGATTATATTATAAGCATTATACATTCAGTAATTGGTATAAACATCGTTTTGGTAACATGTACTTTAGCTTTGAGACACGTTTTCCGTCTGAGGATTAATGACATAAATGGACTGTTAAATGAGAATAAAGTAGTATGTGATTTGTATCTGGCTACGTATTTGCGTTATCAGATTCCTGTGGTGAAACGGTTTCATTAAAATATACAACTACACATTTAGACTTAAGAAGAATACTCAATACTCTTTTGTATAACAGAGTAATACAAACTTGTCGTTTTATTCATGTTAGCTCAAAGAAACCGCCAACCGCTTTTTCCATCTTAATCTTCCACCTCGATTTGTTTCAGTAATTTAGATTACAGACCTAATAAGTGGGTTATTGTTAGTGAGACTGATTACTTCACATAAAGATTGATCAAAGTTCAAAGATAAAGAAACAATGGAATGATTGAAAAATTTCTTTTACCAGAGAAGTTAACTGAAAGAGATAAACAAAATGTTTTTCTTTAATCTCAACTTCATTTAAAAGTGCTGCGATTTTAAGATTAACTAGAATTCTATACAACTATCAACAACTATACAACATCACAGAAAGGATAAATTGACGAGCGATTCATCTTTATTACAAAATATCATTTTACTTTATAATACAGGATTATTTCTAGTTTAATTTAAGGCCTACATATGGTTGATAAAAAGAAGACACTATAAAAACACTGAAAAAATATTTGCTCGTCTTTCTTGAGAATATTTTAACTAACAACAATGAATCTGTCTATTCAGCATTCTTTTTTACAGTAAATCAATCTGTATACATAAAACTGATGCTTAGCGTCAAAAATTTCACCATTCTTCTATGTTGATCTGTCTAAAGATATTAGTAATCAATTCAAAAGTCTATGTTTTTGAGGATTTGATGTTTCTTATCTAACAACTGATATATACCAGATGACTAACAATTAACCTCCAGACCACTGAGCTGGCATCCAGCGATGTTAACGTCTAACTTTAACCAGTCCGCGATATTGCGTGACCTCCAAGGAGTCCTACACTAGGACGAAACGGCTATCCAGTGCTTTCAGATTTTAAATAGTAGTCTTGCATTGATCTATTCATTATCTCAACCAAAATTAAACAATCGTATAATTTTCTTTTTTTTCAAATAAAACGTAGAAAAAGGTTTGACGTGATATTGAATAGACACAAAAACATTACTCACTGAAATCGTTGTTGTTTGTATTTTCTACAATATTTTTCGAATTATCAGTTTGTGATTGAGAGTTTGAGCGTGAATGATAGTTTTTATATGGTTGTTTAAGTGTAAATGCATTTGAGTTCCTAGCAGAGAAATGAGAACAAGATATAATAAGTAAACACGTTGAATTATTGTGATAAATATTAAAAGATACTACATTGTTCTGACCACGTTAGTCAAACCATAGTAAATTACATATCGATGACTAAATGAGTAAGGTAAGAAAGGTATTTTGCACATATTTTACAAATATACTTCTATTACTTAGTAATTACTAACGCATGTTACCCCTAGTGGAGTATAGGCCGCTGACCAAGAAGAATTTCATGGAAGGCAAAGATGAGCAGAAATTAGGTACTGTTTTTGTTAGAAATGTCTAACAATTCTAAATTTTATCGAATTTACAAAAGAGAGAGAAAAATTAGTAATGTTGATTTTGATAATGAAAACTAACTTCATAAGTCACCACTGAATAATCAGAAAACAAGTAAACTTGATTTTCATACTTAACTCTTTTTATTCGTACCACCTGGATGAATGATAGATTTTTACAATTTAAGACACCATATATTTCATAAAATTTTGATATCTATTTAAATAGCTTTAAACTAAGTGTATACAACTACAATCATAATAAATTTATATATTCAGCTACAATTTATTAATGCTTAGAGAGAAACTAAGGTGTTTTCACCGGTTTTAACATTGATTTATTTAACTTGATTTAAACTGAAGAAAGAAATTAATAAATCAAGTCGACTTTAACCCCAGTCAATAAAATTAGTCGATCATGTACGTGTAACATATACCATAAGGATTAATCATTTTAGAACATAAAATTTCTCCTGTAACGTTTAAGGAGTCACTTATATTTTCTCACTTGTGCAAAAAGGATATCTAGTCAACTGGCGATGATGCATAGATTACTTCATCACAAAGCCATGAAACAATTCATTTCACCAGGATGGAGAACAGTATGATATGTTAATATATCCCAATATAACTTGATTCCAACTGATTAAGATCTGGTAATAACATATATTTATATTTATGTATTCATCACACTTTAAGTACAGTTCTTTTCTATGATGGATAGACACAAAGTATAATAGTATCAATAATAATCTAAATCAGTGAATAAATGGGTCATTTTCCATAGCCAGTAGAAATGTTACGTAAAATTAATAAGTGGGATAACTAACGTTCCTGAATTTATTACTTTGTATTCTCTTAATCAAGTTGACAGACACATGTGAATTTAATGGTAACGTGATGTCAATGTGTGAAGTTGTTTTATAGTTAGTTATAATTTTAGCCCCACAGACAAATAATCGCTATGTGTGATCTTACAAATTGTAATTACCTTATATGAAAAGTGTTTTTAAAATTTATAATTGTTAATTATAAAAACAAGCAAATGTAATTCATTTTTTTAAAACTAAAGAATCCACATACCGAATTTCTTGATCAACAAAATCAGGATTAAAATTGTGATTAGTTACACTTCCTGTAGATGATTTAATCCAGAAAACAAAAATCCAATCACATTCAGTAAAATATCATAGTTGAAGTCAAAAACAAAAATAAACAAATAAACAAAATAATGTATTAGTTAAATCATTGGAAGAAATATAAAGTAAACTGATTTCTAATCTACTCATGAGAGTGAGAAGAAAATAGTCTACAATATGAAAATTAGCATAGTCAATAATTTTAAATCACTTATTTGGATTAAAATAGAAGGGAATAAACAAAAACTGCCATAACAATCAAGTAAGGAAGTGAATCGTTTATATTCTAGAAAAAAACTAACTAGAGTAAAATATCGTTTGAACACTTGTAAATTATGTTAAAGAAATTCTAAAACAAGTATAATTACTTTGGGAGAACATAAAATTCATGATTCCATTCCTGGTTAGAGGACAGTTACTTACACCTGTTAGCCCTCGTGAAGGAGCATAGGCCGTCCAACAGCATTTTCGATACAATTCTGACCTAAATGTTATATCGAGTGAGTGCGTACGTGCCCTGATTGATATATGAGGTGAATGATCCCCGCCAACCAGAGAAGAGTGAATTATCGATCAGAGCAATGATACACGAAAAACCGTCAAAGAATGGTAAGTTATCTTGACATTCATTTTTAATGTACGAATATGATTCTGTACCAATGGTATGTTAAGCACAAGAATTAACTTCTTAAATAACATTCATTTACCATAGAAACTATATTCAAGCAATAATCTATATACTTTATAGATGCATATTACATTTACTACAATTGAACAATTGTATATTTAACAGTTTACAATAAAAATTAAGGCTACATAATTTCATCACCTAATTCATTACGTGATACTCTAACTTTTAAAGCAGCCATTTCAAAACATGCTGGTATTGCTCGATTATCAGATTTAATGGATTTTGATTGACGTGAAATATTACTGGAATTTTGTTGTGCTTCTTGTTGATGCAATAATTCCTCATGAATTTTATTTGTTTTTATTTTTGATTCTGAATCTCTGTTGTCATGGTCTGAATCTGTAGATAATAGATTTTTAAAAGAGATATAAGTAAAAATTAGAAAACATATGTATGTGAAAATTAAAATTTGCAAATCAGATAGTGAAATTTATTACTTTCAAAAGTTATACATAAGAAAATCGATCCAATTTCGGCACAGTATAAACGAGTTATTTTTGAACTGATTAATCAAGTCATCTATCATTTTTCAACTACCGAGAGCTATTCGATAAGGACTGAAGGTCGATTCAAGGTAGCTACTATTATTAATGTTTTACAGTACTTTCATTTCCTTTTTTGATTTAATTGTTTGTGTCAAGCGGAGTATATTCTGTGGATCAAACATGTTGGTACCCAGGAAAATACTATTGCAGAATTTATTTTTCGACCTTAACTTAGTTCATTTGTCACCTTTTAAAATAAATCTTGGGAATGGAGTTTTAATGAAACATAGAATTTGGTATGAGTTATGTAACCAATTATTAGCTTACTCATTAATACTAAAAATAGGGAAAATATATATTAGTGCCTTGGTTTAACATTTTAAGTACCAATAGTAGGTCAAAGATCAAAGAAACATTTTAGTAAATTTATATAATACGTGACTAACTGGTCAATTTAATTAGTACATAATTATTATAAAACTGTTGAGTGAGAAATTCACCCAAAAATTATAATAGTGAATACAATTTAGAATACACTTGTAGTGAACAAAGACGCCACACTACATACTAACTTTGACATGAATTGTTGACGAACAAAATAGCTCATCACTATGCAATATATTTATAAGATAATCACTATAAAAAGGTTGATAGATTTATGAATTATATTTATGAAAGAAGTATAGAGAACAATTCCAAAAAACTTTTGAATAGTTACTTACTATTACAACCTAATAAAAATTATAACTTATAGTCATGTCAAGAATTTTCTTCTAAAAAACAATTTACTATTATTGTCAATTTCTTCAAATATTGATTCTATGATGAATTCATCGTCTGATAAGATGTTACATCGAATGTTTTGATTTTCGAGTATATTTATTATCACCTCTTTACCTAACGATCAATTTATTTGAAACTATCAAGTCCAACCTTGGTATTGATACCTATATTATCTACATTACCATTATTAGTATAAATATTTTTATAAGTTATTATGTTTGATCGGTTATTACCACATCCTAGCATTAAACTTCGAAATCAACTGAAACGAGTTTGAATGACATATAGTGGTTGCATATAGTTATGTTATTTTATCAAGGAATAATGATTGACTCGACAGATTTATTGTTGTCAGTAAGAATATTACTCAACTAAATAATTGTATAGATCAGTAAACTTAGGTTCTTTACACTGAATTGCTTTTGCTGATTTTAAAAATTATAGGATCCAAGTAATAATAACTCGTCAAAATGTCCGCTAAATTAGTAGAAGTCCCATCATTTGCTTAAATTAATAGTTCAAAATAGAGTTAATTTCCAGTGATATCAAAGTTTAAACAGTCGACCCTCAGTTAAATGTCTTAATGTTAAAAATCAATTCTAAATTATGAAATGTTTATCATGATACTAGGTTTTCATTATTAAAAAAAATGGTAGATCTATTTGCTTCGTCAATTCTAACAAAATGGTAAAATAAATTAACATCAAACTTAAGGTTACTTGAAGAATCCTTTTCTTATACACCTCAGTAATGCTTCATGATGTATGCTGCTTGTCCTTGAGATAGCAAAAACACTAAACTCCTGTATAAATGTGAAAGCTGGAATGTTTCATTAAACTAATTTAAGTCATATACCTTAAAATGTGTACGTATGCAAACTTCCTAAGTTTAATGCTAACTAAACGATTAATTGTTCCTTTATTCCAGAATCCACTCATTGAATAGGACTTGATCATAAAGTGATTCGGTAAACTAGTGTTTGTCGTACAGTAAGGAAAGCGAAACAACAATAATGGCTGAAACTAGAATACACAATTTTCGAATTATATGATCTAGCTTTAATTAGTTGACAATAAGAGTATAACCGTGAAATAAAAGCAAATGGTATTTTTTTCATCAATGAAGTTTTATTACCCATAAGTAGTGTAAAAGTAAACACACAATAGTCTTCAAATCAATATTTGCTGACAGTTACGTGTAGTCTACCCAAAAATTTGTTTTTTTAGAGTTAAAAGAAAACGCTGCATATTGGAATTTTTTTGTATAAAATATCACCCAGCTCCCTTCTTGAAATTAATCTCTTACTTAAGACAAAGAGATGTCATGACTTTCTTATTTCACCGACAGTTACAGTGAGAAACTGCATTATATTAAATATATTCATGTGTTTTAAAAAAAAACCTTAAAATGTCACCTAAATTATTGTTCATTTGGTTTTATTACAAATCAAAACATAAATCTTAAAACAGAATGAAATTCGATTGACAAATTTCTTGTAATAACTACAGTTTCTCATCCGAAAAATCTTGTGATTATTTTTAATTTGGAATGAAACCGTTGAATATTGTCTAACCTTCATACTTAATCTCTGGTTCTAACCAGTAATGAATGTACACTTTTGGTATTTACTTTAATCTTTTTGGAATAGTAGTTTAATAAAAATAACTAAAAAAAGGTAGATATATTTGAATCTCATATAAATACACAGCGAAATGTAAATTTGTAAATATGTTAAGTCAGTTTATTGAATATTCATATCATGACATCAACGAGATGGTACCATTATTTTTCAAAAATTTTCCAGTTTATAAAATTAGTAAAAACAACTAGTGACATAACATAAATAACACAAACAAATTACATATGATAAGTAGTCATAGAACAATGTGAAAAATCATTTTCAAAAATAATACCAAAGTAAATAAAGAAATGAAAGTTAATTACCTATAACTGGTTTTTCTTCAAATGCTCCAGGTAGTTGAAAAGTAACAGCTCTAGATTTAGTTGGTTTAAGAACTTCATTAAAAAATTTGGAACCTGAACCATCTTCTGTAAAATTTCGTTTATCATGATTATTAATACTATTATCATTATTTAAAAGATGTTCACAACTTTCGGGATAATACTTTTTACTTTTCTGTTGAAGACAAAATGAATCAGCATCTTGTTCAGTATTAACGTTTGAGCTAAGAAGACAAGATTTTTGTTTGTCACTTTCGTTAGTAACAAGTGTTGTGCGTACCATATCAGATAAACTTGGATGAGATAATGACCGGGTTAATTCGGACGCACAAACAATAACTTTATCTCCAGTTGAACAAGCAGCAATAGATTGAATAGATCTAGGTGAACTTGATTCAGATAAAGTAGGTGAAGCGGCTGATGAAGAAGTCATCGGTGAGAAAATAGTTTTTAAACATTCACCTTCTTGACTAAGATCTTCATCATCAAGTTCATCTAGAGATTTTCGAGGTGCACAGATAAGTCCCAAAGCAAATATTAATATCAAAGGAATTAATCCTAGGGCTGGTAAAAAGAATATTAAAAGAAATTATTTACAAAATTATAAGTAGATTTCATAAGATAAAATAAAACATTATTATGAAATCTTCATCACCATTAAACTATGTACATTCGTTCCAAAATATTGTATTTTTTTCCAGATCTTTCACTGTATAAAGATGTAATAAATCTACTGATTGGAATTTAAGCAAGAAACGCCAATTTATTTTCGGATATACCATTTCATGATATATATATATATATATATATATATAGTACAGCTTTGAAAATGAATTCGCGGAAAAGAGATCTCTTTGCTGAAACAATTTTTCTTATTTTATGTCACAATAGATACATTCCGTTCACTTTTTACTAGCTATCGACTTTATGTTAATTTTAACCAAATATTACACAATCGTTATCCGTCTCAACATGTTTTCGTGTGTAAACATTTTGGAAGAATCCGACACAGTAAAAATGATGAGGAGTGCACAAATTTATTTATTGTTAATTGCAGTAAAAACAGCTAGTTTTGATTAAGAAGAAAGCTAGCTGGAAAATATAATAAATCAGAGCGAACAATCAAGAACGAAGAAAGCAAACCAATCACTAAAGGTTAGGAACAGTAGAACGGGGGGGGCACAGCACTTATAAATATCTGCAATGACGCTACACGTTCTCTTAAGAAAGATTTACGAGGAAGAAAAAGTACTGGCAAACTGGAAAGAAGGATACTTTGTGAAGTTAGAAAAAGTAAGGACATCTCAGCAAGTATTAAAACTACAGAGGCATCGCAATACAGTCAATACAATAAAAAGTTTTCAACAGTATTGTTGGACCGAAAGAAAGATTCAGTATACTCACAACTTCGACATCAACAAGCCAGCTTTCATAGGGATAGATTATGTACCGAAAAAATGCCACACCACAGATCCTTGTTGAACAATCAATCGAAGGGAACGCATCACTGTAAATCAGCTTCCTTGTATATAAGAAAGAATTAGAGAAAGCGTTTAGGATAAAGTAACCTAATGGTTAATTTATTGACAATATAAAGTACCTGGAAAGATAACCACCATCGTACTAAACTCCTACGACGGACTGAATTAAAAAGTCCCTAATGGAGGACAGCTCACATATCCATTTTGAGTGAAGACCGGTGTCGAACAAGGTTGCTTACTCCCACCTTTCTCTTTCTTCTTGTTTATGAAGACAGAATTATAAACACATCTACATCTCGAGCGAAGCACGGAATACAATCGGCAGTTTGAATGCAGCTAAATGATTTGGACTTCACAGATGACCTGGCTCTTCTATCTCATACACACTAACAAATGCAGATGAAGACAGCCAGTGTAGCAGCAGTAGCCTCTGCATCAGTAGGTCTCAACATACACAAGGGAAAAAACAAAATCCTCTACTACAACACGGAGAACACCAACCCAATTACACTTGATGTAGAAACTCTGGAAGAGTTGGAAATTTCATACACCTGTGAAGCACTATCTATGAACAAGGAGGATCTGATGCAGATGTGAAGGCAAGGATTGGCTGAGCTAGAGCAACATTCCTGCATTTGAAGAACATGTAGAACTCAAAACAACTAACAGTCAATATCAAAGTCAGAATCTTCAATACGAACGTCAAGACAGTTCTACTGTATGGATCTGAATAAAGCCATTAATAATAATAATAATAAACTTGGAGAACTACCACAGCCATCATTAAAAAGGTAAAAATATTTATAAACAATTGTTTACACAAGGTACTGAATACCCGTTGACTGGGTGCCATCAGCAACGGCTTATTGTGGAAAAGAACATATCAGCTTCCAGATGAATGGGAAATTAGGAAATGACGTTGGATGTGGATGGGACATACAGTGAGGAAATCATCAAACCGCATCACGAGACAAGCACTAACTATGAATTCTGAAGGTAGACGGAAATTTGGAAGATTCAAGATTTATTGCACTGTTATTTTTTACTGGAATTCAGTCAATCTTGGTTGGTATTTGCACAATCTGTGAGGATTATTTTGATATAACAACACAAGTTGTTATAGAATAGAAGAAATGTTGCTAGTAGTGGATTCCAGGACACCTGTTTTGTCTTGCTTGGGACTCATCAGCTGGATGTACCCACATCTCAGATAAGATCAAAATAGAACGAAATGCACATTCTCGATTCTACTGTTAGCTACATCACATCTATTCTAAGCATATCACAAACTGCTTTGTGAAATATATGTATCGTCGCAACTAGTAATATTAGCTAAAAAAAGAGTTGAATTGTGTACTAGAGATAATATTATTTTGCATATAACAGTGTGACCGTTTATGTTTATGGGAATGCAAATAATAATTAGGGGGTGGTCGCTTTTAGTGGAAATAGCTTTGCATCACGTTAGAGATTATGCTGATTAAATCAAAACTATGTTTATCAATGTACATATATATGCTATGCACAATTATTAGACAAACTACTATTATCAAAGAATGTTAAATCGAAATGAAAACAGTTGTATGACAGTAGATGACTTCATTTAAATATTGACTTTACTAGTGAAAAAGAGAACATTTTTAATTTTTTGAAAATGTATTTGTTGGCTTTTACTTAGCCTCTTAAACGGTTACATTTGCCATATATAAACTACTCCTGAAGCATGTAGATTGTACAACTTTTATATTCTGTCATATTCACTTCATTATACTTTTAATTTGGATCCAATTTTTCCCTTATTTGTTAATACATTCCTTTTAATCATGTGCAAACGATAAACTTTAAGAGAGATCGTGAAGATTTATGATATGTAAACAAAGATGGATAGTGGCTAGCAGTGGAACCCAGGACGCGCGTTTCGTGCTATTTGGAACTCGTCAGCTGGATGAACCTGCATCTCAGAGTTGATGTTCACTCTTGGACTCGAACCCAGTACCTTTCGCTTCAAACGCCATCGCGTTATCCACTCAACTACTGAGTCCTGATAGCCACTTGCTTGTGCAACGGGGTGAAGTTTAAATTCAATTATGATGATATGTATTTCAGTTGTTTGGGAAAGACAACACTCTGATGTGAAAACAAACTGAAAATTTAATTTTCATCAAAAAAAGATACTCTTTTCGAAATCCTTTAGATTTTAGTACGTTGCATTTCATGAATTTTTTTTGTTTTTTAAAAATACTGTGGATCACATAAAAAATAACATAGTCCTTACAATATATCAGTAAAACACAATAGTTTTAGTAATGAAAGGAAAAATACGAGAGAGAAAATATGCAAAACAGGTTAATTTCACTATTTTCTTGGGATTATTAACAGATAAGTATATTCTTATTTATAGGGTAATAAAAGTACTTCATGATTGAATAATAAAAGAAAATAGTAATAATAATAAAGAATTTGGTATAGGTCTACGAGAAAAGGTCAAATGAATAAATGAAGGTTAATGTTATACTGTTGTATTGTAATACAACTCAATAAATAATATTTATATTATAAAAAAGTAAGACATTAAAAAGAGGAAACAATAGTATTTCTTTTTCATTGATTTTAGCATAAATTAAATGAAGAGAAATAAACGAACGTATATATATATATATATATCATAGAAATATAAGAAAATTCAATAAAGTTACTAATTTACTGTCGAATGAGACCAAATAGTTTGATTTGAATAGAACCTTTTTAAATGCAGGACCAAAATTCAAATGAATTTTAAGTGAAAATAGTTTGGAAGTCTTCAATATTTTTGGGGAATTAGTCCAGAATAACGGTAAAGTTTGAATTTATTATTTACAAAGTAGGTTGATTTAAAGATATATTTTACGAGAAACTAACAAATTAGTGTAATAGTTGATAGTTGTTACTTAATTTCAATCTAGAACTATTTAGTTGTTCTTACCTAATAGAATATAGTCGAGTGTCTTCAGGAGTCTTGGCTAGTATGATAATATATAACCATTCAAACTATATCCGATAGATGCAAATCACAAAATTAACATCAAAGTTCTTTTTTAATGAAGTCAGACTCAGTTGAAACAAATGGCATGTATGTAAAAGTTCATCCTTATTGGTATATTAGAGCATTTTGTTTAGTAAAATTTCCTAAAACAAATGCATTTTAAGCTTTTCTTCTAGACATTAGTCGAAATACGAATAATTTTTGTCTTAACGTTATTACATATTGTTTGTCGCAATAGTTATTTGTATATCAACAGTCTTCTGATTTAAAACTATTTAACTACAGGTTGTCATACATTTATAGACTATGAAGTGAGTATATTAACTATGCTTAAATACAATGAAGTATATCATCAAGAGTACTGATAAATTCTCAGTGAATTGCATACTTCTGTTATAATAAAAAGTTCATCATATCACCAAGCAATCTTATCTTACTCTCCAGAAAATTATTTGTTTAGATTCAGTCTAAAATGATCATATAATTCACATAATTCATTGAAATTGAAATATTTCTTTATAAATTTTATAGATGAAAGTAAGAAAAATACAGAGAAATGAAAGTATTTTTCAAAAACTGCTACTTTGAAAAATTGTATAGACTATTAATATCAAACTAGTAGGCGAAGAAAAACTAATGGTAATTAATTTCCTGTTAGTTTTCTTATCTACTATTTTCCTTTATGGTTAAGTACCTCACAAATAATTATGTTTAAATGTTTTATTTCTCTAGTTTTCATGATTTTAATATTATGATTATAAGCTATGTTCTTTAAAGGATTGATCATTTATAACAGCATTTAAAGAATAAATCTTATTTATTATACACATTTGTTAGTGGTCATAACTCATTATGTTCTATTTTATCTAAATTTCATTGATTTTACGCTCGAAAATGTTTCTCCCTTAATTATTCCTCATAATCCGCATGATTTTATTTATAATTTCTAATATTAATCCCTCTAATGCCTTTGATTATTGTCAAAAGAAAAAGATTTTACCTTACTCTCTTCGCCCAGTGATCTAATATCAGCTTATTAATATCTAAGCTTTATTTGTACACATCCCATAACAGTTACATTACCTTTTATTATTATTTATATCATATAACCTACTATAGAAATCTTGACACTGCATCGTCATACGTAATCATTTGTTCATATTTCTTTAGAGAATTAATCCTTAATATATATATATATATATATATATATATATATATATTTATATATATTTATATATATATATTATGGTTGTACAGCTTGATCATGAATGAGTTGAAAAAAGATTGCTTCTCTGAATTTCGGTTTTTAATATTTAAAAGAAGAATTATAGATCTATGGGTTATTTTATAATAACATTTTCGTATATTTTTCAATTGTCATGTAAGTGCTTAACAAATAATTTCTTCATATAACCTTGTTTCAGTTATTTGAATTCAACTATTACATTTGTCATCTGAGGTACTAGTAGAGTTCAGTTTGAGTGAAGCTGTGGTTCATCATGAATTCTCACGTATATCTTAATGATGAATACTTGTAAATATGAAGTCAAGATCTGGGAATTTGCATGATGACTACTAAGAAGCAATTTACATGAATCTAATTATATTCCCGTCTTGTTTTTACCTGATAACCAAACTATATTTCTTGAAGTTAGATCATCAATAAAGATATTTATTTTTGTTAAATATAATTATTTATTTTACGGGCACACAAAGAAGAGTAAATTTTAAAATTTCACTTCATTTTTTTAAAACTACACTAAAGAATTCGCATTATTAAAATATTCACTTACCCGTCCACGGTAGATATACTGACCAACTGTTCAAAGAACGTCTCGGTTGAACTGAAAAATAAACAAACAAATTCAATTATAAATAGAATAAAAAAATTGAAATTAATTTGTGTAAATAATCAACATATGGAACAATTTAGGCAATATAATCAGTTACTTCTACTCAGAATATATGGAATGTGGTTAGCAACATTTACATGTATTTCAGTGATGTTCACGCTCGTACGTGATTGGACTATTTTGACGTTTGGAGAAGGAATATCATGATTGTTTGGTTCTTATTATTTATTAAAAGCATGCAGGTTATAATGAATACAGTAGGTAATCTCCAATTCCCCAAAGGATCCTACTAAAAGAAGCATCTCTCAAAGTTAATACTTCATAGGGAGTTAAAATTATTTAATTATGTATCATTTTAAAAGTATTATCCTACATACTTCTGAATTGCATATCAATTAATTTATAGCGTTTTGAAGATCACACAGCCAGATGCATTTGTTATAACTTGTTGCCGCCAATTAGAGAGCAGTGATTTATCTATCGGACCAATGACACATAAAACCCGTTAGAGCAATCTAGAGTACTTATCGGTCCTGCTTTCTGCCTAGCCCAGCCAGTTAATTCCAGAACACCGATAACAGCCTCTGTGGTATGAATCATTACTCTCAAACACTCTGGACTTATATACCAATAAGACAGACCACATCGTACCATAAAATAAGAAACAATATTTGTACAAGATTTAGCCAAATATGGCTGTGAATAAGGGAGGTAGTAATTGATAGACATGGCATAATTCAGGAATGGTAAATCGTATAATAATAGTTTATAGGTCAAAATAAAGCTCATAGGGATATGAATATGAATAGTTTAGTTATTTAACAATTATACGATAGAATATACGCATAGTATTGGTCCATAAATGGATTCCAAAAGTTACCATTCATTATTCTTATCGGGATATAACAGCATTCTTCTACAGCTTGGTCAAAAATAAAACACTAGTGGTTACCTGGACTCTATTTCAATATACACGTGGATAATTTTAATCACGCACTACAAGTATTTTATATTGAGTTGTTAAAAATAAAAACAAATTTATTAAAATGACTTTTTAAACCGATTTACGTCTTTTCTAATGTATTTAACTAAATTACAACTTAGAAAACATTTGTTTAGCGGTATAAACTATTCGTTTCTAGTTTCAATAATCGTTCAATAGAAAAAGTAGATTGTTCTCCAGTTTACAGTAATATACCAATGTGAAGAAGAAATTTTCGTAAATTATAAAAACAAAAATCATAAACGTACCATGTGTATAATTACGAACAGGAGGACAACCAATTTCATCAGTTCCCCCATCAAAGCAACCATCTGCTTGATCACAGCGCATTTGACCGTAAACGCAAACAGCAGTTTGATTTCCACACCAAAATCCAGAGCCTACTTCACATCGACGCATTTCTAAGAATATAATATTACGGAAGTAGGAAATAATTTATTTTAATTATATAGCTTCTTTCTTATACATGTGTGCGCAACGTTAATTAACTAGGTTCAGAATGGCCATGATGTTGATGTCTTAAAGTTCTTCAAGACAATTAATGGACAAAGAACATCAAATTTACCACGGTTTATCGAAGTGATTACCACCGGAAGACTTAAATCAAATTAAAATATCCAGAAATATACAGTTGTCAATATTGTCTTGCCGTTGTGAACTCATTCATAAATGTTTGTTATGCATTTCCTCTTTTCATAACATTAACTATTCATTATCGCTTCTTATCTGGTCTGTACTCAGTTAGTTTTATTTTAAGGGTTACGTGATCATAACAATGAATTATTTCTGTATAATTGTGTTTCTATGTCTTTAGCTGCTTATACTAGAATACTCTTATATTAAACCTATAAATATTAACATTAATTAACATATGAAAATCTCTTATCGTTATTTCGTACTTGATTCTCTTTTCATTAATCTTCATTGATGAGAACACTTACGATATTATGATATAAAGTATGTACAGTGACTATTAAAGATTAATACTATTACGTTTAGGTTGTAAGCAGATGATGGGAACCCGAGAAATATATTGAATTCATGTTATTCTGCTACATTAACTGTTCTTCCTTTAGTCAAATTTTTAAATGGAAAAAATCGTATGGAATATTCAAATTACGATTAGTGCTCAAACAGCAGCAAACAATTTTCTTCTTTATCCCAAAATACAAATTTTCATTACTACAATATTAGTACATATCATTTCAGGACATAAAACGTTATAAAACATCAATTGTTGCTACTTGAAAAAAGCACTTTCCAAAGCGTTAAATGTAGCAGTACGGATACTAAACAAGTGTAGAAAAGAAATGAATATTTTTAAAATAACATTTCATACGATTTATACAATGCAGCTAAATTTAGATTAACATTTAGTATTCAGTAATTCTAATTCAACCTGATACTAACTGATGCACGCCTGTAATCACTTAAATATATTTATGAATGGCAACCTATATATGAGTAATATTTCTACAAATTTAAATGTAGTTGTCGTGATTTCACGCAGCTACGAATAGTAGGAAAGATACTGCGGATCTATGTTTCATGCTCGCTGGCACTCGTCATCAAGATACCTGAAATCTTGAAGGAACTGGATGCTCCTGGCGAGATTCGAACCCAAATCATACAGCTTCACAGTTCAAGACGTTACTAATGGACGATTCAGACCACAAATGGTCTCTTGTAAGATTACTGTATTAAGATTGATATATCACGGTATAGAGTCACTTCTCTCAAGATTGCATGTAGGCCTTCCTGATGAATGTTAATTAGCAGGAAACATAGGGCCAAGTTTTCCTGTCAACTACTTCAGATCACCGGCTTTCAAAATATAGTGCGCGCGATGCCAATTTTATTCAAAGCGATAGCTTCATTTGAATTTGACTAATACTAAGGACTAAACAAACATGACATTAGTTACTACTTCATTACTAATCAATGTATGTAGTCGACATGAATAAGTGAAATCCTCAGCAATCAATTCAAAATTGAGTAGTAGTAGTCTGCAACGAAATTAGAAATTTAGAGGAGACAATCAAAAGCTTGTTTATCTGTCTATTTTTGGAAAATCCTGAGATCTGACTACGATAGCGGGCAAATAAAAACGAAGACTTTATAATACATTTGTTTCAAAACCAGAAAGCCAAATCATTTCATAAATTTTTCTTTTCTCCTACGTTTATACAGAGAACTTTGAAGTTTTGATTCAGAAACTTATATGTTTAGAATGTTAAATATCTAAAACATTCATATATTCATAAGTAATATAACTGTACTTCTTTAAAAGTGTAAGTTGACAGGGCCACTAAGTAATCATTTCAAAAATGTGCTTCGTGCAAGAATGATTTTGATGCTTTGGAATTTTTGGAATCAATTAACACAGTTCAGAAAAGCAAAAACTTTCTGTCCAGTACATAAACCCCAAATTTCGAAGTATCAATAACAATCTATTTTTTCCGAAATACTAATTCCGAATTATTAGAAATTTAGATATTTTAACATTTCACAAAATTTATTTTGCTGATAAGTTTAGCTTCCTTCCACCATCATTCAAAAATTATCACACTTATCCGGCTTAGCTAATTTGATAAACACAGTAGTATTTCTTCAGAAACATCAGGAAGATACTGAAAGTATGAGTTCAGTTATTATAGGACGAAGCCACAAAAGAACTCTTAGCTTTTACATTTGTTTCTTGTAAGTGAATATTCCTTGGCACCACCTTCCATAAAAATACTAAGTTAACTCGTTAGGGTAGCAGTACAAACAAAAAGGCAAAGACTTGAAACTTTCTACTGTGAAGTAATATAATTAAAGCACTGCGTTTAGCATAAACCGCTAAAGCATACAGTTTTTTTATTCTATGGTTTCACTCTTTAATTACATTATGAAACGTTTTCTATTTGTGCCTCTGGAGCAATTCGTTATCATTAAGACTGGTTTGAAATTATATTTAAGGAAGTGGAAAATAGTGTAATGACGGCATAAAAAACATGCTTAACAAGATAATTACCAAGCATTTCTGACCTCTGTCTCTCGCTCTTTACAATGGTCATATTATTGACGCTTTAGATAGACTGAAATAATAGTTTCATAAAAATCTATATAGCCACCTCTTGTCCAGATACTAGTGGGCTTTTAAATGAGTGACATCATCATCAAAAAATTCAAGAAACGAAGCCAGGAGTAGGGGCAATAACCACCATTAAAAGTCCCATACAGATTAGATTTATTACTTACTGTCAATGAGACTGAAAGTTCCTTCGAATCGCATATATGCTGACATTTGAACATCTAGTTTAGATTTCACATCCTCAATTGAACCGGACTCTGTATGCCAAACCAATGACACAATACGATGCTTTGAATCGATGATTTGCGGAAATGTAAATGCACAGGTTAAATTTAACTCCTTTGATAAAGCAATCGATAAAAAAAGGGATTGATCCAGTTCATTAAGTCATTTACAACTAAAGTTTAAATTTATGGAAGTGAATAAGTGCATAAAATAGTCTGTAATACTCGTTGGAAGGAAAGAGAACTAATTCAAATTTATTAATAATTAGTTACTATTTTATACTTTTTGGGACGTTCGTACATACCAAATGAAAGTTGATAACTTTAACAAAGTCTGTTATCTTGGAAAGACTATTAGGAACCTGCTACTTATTATGTCCAACCACAATCAAACCTATCAGTTAAATGCAAAACTTTCCTAATGATTATGATCATAATTAACCGTTTCTAGGTTCTTCATGACCAATTTTATGTTTTTATTGACCACTGTCAATAGATTTAGATTAGAGTTGCACTGTTTTTCGCGTGATTAGAAAAAAAATTAGATATCTCACAATTTAGTTAGGAATCTTCATTTGACCTAAATACTAAGACTACATAAATTCCATAGGTTGTTGGAATATACTTAATTCAAAATCTTAAAAACTTTTTTAATTGAAACCATTTCAACTGTTAACAGAGTTGACGGCGGCTAGCAGTGGAATCCAGGAGGTGCGTGTCGTCTTAGTTGGGATTTGTTAGCTGGATGTACCTGCATCCCAGTCACTGTTCACTCGAGGACTTGAACCCAGTACCGTTCACTTCAAAAGCCATCGCGTTATCCACTTAGCTACTGAATCCAGACGGCCACTAGCTTGTAGCCCATTGCACACCTGGTTTCTACTGCCAACCACCATCATTGCTGCTTATAATGCTGGTGACTTAAGGCGATATCGAGGCGATTCGCACAGGATCCACACATGCTAATAAGCGACTGATCAATTGCAGTGCTAACCACCAATGAAAGAATTCAAACAACCAATATAAAAGTGCATTTCAACTATTCCTCATTTGTACCTATTTGAGAAATGATGTGCGCTATAGGTTGTACAACTGACTAGTATTCTTGTACGAGATGAAAAATTCCATCATCCTTTTCCGAGGTAGTTTTGGGAAAAGACTTGCATAACAGAGGGCTGGTTGATCTTAATGAAACTTTAAAGCAGCCAAATTGTGAATCGTGAAAAATTTTTAGGTGCGCTACAATCTCGAAACATCGAATTTCACTCAGTGATACGTTGTGAAGATGATCCAAAAAATTACCCATGCATTTATTTTTATATTCTTCTGGACAGGCTTATTGTAGTTATTTTGGCCTGATTAAACGATCCCTGTAATGACTAACTTTTAGCATATTACTATTTCTTAGTAGGATATCTAAAAATTAACAGACATTGTCAAACTCTTGTGAAAACTACATAAAACTCCCTCATTGGGTTGGATTTGCAAACACTAAAATCCATTTCTTCGGCAAATGATAAGGACACAATTCACTTTTCGAACACACTTCCTAGTACTTCATTGTTAATAGTGAGGTGACACATTTGAAGCTTCTTGAAAACCGTACTTAAAATACAATTGATTGTTGATCATTACATTAATTTTCTTATTGTATACTTTGCTACCAAGAATAGGTTTTCAGGAAAAATCTAGCCATTTATTCAGCTGGAATATAGAACTGTACACACTATGATTAAAATATGTTAACTTTTAAAACAAACATTTACCCGAATTACAAATCTTTTCTATCAATTTGTTAGTCATAATATCTTTCAGTCCCACTACAAACAGGTTTGTGGAATTACTTTATTATCCTTGTCGATTATCTCTGTTCAAAAGGCCAGTGTAAATTACAATTTTATATTTTTGTGAGTAGAAAATAAAAAACTAGTAATTCAGTGTGCTAAGAATACCATAATGAGACACATTTTTCATAGTTCGCTGAATATTATATTCCTGTTTAGTCACTCATTATACTTTGATACAACAAAATTAAAAACCCAAAACGTAAATGTCAGGAAGTAATGAAACTGGAACAAATATTTCAACAGATATACGCTGTTTATAGTAGGGACAAAAATTATTTTCTTCCTAAGAATTGAGATGTTGAATATAATTGAATCACTAATTCGTTCGTACAGCGATGAGAACTTAACAAGATGCTAAGGTTTATTGAAACTAATTTGTGAAAAAAGTGTAAATTTCTGTAAAATTTACTGTATTTCGTCTAGTAATAATCATAAAAATGAGTAATCTCATAACTCATTATTTTTCACCGTTTATTTACTATGTATAGATATTCATATATATTCCGGAGATTTGTTTCCATAGATCATATCACTGATAATGAGTTCATGATATATTGTACCCGATACTTTGTACACGGTTAGTCGACTGTAGTCAGAGAAAAAACATGATACATTGTCAAATGAAGTACAAAGTTTTTACGAAGATGAAAGTGGATGGAGATGAAATAGATCAGTTGAGTAGAGGGAAACCTTGTATCAACAGCAAAATCCATACTGTAGTACAAGAAAAGTAAGCTAATTATATACCACTTACTTCCAGTTAGCTTGGATTATCATAAATACTGAAGTTTGAACCAGGCACTGGATATCTACTGAAGCATTACTTTTGCATAACTATTTATTGCTAAATATAAATACTTATCACTCTTAGTCAGTTATCCATTTAAAACACTCTAAAACATGAAACTGTAATAGGCCATCAAATCACATTATCGCAGTAAGATAAACTTAAAAAGATCTACATCAAACCGCTTCAGATATTCGATCGAGCGTTAATAACAAATGATCAAGGAATATATTTTAAAAATTACTGTTACTAAACATCACCAGTGATTTATATTATAGTTATTTTTCGGTACATTTCAAGGTACATTGTAATAAATCATAAGGAAATTTACTCACAATAAACATTCTATGAAGATTTCAAATATACCAAACATTTTTGCTTAGCGAAAAGTTTTGTTTCGTTCGACAAAACTCTCTATAGATTGAATGTTCTTTGTTCAGTCTGAAACAATCTTCATGTCTGTTTGCTGAAAGCAATCCAAAAGTTAAGCTCTATTTTTATCAATAAGACCTGGATTGCTTTTTAATTGGTTTGTTTCCATTGGACAGTATTGATAGTTATCAATGGACATTTCATGAACAAAGATGTATAAATTTTGGTGTCAAATGTTCCTTCTGAGTTTTATTATTTATGGTAGATCAAAATGATACTGAGTTTAAAAATATCCGGTTGTATACATTATACCCGCATTCATCCAGTTATACCTTTTAAAGGTTGTTCTTATGCTGATCGCTTAAAGCTTATCTAATATAAACAGCTCCATTCTCATCTGTTATTTCCTGTTTAAGCTTAGATATGTAAAAACAATTTATTTTACGTCATTGGAAGTTTCTTAATTGATAACTCACTGTGGTCTACGATAAGACACTCGCTATTGATATCAAGCCACGTCATACCCACTCTTGTATTTACCAACAAACTACAAACTATTAGACGTTTTATTCTTCAGATTTAGTTCATTATAACAGAGAACTAGCTTAAGACATCAGCAGTGAAACTTTATTCTGAGTAAACAACAAATTAGTATAGAATTTTGTAGCTATAACTAACTTGAATTTCATTTTGATACACAAATACCTAGTATTATATGCATAACTATTTGTTCGACACTCTACACTACTTTCTTCAAAGATTTATTTGAAATTTAAATTGCTAAAATATAATTTTACTTGATTAAATGCTTGTCATTAAGATCACAGGAGCCGTAAAGTGTATTTTGTATTTATATCTAGTAAAGACAAATTATTTTATTAAGATAGAATACTTTTAGGTTTTAAATTCAAAGTGCAATAATAGAATTTAACTAGTAGTCAGCAGTTCGATAGACAAGCATTTTATCTCTGCAAATCTCCGCTTCACTAAGTTTAAAATATGGTTTGAAAACGTTTTGTAAACTGAACTCCTGGCATTCACATACGTTTGTACCTTGAGGTTGGATGTTAAATGGGATTAATATTATCCAGAAAATTATGATTTTTTATCTTCCATTAATTATTTCATGCCCGTACAGTTTATGATAATCTGAATTTTTAAGTCAGATAGGAACGATATTTATAGCTGAATAATATGAATTCATTTATTTTGAGGACTATCTTTAACTGCTTACGACTTATTGACAATATTAATAATTCATTACCAATGGTTTATATACTTTCTATTATATTAACAAAAATTACTAGAGGCTTAATAAATATTGGCAAACTCTTCAAAATTTCAAACGGTTGGATGCTTATATGTTGAGTAATGTAAAGGTTATGGAGAAAAAAAGATTTAAAACACACGAAAACAATTTTCTGAAAAATGAGATAGACTGTAACTCTGTTATACTGAAATTCTTAAAAATAAATTATATAAAAGAGGTAGAACTTATAAATATTATCGACAAAGTACAAATGCTTATGAGCTAACGTAAGTTATGTGTACATATTATTCGTCAAAGACATAGAAAACAAAGTCGAATATATGTTGAACATATAATATACCAGGCGAATTCTATACAATTTCCCACAACCAGCAGACAACCAAAAGCACAAATAAAGCATGGTCTGTGATCAATGTTAAAGGAAGGTTTTTATCACCACCACATACGACTCAAATCTTTGGATAAAAGTACTCTTCACAATCCACAACTCAACGAATGAATAAAAGTCAATCGATAACATCTAAAAGTGTTGTCTACATCCTAAATCCTGACATTTTGTCGAAATCTTTTTCAAATATACAGATGTACAATTCTGAGTAAACCTGGATAGTTATAAAAGTAGAAGTAAAAGTTAAAAACCGTGCACTAGTTTCTTAAGAGAGACCCATCTCCCTAAAGATGGAAATCTTTTGGTAAAATAGTATATTATTCATTTTACTTGACCAATACCACTATTAGATAAATTTCAAACAAACTCAGTCAATCATAATCAGACCCAAAAACATGCTACGAGAAAAAAATAAAGTAAAACATTCTATTCAAGTACTTACATATGGAAGTAATGTAGGTTGAGTGATTTCTTCGGGTATAAACCCAATAGTCAAAAAATCATTGCAAGAGGTAAAATTAATGGAAATTCGAAGTCTATGAAACCAGTATGATGTATGTCCTTCAGGATAAGAATAATGTAAAAGTCTTCCATTTGGATACACCTTTACCTGGTTTTTGTAATTGAAAAATAAATCGTAAATTAAACATAAGGAAGGCAAGCAAAACACCACGTTTATTATGAAAAAACGTGATACATAAAACATCTACACATAGGATCTTAATATAACTTGCATGTGTAAGGAAAATGGTTTTTGTCAGGCTTTCGTTACACTTTCACTGTTAACTTTCTAAGGGTAAAAATGAGGTCAACTTACACAGTCTATCTAGTCTGTTATTTTCATAAACTAACACAGCAAGTTATGAAGATGAATATTTTATTCCCAGAATTAAACCAAAACTCTACCAAATCAACTTTATTTACTTCAGCAAATATAAGAACATGGATTTTATAGTATGGTTCAATAAAGTAAGTTGTATTCAGTGTTGAAATAACTAAAGCTTAGTGGGAAAATTTCACGGTGATCATTTGTCTTAAGAAAACTATCAAAGTATATCCAGCAAAAAGTGATTGAGATAATAGCAGTATTAGTGCTAAGCATCGAAGATATGACTCAAGAAAATATCTAAAGAAGAATATAAGGGGAAAAACCAAAATAGCTGACAACGTATCATCAATAAGTGCAAAGAACATTAACAGGAAAGACAAACTTTTAAAATAACAGGCGAAATAGTGAAATACCAATGACACAATAATGAGATTTAAGATTTGAAGGAAGTACAACGAATCCTGCTGTCTTACTAACAATCAATTTTGAACTCTGAGATATGAGGCCTTTAAACAGCTTTTAGACTAACAGTTAGTAACTGCGGGTACTGGTGAGACGTTTTATTTTGGCTAGCCTTGGACTCTTACAACATGGTTTCTGGTTAGTCACCACTGCAAACAGTGATAGGTGATAGTTGAAAGTATATTTTGAATGTATAACCACATACTGGGCCCCGAGCAAACATTATTTGGCTGATTTCTCCGTTATAAAGGCTCTGAAAAACTTTATAAAGTCACGAGAAGTCTGAAATACATTGATGAGGGGTGCTTATCCCATTAATGCAAGGGATATAAAAATATATTGCCACATATTGGTGAACATTGTGATCCACTGGCATGGATATTGCATGTCCATTCATTTTTAAAGCAAAATCTACGACTTTCTTCATTTTCTCAACTGTTCAAACAGCTTAAGGATGAGAATATACTAGTGGTCTCAAGAGTGAGTTGATCCTATACATCTTCTACTTTCATGCTCTAGCGGAAGAATTATTTTGTAAAAAAGAACCTCCTTCGATTCTGTCAGTTTAAGATGCTTTAATTCTCTAAATTTGCTAGTAAGGTTAGACGCAGGGTGTTAAGGAATGACGGTAAATCAGTTGATGAGGTTATGAATCTTTATCGACTGAGATGGTTGGGCCACGTATTATGCATGTCTGAACACTGATTACCTATAGGCGCTATGCTGACTGGTATTAGCGATGGTTGGGAAAACGTTAAGGCCGGTCAAACCGGAACGTGGCATCAGTCATTGAAGTCACTAACTTCTGGTCTAAGCCATGTTGGTAGATGCAGACTACGTGGTTGGGGTCCGCGTGACTATAGTACCAATGGTTGTAGACTCTGGGTAACATGGCTCAGAATCGATCACAGTGGCGTGGGTGTATACACTCTTTATCTTCCCTTAAACCTTGAGAATAAAATTGTTTCATATCTGTCTTTCTTCCTGTACTATATCCTTATATACAACTTTTCTTTTATATATTACCACCACCAAATTAACTACTTCTATCAATTCGGTATTCATCTTGTTGTGCTAATGAGGTATGGCAACTTGGACCGATGCATATATGTGCCTGGTCCTAGGTTGTAGCTGACTGACTGATTGAGTATATACTTAATTTAACATTAGTCAAGATATTTCAACAAAATACACAATCAGAACCACCAGTCTGAAAAAATTAGGGTTTCATAAAACATGATAATCCTGATTGATTTCACATCCAACCTAATTTGTTTCTATTAGAAAGTTAACTGACAAATATATAGGAGAGCTAAATAATAAAGTCATGCTCACCAACCTTACAAGCATATAACAAATTGTTCCATGACGAATTATATGATCCAGTAACAAAACTCATCTGTCTGGAAAGTGAAAATCTTCTAAATCCAGAGTGACTTCGGCAGTATTCGGAATTGTCTGGCAATATTACATCTACAGTACAGTTAAAGTTATTGAAAGTACATACATTCCTCATAGCTTCCGAATACCACGGAGTAGACCTGTAGACTTGTTAAAGCCAGTGGCAATAAGCGCATGTCAGAGATCTCATGAACACCGACGATAACATAAAATAAACCTGTTTTTTCATGAGATTTGAAAAACCGCTAAAAGCCAATGTATGAACTTTATATTTGTTTGACTCGACAAACAAACCTCAAACAATGTCATTTTCGAAATTCAAAATATGTAATTTGCATAACTATACGTTTGTAGACTTTGATCTTTCACGTCAGTCACTATTTACGGTATTGACAGAACGTTCTTTATTTCAAACCATGGTCAAGAGTAATTAAGGCAGATGGACAGGTTCATGGTCATCTGACCATCACGATAGGATAAACCAGATTATGTACCAACTTTCCGTTGTGAACAAGATGCGGACTACGCAGTTAATTCAATACTGTCCAGCTTGGACATATATGACCGTCCATATAGTTGATTTACAAGCCTTTCATAACTTTCACTTCTATCTGCCCGACACTCACAGTAATTTAGTCAAGTCATTGACCTGATCCCCAGCACCGTTTCTTCATTCACCTTAATGATGATGTAAGACTAGAGATAAAACAAGTTTCGAATTTCATCAGCGAAAAGTAATCGTATTTAAGTCATATCGAAATGATATAGGTGGAAATTCCAGAAATGTGGTTCTCAGTAAAACGAGGCGTTATACATCTTTGATCGTCATGAAGGGAAACTCTGAACTGGGCCAAAAAATATGCTTATGTTATAAATTGAGAACTGAGACTGCACAGAAATGTTTTTCTTTAGTCCTGGAAATGTTTGATCCTACGGGTACACGTCTTTCTGCGCAATGGTTTCAGTGATATATAATGGAATGCCAATTTACCTGACAAACCGAGTTTTAAAGATCAGATAAATAATCTGTTGATTTCATCCGCGGGTGAATACTGTCTGACATTTGTATTTAAAGCAAATGTGAATTTAATGATGGATTATACTAGATCGTTTTCGGACACTGGAGATGTGTTGTATGAGGAATAATTGCTTATTACCATTTCTTGTGCTTCTAATACGCACAGTTCTGGATTAATTATTGATGAAATTATACTACCTTACGTGATGTGACATTTCCAAAGTGGGCCGAACACGTCGAGAAGCGTTCGAAAATGCACGAGAACTGTATGCGGTCAGAACGCCCCTAGATGGAGTACTTGGAGGTTGAATTCATAAACTCAATAGAATATCACTTGTTACGATACTTCCTACCCGAACTACTAAATTTCTGGTCGATGGCATCCATTTCAAAGGCTTAATTTGCTGACTAAGTATAGCTTTCATCATTTTTTGCGGATACCTTAGCAAGCAAAGATGTAGTGGAACCACAGATAAAAGTGGACAGGGATTTCCTTACTTATATGGCCAAGACAACTGACAGAACTCATTTAATTAACTATAAAAATTAAGGACATATTTAGCTGGCTCATTCACAGAGTAGCAATGGACTTGAATTTATGCTGACGAGACTACTTCAGGAAGGTCAAAGTTCTTTCATTTGTGTCTACCGAGAGTAAATAACAATATTTTTGGAATTTTACAAGTCATCACCTTTTATTAACAAAGTTCCACAAATGCTTCAAATCAAATTAAGTTCATCTTCTTGGACATGACAAACATTGAGGTGAGATTAAAACTATCCCACAAATATATTATCCACACTTTTGGTCCCACAGAAGCCGACTAACAGTTCTGCAGAAATTCCTTAAACGTGTTTTAAGGGTCATATTCTGATCATGTGAATGTAACGGAGCAGAGATTAACTTATTTGCAACACTGATTTAAGTATAATTTGAGCTTCACCGGCTAAGCATAAGTTTTCATGAAAATATCTTGGTCGTTAGAACGGTCGCCAAATTCATTAGACGAATAAAATTTTCATTTAGAAATTTGAGTCCTGTTTCGGCCTTTTGAGGGCAATGTATCATGAACTTAGTGAGTTTACAAACCATGAATGCCAGGCTGCTGAAACAGTACCTGTGTTTCATAAAATAGTTGAATTCTAAACCTATTGAAATAATGTAGGGAAAAGCTATGTGTCTTTTAAGTCAGCAAAATAACACTACATCCAAACCAAACTATTTATCATTCTTAACTCAACTTGGACATTGAATGTTCGGTGACAAATAATCCAAGAAATTTAAATAGTCTAATTTACGGAACTTATACTTGTGACAGCCAGCCATCTCTTTGATTCACCACGGTACTCTCGAAATTATCGCTACTTCTCACGTGCTAAAGTTTGAGCACTCTTACACTTCTTTCTAGAACAGTTCTGGTTGCTACTGTTTATGACAGTAGTACTTCTTATAACTATCATGCCGGACACACTTCCTACTGATAGTTCTGTATCCTCCAATTATCATAGCTTACATAGGTGTTCTTCGGGCACGTTACTGGACTAGATATCCCAGCAGTAAAAAAATGTCGCCTAACGAAGCTAGGAGATCTAAAGCTGACATCGTAGTAGCACCGCCAAGAAATATGTAGTCAGTGAACACGTTTCGCCTGACTATGATATTACGTCAGCTGTCAAACTTGCCAGTCATGTAATCGAACCCCGTCTGTTAAAGTTTCAGTTTTTCATATATGATACACAAAGTAGTTTCTCTCAGAACTTGGATGACATCTATATTTCGTATTGAAATGTCGATAATTTGGTGCTCTTGGTTCTAGATGACGCCGAAGAGAAATGATGAAGTATAGACTGGCAACTAACATTGTGCATATTCGTCGGCTTTACTACGTTAGTGAATGAAAAAATAAACTAAAAAAATGCAGCCGTGCTTTGGAAATCCATACTGACGCTACAGTTAAAAACAGACGGATAACAAGAGACGCAAAGTGGAGTATGCAAATTAGTCTATAGAAAAGGTTGATTGGCGGAAGCGTTAATTTAAATCAGCATACACAACATATGGTTTTGGTAAGGAGACATGAGTTTAATAAAGTTGTAGGCTAACTTTGCAAGCACGAACAGAAGAGTAGTGTAAGTATGGACTTAACAATGACATGAGTAATAAAGGTTCATGTGTCAAAGGTTACAACTGCTCATGCAAAGAATGGAGCTATTGGGAAGGTGACGACAACGCAGTAGTCAAGATCTGTGTCAGTTATTCAGGTGTGTACAGAGGATAGAATAAGATCACATGAAAGTTATAACAAAAGGCTAAACTAAACCTATGCCCATTGTCATATCAAAGAACTAGAAGTGACCTGATTACAGTTTTCAAATTACTTAGTGATAAATTTGCATCTGATGTGCCCTCATTTTTCTTGTCTTTCAAAACAGAGGATTTACGAAGACACTCTAAAAAAGTTCACAAGTTACTTGTAGGCTGACTAACACTTTCTCATCGGATCATCGACAAGTGGAACTCATTACTTCAATACGTGGTTGAAGCTTCATCTGTCGATTTTTTCAAAAGCAAGCTGATCAACTTGGAGACCACTTACGACAGGACTAACACAAGCCACCTAGCCTCCTGTCCTTCCCAAAGTGAGATTGAGTAACGCCATCAGTGTACAACTAGTGATTTCGTGCTTGTTGTGACCATCGTTACTTTTGTGTACTTATTGCATCAAAAAGCATTCTGAGTCTACTTTAACTCGAGGTATTTCGGTTAGAGTCTGTAATTTTGCTAAACCTTGCCTTGTGGTACCTTCTTTCTTGTTGACTCTGACACTTGCGTTCCTATTGTGGTCATATTGTGTTTAAGACCCTAATCTGATTACAATGGTTTGCAGTATTTATAAATGTGGACAACCGGACTGTTTATTCACTGTGGATGAAGGAATGCAGTGTAATGAGTGTAAAAATTGGTTCCATAAGATGTGTACCCGTTTAGGTCCCGCCTCATAGAAAGGATGCCATGGGTACCATCAGCAACAGCTTTCTGTGGGAGAGGACATACTAGCTTCTAGATGAAGAGGAAATTAGGGAAAGACATTGGAAGTGGACGGGATATACATTAAGGAAGTCACCAAACTGCATCACGACGCAAGCCATAACTTGGATCCCTGAAGGAAATCAGAAAAGAGGGAGGCCAAGTGACACATTACGCCGGGAAATAGAAGCAGATATGAAAGGATGAACAACAACTGGAAAGGATTGCCCAGGGCAGGATAGGATGGAGAATGCTGATGGGCAGTCCATGTTCCTCCACGAGCGGTAACAGGCGTAAGTAAGTAAATACTAACTTGGTTGGCAAGTCAATGGTAAACTCGCACTCTGAGTCACACAATACACCACCAAACTTTGATAGTAAGTCAGAACTCCAGCCTGGCGTGACTGAGAGGAATTTAATCTCACCGAATACTGTTGCGAATAATTTGCTAGAGTCAAGCGATCCCGATCCCAAAATTAGACATGCGCATGATTTAAAGAAGCTCGGAGAATATATCCGTAGCATCTTACTAGAACATCGTAAGGGAATTCGGGTCAAAAAGTTCGGTTAGAATAGGTAAGAGGACCGACGATGGTGTTCAACTCCGACCATATAGACTCCATAAGGTAATTCTAGAGTCGGAGAAACAACGTGATCTGCTGTTAAGTAGCGCTCGTAGTCACGACAATCCTGATATTCGAGTAAGACTTGATATGTCTCTTGAAGATAGAATAAAAAGGAAGACGGCACCAGATGAACTAGAAACCCGTCGACAAAACGGTGAGGATACTCTCCGGTTGGTGGGTTTCTGAGTAGTCAGGTCTTGGAACCGAATGCTGCCAAGGTCTGTTTCGATAGGTAGTTCTCCCTGGAGGTTTTATATGCCAACGCTCGTAGTCTAAGGCATGAATTCTATGAATGAGGAGCGTTAGTTGACAAATTAAGGTCGCTCGTTGTTGTTGTGACGGAAACTTGGTTAGCCCATGACTTCCACATTACCCCAGAATTATCCGAATACCATTACTTAAGAAGTGATAGATATAGATTCAGGAGAGGATGTGGAGTCCTTCTATGCATAGACAATGGTAAAAACATCCGCTCCTCTGTTTGCGAATCCCATGATAGTGGAACCTGTGAAGTCATTAACTGTGGGCTCACCATCGGATGTTCTACATTTGTACTTGGTGTCATCTCTCGTAGCTCAATCTGCTTAGCCGATGACCTTATTTTAGAGCGCATTTAGCTATGGAGTGCAAACAACAGATGCTTGAAATTAGGAGAACTTAATACATCTGGCATTAGTTGGACTGACATGACCACAGAAAAATCCATATACTCCTTTGATAGTAGGTTCCTGGTAACAGTAATGGAGCATGCATTAGTACAGTATGTAGTGAATGACTGGAATCCTCCACCAGAACACGCATTATCAGCACCTTCTGTTAATATATTCAAAACGATATCGCACCTCCACACTCTAACAAATTGCACTGAATAATATGCGTCAATAGACCTCCTATCCTTATTACTGAAGACTGAAGTTAACTCAAGTATTGTATGAGATATTGAGTGGAAAATTATGCTTCGAACGGAAGAGACAGAAAATTATAAGAGAGCCTGTGGTGGACCTCAGCGAAAGAGCTTAGTTAAAATATAACAATACGCAAAGTTACCAACAATATACCAAACGAATTAACACTACAAACCTAAGCGTGTGTCTATGATTAACGCAAAAGGTAACAAATTACAGTTAAATTATAAAAAGGCATATTGAACAACAAAATGGTAACAGTGTTATGAAATGAATGTTACTTGTAAGCTACTTTCTGAGATAACAACCACAAATAAGTTCACTTGGTTAACAAAGGTTCCTCTGCACATGATGGCATCAACAGCAAAATGAAGAAGATTAAATCCAGTAGTATTATTCAGTAACGATCCGGGCCAAAGTTCCAACGTAGTGTGGAAAGGCCTAAAAGGATGTTGTAATACTACTATAATCTTCAATCAAAGGCCGTGGCCGTTAAAGCAGAAGAATAGACGGCGGATACAACGTTTATATTTTAAGGATCGCGGTAGTGAGGAAGTGTTATATATAACCAAACCAAAGTATTCGTTTCTTTACCATTGATACAGAAAAACAATAGATATCGAATATAAGTGTGGTTACATATAAAGTGTGACAACTAGGAAAAATATGTGATCTTTAATTTGTTGTTATAAAAATTCACTAGATATACATGTCACAATAAGCCTCATTACCACTCAGACTTGGATTTCAAGGAACAAATAATTCGTTATTTATGCTTTACTAAGTCCGAAGTTTGTTCAATAAACTGGTGTGCCCGTTTCAAGTTTGGCCTTGGCGCCATTTAGTCTATTGCCTCCAACTCTCTCGTCATATGAAATGAGATAAAATGAGTCGTAAGAGTTAATTCAACTTCTTAGTAGCATTTTATTAGAGAAAGATGCAAACAAAGTGGTGACGGTTGTTGCCTACTTGTGTCAAGGAGACAAGTCAAAGGAAATATCGTACACGGATGCCAAAGTCATCGGGAACGGATCATTTGGCGTTGTGTATCAAGCCAGACTCCTGGAGACTGATGAAATAGTCGCCGTTAAAAAAGTTCTTCAAGACAGGAGATTCAAGGTGACCATTTTTCCCAACCTTGTATCTCCCCGTTATTTTGTGGATAGAAACTTGTGTCAGCTTTTTGTCCTTTATGTTAGGGAAACTAATTTTTTTAACAGATGATAAGTATGTGTATTAATAATCCATACGAAATTATCAACGTCCATCACACATCGCTAACAGCCAGCTTATATACAGTCTCTAATGTACTATATGAGATCAGTTAGCCACAACGTTGAACTTCGTACATACGTACATCAGTTTGAGTTGCCATATCACATTAGCAGAGAAATGCAGTTGTCGATTCAGATCCCATAGTGCTAGAAGTAGTAAGAGTATAAGCAGTAATCCAAAAGATTATTGTTTGATGTTATTGAAGGAGTATAATCCAATGAAGTAAATTTCGAAAGAGGGAAAAGAAAAGGACATGAAGAATTCAGAAGATTAGAATTTGGAAGAACACAAAGAGTGGATGCACCTTTGCCATTGCAAATGATTTTGAGCTATGTCATTCAAGGTCTCCAACCGTCGATCGCTATCATCTCGCGGATCCCAACCAGGTAGTCTACACCTACCAACATGGCTCAGTCCACTTGTAAATGACTTCATGGATTTGTGCTACGTTTTGGTCTGGCCGCCCCTAGTTTTCTTCCAACTACTCCTACATCATAAAACATCACTCGTCGGGTCAGTCGGTGGTTGAGCATACGTAACACGTGTCCCAGCCATCTCAACTGATGAAGTTTCACTACTTCATCAATCGATTTGCTATCCTTACCCAGTACCCGTTTCCTAACAAGTGCTTTACTTACTCGGCGGTCCCAGGATATACGAGCAATGCTTCGAAGACACCTATGATCGAAAACTAGTAGCCTAAGAATATCCTCTACTCTTACCGGTCATGTTTCCCTACCATAAATTAGGACGGAACAAACTGCTGCGCAGCAAACCTGTCCTTTTGTTGCTAGATGGATATCTTTCCTACGCCATAAATGACGCAAGTTGGCGAAAGCTATTCGAGCCTTCTGTATCCGTGCTGAGATTTCGTCACATACCAGACCACAAGGGCTAATGAGACTCCCAAGATAAGTGAAGCGATCGACACTCTCAACTTCTTCACTCCCTATCATTAGTTCAGGAGCCGATGCAACCCAATCCTGAAGTAACATTTTGCATTTCGAGGGGGTAGAATCTCATCCCAAACATGCCTGCATTGTTGCTTATAGCGGTCAGAAGCGGGTAAACCTCGCTTTAGGTGATCATTATCAAGAACTGGTTTTTCCTATTTATTTAGCATCATTTCGCCCAGGTTAGAAGGTAGTAATGCTAAGGCTAATGAATGTCTACAAAATCTGTTCAACCGATCTTTTCTAATGTTATGGCCCACAATTCGGTTGATTAGTACGATTTAATTATAAACCATACACATACACAACACTCGGTATAAATATCTATCTGACAGACTTGCTATAGTTAACACTGGCAAAATAAGAGAAAAGCTAAATGATTAGCCTAATTTTAAAAATGGATGTTTGTTACTATTAAAACATCTTGGATTGTAAGTTTTCTGCTACAATGGATGATATTTCCTGTGATCATTCTCATGTTTATTTTCCGTCAGTGTTCGGTCATGAGGTATAGCAACTTGGACTGATACACATCCAAGTCGTGGCCGTTGTCTATGGCTGATCGATTGTCATGTAAGACATTACCAACGAGTGTTAAGTTACTCATACGATGTTCATTGAAAAAATATCTCAAATTAATTTCAATTTGGAAAAGACAGAAGGCTGGGTAGCCTGTGTCAGTTCTGACAATGGTGGCCTCAGTCGATCCAACTTTGGGGAGCGTCGGAAGGTAGAGCTTCAACCACGTTTTGAAGTAATGAGTTCCACTTGTCGATGATCCGATGAGAAAGTGTTAGTCAGCCTACAAGTAACTTGTGAACTTTTTTAGAGTGTCCTCGTAAATCCTCTGTTTTGAAAGACAAGAAAAATGAGGGCACATCAGATGCAAATTTATCACTAAGTAATTTGAAAACTGTAATCAGGTCACTTCTAGTTCTTTGATATGACAATGGGCATAGGTTTAGTTTAGCCTTTTGTTATAACTTTCATGTGATCTTATTCGGTTCGGCTTGCCTTCAACTACTCTACAGTTACACACCATTCCAAAACACCCTAGACGGAACATGAAAGTAGGTCCTCCGACTCTAATTGAAGTTCAAAAAGCTATAGCTAATCTAAAAAGAGGAAGAGCTAATGGATTTGCTCCAAAGGTCTTTAAGGATGGTGGCTCAGTTTTAGCAATTAGGTTGACCAATATTTTAGCTAAAATCTGAGAACTGAATGTAATCCCATCTGACTGATCGCAATCACTGGTCGTCCCAATATATAAGAAGGTATTAAAATCATCCTGTGATAACCATAGAGAAGTTAGTTTAACTAATGTAGCATCTAAAATACTAGCCTCAATTGTTGTTGGTCGCCTAACTAACACCCGTGGACTGCAAACACGAGAAAATCAGGTTGACTTCAGACCTGGTCGTGGATGCATTGGCCGTATATTCACCATTCGTCAGATCTTAGAACACAGACATGCTTACCGGCGTCCGACAATGATAGTTTTTCTCGACTTAAAAGCAACACTCGACTCTTTAGACTGAGAGGTTCTGTGTCAGTGTCTGTCATTGAAAAGCGTACCTCATGAGTATATAAATCTTGTGAAGGCTGTTTACTCGAACAATACCAGTCTAGTCAAAGCTTATGGAAAGTTATCATCTGATTTTTCAACCTAAAGTGGTGTCCGGCAAGGCTGTCCACTACCCCCATTTTTGTTCAATTCCACCATAGACCTACTGCTAGGAGTAACGTTCTCATCGACTGAATTTTTGGGCATCGATCTACCAAAAGGTCCACTTATCGACTTAGGATACGCAAATGACGTAGTCCTGTTTGGTGAAGACGCTGATAAAATGCAGAGTGTTTCGGTAGCACTGAGCAACTATGCCAAGATGTTTGGAATACATTTCTCCCCCTCTAAATGCAAGTTGTTCCTTCAGCACTGGCCTTCATCAACACCTGAACTAAGGATAGGGAGTGAACGCGTCGACAACTTCACTTATCTTGGAAGTCTGATCAGCCGTAATGGTATGGTGTCTGACGGGATCTCTGCACGGATTCAATAAGAAGTTCGTTGGGCTTTTGCCAACTTACGTCACCTATGGCGAAGACGAAATGTCCGTCTATCAACTAAGGGACGAGTATACTGCACAGCAGTTCTCTCTGTTCTACTTTATGGCTGTGAAACATGGCCATTAAGAGTAGAAGATACTCGTAAGTTACTAGTATTTGATCACAGATGTCTTAGAAATATTTCTCGCATCTGCTGGGATCACCGAGTAAGTAATAGTGAGGTTAGACACAAGGTATTAGAGAATGATGGTAAATCAGTTAGTGAGTTTGTGAATTATCATCGACTGAGGTGGTTAGGTCACGTATTACGCATGCCTAACCGGCTATCACGGTGCGCAATGTTGATTAGTGTTTAGGGATGGTTGGAAAAGATTTAGGGACGGTCAAACCAAAACATGGCACCAGTACATAAGGTCACTAACTTCTGGTTTGAGCCATGTTGGTAGATGCAGAATACTTCAGTCAGTCAGCTACAACCTAGGACCAGGCACATATATGCATCGGTCCAAGTTGCCATACCTCATTAGCACAACAAGATGAATACCGAATTGATAGAAGTAGTTAATTTAGTGGTGGTAATATATAAAAGAAAATAAATAATATATTTGTAATATCAAAATGAATGGAAAAATTAGATTTTCTACTCATTTGGATATTACAAATATATTATTTATTTATAACAATCTACCCAATGCTCAATTTATTCAAAATTATGTAGAGGAATAGTTGTATATAAGGATATAGTACAGGAAGAAAGACAGATATGAAACAATTTTATTCTCAAGGTTTAAGGGAAGATAAAGAGTGTATACACCTGCGCCATCCACTTCCTCTCAGAGATAAAGATTTATTTTGAGCATGTGAATAACAGTAAAATCAGTTTGCATATGGTAACAAATCAAGTTCTTTGCTTAAACTAGTATTTTTTGAAGGTAGTTTTGAGTAATTTTTATTTTGAGAACTTGTGGATAGTAATGGCTTATCAGTGTTGATAATTTAATCATCCTCCTACCCAAAGTTAACTTCGTTATTTACTTTCAGAATCGAGAATTACAAATTATGCGTCAACTGGACCATCCAAATATTGTGCAGTTAAAGTACTTCTTTCACTTTGTGGGTGACAGAGTAAGCTGTTATGTTGTGTTTAAATACATCGTCATTATTGTATTTTATTTAAAATGTAGTTACATGCTTTTGGTTTACATCTCATTCGTTCTGTTGTATTCCTTTCGATTTTTCATATTAGTTAAAAGCGTAACTGTTAAAACCCAGAGGTTGTATCATCGGTTCTATTTTGTGTGAATTTTCTCATACCCACAGCTCAGTTAGTCATTATCAACGTCAAAACCAAGCACAAATTTGTATCAGTTCGACTTGTCACGTCTCATCAGTATATCAAGATTAAGAATCATAGTTGGTAGTGTTAGTGATAGTAAAAAAATTGATTAGAGTTCATAAACAAGAGAAATCGAGAAATATAAAGTATAAAATAGTATAAAAATCCAAATTTTGGAGGGAGATGACAAGTGAATGCATATGCGTCACTGCGACCGATCGTTAACCATGTAATGTAAAATTCCCAGTCACTAATTGTGGTTACTTTTCGAAATCCAACCAGGTAATCTGCTGACAGAGTTGACATAAATAATTAATCGCCTCATAAATTGATCGCCGGTCTTGGTCCAACAGTACCGATAGATATCTGATGTCGTAGTTCATTATATGTATGAAGTAAAATGGTCCCTAAAGAACCATCTAGTTAACTAGGAGTCATTTACATGTTATGCAATTATTTTGGCATAAAACGAACCGTTATGTTAACTTGATATTAGTGTCACTGAAAAAATATGATTATTTAGTCAGCCATATTTAATCTCGAGCGTGGTACAAATATGCGTTAACTTGAGTTGCTATAATGCATCATCACGGTACGGTGAAATTCACATGATGAATTATAAGAGTCCCGATGTTGGCGATATCAGTTATACTGAAAAACATTAAACATTGAAAGTAAAAGATTAATTCGAGGAATAAAAGATGTGAAATAATATAAAACCTCAAGATGTAGCGTAAAAGCGTTTGCACCAATCTGATTGATTCTAAGGCAAACGACCCAAATTGAGCTAGTGATCACGGTTATCGCACGAATGCCAACTAAGTTTTCACCTCTCGACAGGTTTCAGTCTTACAATCACTGTCTTCATCGACTTATGTTACATATTAGTTTGATCCTCCCTTGACATAGGTAACGGTTTCCAATAATCTCAGTCGATGGAGATTCGGTCTCATAGATCGATTTAACTGGTACCTTATGCCTAACCTCAAAATAGCTCACGTGGTCTTTTCGTCGTACACAGGCAATGCTTCGGAGATACTCATGATGAAATACTTGCTACCTGCATTTTTCATACTTCAGTAAGCTATGTTTCATAATAGGAACCTACGAATAATTTTAAAGACCAAGGCTCAGCTATAATATATAACAAAGCGAACTGCTACAAAATATACTCGCATCTTCGTTGGGAGACGAACATTTTGTCGGTGATACAAGTGACGAGAGTTGAAAAAAGCCGTGCGAACTTCCTGAATCCATATCGGTATTTCGTCAAACACCATCCCACAAGCTCCCAAATGCCCAGGTACGCCTGAGGTTGGGGAGGGTCAGTCCTCCCTTTCGAAATGTTCTCACATGGCCACGTGTATATAGCCACTTCTAAGGAAGTCTTACTCACTGCCTTCTCGCAGCGAGGCTATTTTTTAACGAAATTGAGAGGACGAAAAGCAAATGTCTGGCGCTATAACCATGTTGGTGAATATGGATAACCCACCTAGAGGAGTTGGAAAACCCTGATTCCAAACCAGTGGTGCACATGGGATCCAGGATACTGAGGGAACAAATGGCGTATGAACTTACTGTTGGCCAACGGTTACCCTTGGACTGCATCTCCTAACGTTGCTCCACTGCCTTGTGGATTAGACCTGTAGGTCAAAGACTCGAGGAGTGGCCTCCTAAGAAAACCACCTGCTTCGGTTCGGGCACCCGGGCAGCAAATCAAATGAGATTTGTGAGGCGCATATTTATCTGGTGCTTCCTTGTACCAATATTTATGTGTTTAAATAATAATAATAATTCCCGGGCAGCACTCCAACCCTCATACACCGAATGATTTGTGCGGCGAATATGTATTTGGTGCCTTCTTGTATCAATGTTTGTATTTAAATGAAAAAATAACCCTGAAGAGCTAATGTGACCTCCAGGATAAGTATTCTCGATGCTCTCAGTTACTTCACTCTTTATAATCAATCTAGTCACTAACTCGGAACAGTCCTAAAGCAAAATGTGGCATTTAGTAGAGGGCTGGAAACTTATCTTAAAAATGTTAGGATTGTCACTCAAGGGAATGTTTAGTTCTCACCTGTCAAATTACTTAAGTACGCACATATAGGTTGGTTACAAGTTTTCGTGATGAGAGTCGAAGCACGAAGTTCACGTAAGTTATTTGGAATTGGTTACATATTGTTTTTGAGAGGGCAAAGAATAATTTTTAATCTTTCAGTCAGTCTTCCTTCTATCACAATGTGATTTTTTTTCAAATGTTTTTGCCGACTTTCCCTAGAAAGATGATGTTTATTTAAATTTGGTCCTTGAATTTATTCCGGAAACAGTTTATCGTGTTGCCCGAAGATATGCCCGCCAAAAGGAAACAATCCCTCTTTTGTTTGTAAAGGTAATTTTTGTTTTTTCAGCAATTTTATTCCTGTCAACATCAATCTCGCACCTTTCATTGATTTATCCAGTTTTTAATAAAATTTCGTTACAGTAGTAAATTGTTTCTCCATTTTTCCTTATCCCCCTGATATTTCACCATCATAGCCTGTGAATCGATTGATTTAATTGATAATCCATTTCATATTTGCTTGTGATTTTTCAGGGGCTAATACTGTCGTAATCCACCCACTCATCCTTTTTTCTAACTCCAGTCAATCAACTCAGCGTACCGGTAAATATGATACATACATGTACATGACACATGTCCTAATAGTCTTAGTCGATAATGATTGACAGTCTCGTTATATGCTTTGTCATTTATAGATGGTGCTATCTAGTATACTAATCTTAGCATTACTCACTTAGTGGTTCTGTCATACACGGAAAATGCTTCGAAAATACCTATTTCCGGATACTAATAGCCTGAAAGTATTTTGTACTACCATAATTTATTCCACTTTCGTAAAGCGATACAAAACGGTTTGGTTCGCGTTATACGTATCTTTGATAGACAGTTGGACAACCCCCTTTTACCACAGATGACATGGGTTAACTAAAGTCATCAGAGAGTTCACCAACCATCAACCCTCTAGGGTTGAAAAGACCCTCGATAAGAGTAATATGATCGAGTTGCTCAACTTATTTAGTTCTTATATTTAAACTAGACAATAATATAAAGGAGTTCTGAAGTAGATTTTTTCATTTTTCACCTAAAGTGCACAGAACAGTGAACTTATCATTGTCTTTTGCAAGTAGAACCAAACTATCTAACTCCCAAACTCTAACTAATATCTCAATCAAATAGATAATTACAGACTGTTATTTTCAAAGACTTCTGGAATTGACTCATCAGTGTCAACTGCCTTCACTAAAGTTTGAAAACTGGATCTCAGTGTCATATCTAGGTAGTTGATTAATAGCAGGGATCATTTGTAAACGTAACGAATCCCATTTTTTTTAGCCTTATGATAGCATTAAATGTTATTATTGTCACAAATTTGTCATCTCCGCTACTTCTTGTGTCTTCTTTTTCACTCTACCTGTCTCCAAATAAGTGTTATACTTAAAGATTTTCTGGAGATATGTAATTTAAGTTTTCATAATGTATAAGTAAGCTTTTAAAATTACGAATATTTTTTTCCACTTCCGTTCATCCTTTTTTCTCGTGAGCATTTAAGAGCTGATTATCGTTTTTATCTTTATGGTTTAGTCAGTAAACTTTCACTTAAAATAAGACCACTAAACAACCTGTAGGGTCTCAACATGTTTGTGTGGGTTTAACAATACAAACATTTTCAAAATACACAGTGTCACAATTTACAATGTGCAAAACGACCATATGATAACTGATGTGTACATCACTTTAACAAACAGTCCACGTTTTATAGGCGATGCAAATTCATAGATACTCTGGTTGAAAATTCTCGATCTTGAACAGTTACATTTTTAAGAGCTGTAACGCGGTGGTTTATTTACTTGCTTCATAATTCATATAGCGTTGCAGTCAACAACACCTTATCAGTAGTTAATACTCAGTTCATATGGATTAGTACAGTCCGAAAATTTATGTATAATTGTTCGTTTACCTATAGTTCGTATTAAATTCGCATTTTTATTGCTATGGCAAATAATTTTATCTAGTTTTATTTGTACTTTATTTTATCTAAATTTATTCTGTTCACCTTGAAAATACTTTTGAATTATCCTTTTTTTTATCATACCCTTCTATACTAATCAAGGTTTTTCTACACTTTCTTATGACTACTTTTCTGGACAGAAAAAAAGTACATGTACATGTACCGGGAACGTGCATGTACAATTATTTTCCTAGGTTATGTGCATTTAAAATTGATAGCATGTAATCCTTTCATGTAATGAACCAAAGAGTTAATATAGGAAAATTTCACGTATTTTAAGAACAATTGAGATAGATAGTTGTTATATAGCACGCTCCATCATCTCAGTTTGTGTATGTTTATGATCTCATCTAACTTCCATGTTCTTGCATATATATCAACTCGTTTAACAAACTAATATGCCTTACTATTATTAAAGTTATTTGAAGTAACCTATTTAACGTCTTTGTTCTTTTCTGCTTCGATCTTTTCCTTGAATTCATTGTCGATCGGATTTAAGGAACTAACATTGATTCCTCGTTTATATTGTCCCAGTCATACAACAATCGAATTTCTCATGATAAAGACCATGCCAACATATATTAGGTATATTTGATGCTATAGTGATATTTTTCTGACTGTAAGGATTGGTTTTGAAGAGTTTTATGTTACCCTTACGCAATATAAGCTCTTTGAGTAGTGAATGTTTGATATCTTTTTCTACATTCTTTACCAGGAATGTGTTGAAATAAAAATCTCCCGTTTCGCTAAGCTCATCCTTTCACTTTATGTTAAACAATTAACGTTTAGTTGCAATATTTTACTAAAAATATCCTCATTTTTATATACGATGAAAATAAATCACCTGATAAAATAAATAACTTTCACAGTTAACTCTAAGAGTGCCTGAAAATATTTCCTTTGGTCTGCATTTGATTATTTATATTTTGATAATGATGATTAAGTTCAGACATGTTACACAGGTTAATGTTAGTTTTCTCATTGCCATATAAAAATGGTAATTCTCATTAATGTAACATTGAAATATGCTTCTTAGTTCTATTCACTTTAATATTTGTGCATTCTGATATTGTAAAATGTGATTTAATGAACAAAAGTTGTAGGATTCTAAACGTTATAGTGCGAGTGAATACGTGAAATAAATAGTTCATTAATTAATAGAGTCTGTCACCTGTAAAGAAAAACGATGCAATATGCTAATTTTGTTTCTGATTTCTCGTAAACTTCAGTTTATATTTTCTTTTCCAGCTTTATATGTACCAACTTTTTCGAAGTTTGGCCTACATACATCATAAAGGCATTTGTCATCGGGATATAAAACCCCAAAATTTACTTTTAAATCCAGCTACAGCTGTTTTAAAATTATGCGATTTCGGAAGGTTAGTTTACTGTATATATATAAGATTTTATTTTCCTGTAGTATTTTGTGTGATTTTCTGACAAATTGACTTGGATGAAAGCTGTTTAGGGACTATGATTCTTGTTAGCGGGACATGGACTGGATTAAAGCTTGTACCGTGCACGATTGCGTTGCTGCACGCTGATTGGCTAATTCTTATCCAATCAACACTAGTCGGTACTTGGAGAACACTCTAGAATCTTCTCATGTAAAAACTATAAATATACTAACGTATTTCTTATTGCGCTTCTTACTTTCATGTACCCTTGTTATTTGAAATGTGGTTTCTTCCTGGTAAACTGTGTCCTGATTTCAGGACTTGTCGAGTGAATCGGTGTCCAAGAATGCTTAGCATTAGGAATAGCTGGGTCGTAATAAGAGAAATTTATAACAATTCTATCCAACAGTTCATTGAGAAAATATTGAGTAACTAATGTGTCATATAAACTTACCTGATGTATATTTAACATTATTTGTGTTCCTTTGTATGTATTACTACGTCATCTCAAATAATGCACATCTTCAGTCATCTTGAAAAGGAAATGACTCATTTATGAGTGATGTATCCTGTACTGTCAAACAGGGATAATAAAACACTGTATGATGAAACCAAACTTTAAGTTGTACATCATAACTAGAAACATTGTTTTTTTATATCAGTGCACACTTAGTAAGTAAATTTATTTTCAAATTCCGTTTCAACTGAATTATACTGGGATGCATTAATTAAAAGATTAGATATGACATGAAGCATTTGTGTTTACCATGTTCTCCGGTAAAATCAATGTCCTAATTTGTTGCATGCAGAGCATTTTCATCTCTTTCGTTAAAATTGATTCCTACTTTTTCATTTAAGGTTTGAAAATAACGTGTGTAACTTTTATCTATCATTCTATTTACAATACGTTTTTATAGAATTGACTACGCCATATTGAAGGTTTTTTACTTATAGATTTCATTCCAACTGCAATTAATTATTTTATCTCTTTAGTGCGAAGGTTCTAGTTCGCGGCGAACCTAACGTTTCTTACATTTGTTCCCGTTATTACCGGGCTCCTGAATTGATATTTGGTGCTGTGGATTACACATGTCAGATTGGTAAGTACAATATTTTGCGGGAAAAATTTCATTTTTAAATTTATCGGACCACCGGTTTTAAGCGGTCATTAAACAAGTGATTGAACTATGTAGAAGAGGTTATGTTCGTCAATGGCTAAGTAATACTCTATTCATAGCATTTTCTCATACTAGATATCTTCCGGACTTAGTGATGAAAACTAAACAGTATCAGAATCAATGAAGAAATTCAATTATTTGTAAAGAAAAATACAATTTAGGGAGAAATAAACACACTTGTAAACAAGCAGGTTAAACTAAAGATAGCTTTGTTCATAACTTTGAATGCTTAGTCTAGAAGCCTAGTATTTTCTCGGCTTATTTCTATGAAGACAGTTTGTTGAAAGAGGTAATAGACCACTTAATTTCTATCTCGTAAAAAGGAATTTAGAACAAAGATATAGCACCTCTATACGTTTAGTTGGTGACATTATGTCCCCTAACACTTGGTCACCTGTTCACTAAAAATCGTGCACAATTTTTAGGAAGTAAATCACACGTTAGTATAAAACGAATTGCGAACCGGTTTAGCTAAGCTTCTTAAGGTTTGGCATTTTCAATTATGCCTTACGTAACGTACCCCATAATCGTCTGGGATTATGTCTAATACCAGCTGCGTTTAAAATATTGAGGTTTATTATAATGTATGTATTATCGTTGTTTCGAAACATGGGTTTCTGTGAGTTGAACACGTATTGCACACGTCATCCTGACTGTTTCCATAGTGAGAACCACTTGGTATAATTGATATTTGTTTCAGTAATGAAATGTTATTAACTTACTTTGAAAAGCTGTGTTGACTTAGCTTTTATTGTCACAGCACAACTTTAACTTACTGTTAGGATGCCTGTTTCTGTAATTTTTTTCCTGGACTGAAATTCTTAGTCGTTTTTTCGATTATAATTTATTTGTTTATGTCTACAGATGTTTGGTCAGCTGGCTGTGTACTTGCTGAACTTTTGTTAGGTCAGCCAATTTTTCCTGGAGAAAGTGGTGTAGACCAGCTTGTTGAAATTATCAAGGTTTTAGGTACTCCTTCCCGCGAACAAATTCACGAAATGAATCCTGACTATCGAGAATTTAAATTTCCACAGATTAAACCCCATCTCTGGTCAAAAGTAAGATATTCCTTGTGGTTTTTTGCTAAGGATATTTTGATTTCTAATACGAATTTTTTGTTCTCAAACTGAATAATAGTTTTTAAGTTCCACATATTTCTTGTCCCTTTGAGTAATATTTTTTATCTATTGTCGAAGATAGAACAGAATAAACACTAAATGGATATTATTTTCCTGCTATCTACGTTGCCTCACACTTTACCATTATGAACTTAAGGTTATGACTGCAGCAATTATTTAAAATATTGACATAACCGTCTGTTTCATGTATTATCAGAACTGATTTATGCTATGACGTTTGGGATATTCGTTTCTCTAAATCTAATTTTATCTCGAGAAGTAACCGATAGTTTCGCATCAAACCGAAATTAGGAATTTGATGCGTAAAATCTGCATTTGGACCCGAAACCAATTCTTTTAACTGTTTCAGTACAGTTACAGCAATGTATAGATTAGAAATTCTCTTAGCAATAAATGTAATGTGCTTGCATTCCCGTTAACTGAACGAGTCCAAATATATTGTTCTGATTACTGAACAGGTAAAAACATTTGACAAGTTTTGGAAACGTGCGGGTATATAACTTTGGTGAAAGTTGTAGATGTTAAAGGTATGTTGTTTACCGAAACGAAGGATAGCCTTACTGTCAATCAGCTCTTACTGTTATGGGCAATTAAGAAGTAGCCATTTCATATTTTATGATCGTTAATATTTATTCAGGACTCTATAATAATAATGGCAATAATAATATTATTATCATTACTATTATTATTATCACGAAAGTTTCTAAGTCCGAATATTCAGAGTTTATGATCCCATGGAAATTCTGATTGTCCAGCGAGAAAAAAAGTACAACAGAGGTATCTCAAAACCTCAATGATCAACTTAAAACGATAATGAAATGGCAGATATTACTTACTGAAGTCTGTCACAACCTATGGGGCATAGATCAACGAATAGAGATCTTCAGCCAAGTTTATTTTCGGCACTACTTTCTAATTGTTGTCAAGAGGTCTTCATGGTCTTAATGTCTGACTCAAATTCCTGACGCTATATGTCTTTGGTCTGCCTCTTCTCCATTAGCCTTGAGGTTCCAATTTATGTCTCGTTTATGATGAAGTTCGATGGTTTAAACAATGTGTTCTATTGACCTCCAGCGTCTTTCCTTAGTTTCCTTCCCGGTTGAGAGCTGGTTTTTCTCTGTTACAGTAGGTTATTGCTGATTGTTTCTAGTCAATGAACCTAGAATATCTTTTGTAGACAGCTGTCTATGAATACTTGTACTTTTTGGTAATGTTTGTGGAAGTTCTCCAAATTTCAGCTCCGTACAATGGCGCTATCTTAAAGTTAGCGTTGGAATTTGTGACTTTGGTTTTTTCTGACAGTTGTTTTCAGTTACGAATATTCTTTGATTGTAGAGATGTTGCCCTTCCTTCTCCAACTCGTCCCTTGATGCATACGTTAGATCCTCTGTGTTTATCATTGGTAGTGCCTAGATGCGTAAAGTTTTCTATCTCTTCAAGAACTTCACAGTCGAGTGTGGTCTTGTTGGGTCTCTCTGTGTTGTATTTTAGGATCTTGGTTTATCCATTGTGAACACCAAGGTCTACTGCTGCGGAAGCCGCGGCTATACTTTCAGTCTTTGTTCTGCATTTGTTGCTGTGTGTGCAATAAAAGAGCTAAGCCGTCTACAGATCCCAAATCACCCAGCCGCGTCCTTCGTGTCTATTGTATTGCATGCTTCACCTAAGATGTGGAGATCTTCGTGACCAAAAGAAAGAAGAGGGGCAAGAGTAGGCAGTCTCATCTGACACTGATCAAGTCAGTGTGGTTTTGTTGGGTCTCTCCGTGTTGTATTTTAGGATCTTGGTTTATCCATTATGAATACTGAGGTGTACTGCTGCTACGCTAGTTGTCTTCGTCTGCATTTGTCTCTTCGAGTGGGATAGAAGGGTTAAGCCACCTAAAAATCCAAATAACTCAGCTTCGTCCATGATATCCACTGTATCATGTGTTTTTCCCGAACTGTGGACCTAGTAAGTAACCAAAGAAAGAAAAATCTAAAGTAGTCAGTCTTCACTTGAAATACATCTGTGAGTTGTCCTCCATTAGCGACTTTGTAATTTAGTTCGTTGTAGAAGTTCCGTATCGTAGTGGCTATCTTTACAGGCGCTCCATATTATGAAGTTGGTTCCATTAGGTTTTCCTATCCATACTATTAAATGCTTTCATGTAGTCAAGGAAGTTGATGTATGGTGATGAATCTCATTCAATCGATTGTTCAACAATGATCCGTAGTGTGTCGCGATTTGTTGGATACATAGTATATCCTTACGAATGCTGGCCTGTTGAGCGTCTGCAGAATTTTTCATTTGCTTCAGCAATACTGTCATAAACGTTTTTTGATACTAGCATCAATGTGATGCCTCTATAGTTCTCAAACTTACTAAGATCTTATGATTATTGTCTTGATGTGGTATCTCTCTTACCAGTATTCCGGTTTAGATAGAACAGAGTTTCCACCATGGGCAAGCTGCTGCATAAGTTGGAAAGTAAGGATACACAAATTGGGAATAAAAGGGGGTGAATAAGCGACATGGTAGATGATAATAATAATAATAATGTAGATTGTCTGGCATTTAGCAGGAGCGTGAATAGGATTGTCGGTAGAAATCTTTATTTCATTTATTTGTGTGAGGGCTGTGATACTGCCCGGGTGTTCAGACCGAAACAAGTGATTTTCTTAGGCGGCCACACCCCGAGCCTTTGATCTAAAGGTCTAACCCACAAAGCAGTAGAGCATCGTGAGGAGATGCAGTTCCATGGTAGCCGGTGACCAATAATTGGTTCATACGCCATTTGTTCCCTCAGTATCCTGGATCCCATGTGCACCATTGGTTTGGAACCAGGGTTTTCCAGCTCCCCTAGGTGAACCTCCCGTGTCCACCAACCCGATTAAAGCGCCGGACATTCGCTTTTCGTCCTCTCGATTTCGTAAACAACAATCCCTCCACAAGAAGGGAGTGGGTAAGATTTTCCTGTCAGAGGCTATATACACGTGGTCATGTGACAACATTTCGAGAGGGAGGATTGACCCTCCCCACCCTCGGCCATACCAGGGCATCACCATCCAGGGTGAGTACAGGATTCTAATCCTGATGTCGCTTTTTAATAATTTATTTAATTAATCATTGTTATTAATATTTTGAAGCCATTACGTCGCATATCGCGGTCAAACATTTCATGTGTATCTTCTTTGCTTTTTCACTCCAAATATACACACTGATAAAAGTTGATTTCACTACTAATGAAATATATGCTAACATGAAAAAACGTTGTTGTCGATTAAAAGGTTAGCAATTATCAGCTTCATGTCTTGTGGTTATTAAGGGAAATCTCTAGTCTATTAAAGCCAGTAGAACAAAGAGAAAATTTTTGAATTGAAACAAATCTGTTATGACCTGTAGGCCTGCTATTATATCACGTGACTAAATCGCCAATTAGAAACATCGACTCGTATGACCTTGACGCTGTGCCAAAGCAATTAAGCGTTAATCATTATTGGCAGTCTAGAGTTAGCTCTAAGTTCTCATTGATCATCTGAGATAATATATTTTTACCTATCCCAACCGCTTCAATTTAGAACGCTAATATCAGCCTCCACTATATGAATCATGTGTTTCAGACATACGCAGTTTATATACAAACAAATCAGACCTCATCATACCATAAAATAGTAAATTATAAGTATACAAGATCAAGCCAAAAGTGGACGTGAGTGTGGGATACTGTGACTGATATATATAGTTCATAAATAAATCCTAGTAGTTACCATTCGCTTAAGGTCTAATTTCTAAACTTTTGCCATATATTTAACGTCGGTCTGTAGAAAGCATGGGACCTTCAGTTTTACAAATGCCGACTGTCGTAAAATGATCAATCATTTATTGCTTAATTAGGTGAATACTAGTATTTCAAACTCGTTAGAAATATAGTGGAGTTGACTGGTTTTCAACGAAGCTTTTTATTACCAGCAAACAAAAGAGTAGGATGAGATGTTTTGTCATGAAACTTACGGATTGTACTTGTTATATTATGTATATTTTAACGAAAATTTTTGATAAACATCATTTATACAGATACACTCGATAAAACGCATGATTAATTAGGTATAATTTGGTTCATAATATTGTCAACATTTTTGTCTCGATTTTGCGCATTCACCTTTTTTTTTAACTTTTCCTTAGGTTTTTCGTCCTCGTGTTCCATCAGAAGCGATTCAGTTGGTGTCACAGCTACTCGACTACACACCCTCAAAACGATTAGAACCGTTAGATGCTTGTTTACACTGCTTTTTTGATGAGTTAAGACAAGAAGGAACTAGACTTCCCAATGACAGACCTCTACCTCCATTATTTAATTTGACACCCTACGGTGAGTATTTGAACTTCACTATTATTATTATTATTGATTAGTTGTGTAATGCTGCAATGTATTTGTCTGTTCTTTACGGATAAAAATTGATTATCTGCTGTCAGGCTACATTGAAGCATCGATAACGTGTTGATGTAAGTTAAAACACCAAACGTTTGAACTGTTTTAGATCGTACAAACATTATGCTTGGTTTAGATGAAGTCACTATTTTGTGTATCTATACTGTTGACTATCAAATGGTGTTGCTATGTTGACATCTGAATGTCCTCTTCATATATTCTATTTTTCACATAATTCTTACGCTATAATAAAGCGTGTATAAAAATGTTGGTGAGTATACCGATTTTTTGATTGCTTATTTCTATTCTATTTCTCTCTCTCTCCTTTTCGATACTTGCAAATTGTATTTTCAATATCAATAAAGTTTTGAGGTACAAATTTAATATTCGCATAAAATTGATTTTTATTAATTTCGTATTTATTGTTCTGTATAGTGGTGTATAATTCAACAAAATAATTTGTTACCTATAATTTAAACTCCGCCTGTAGCTCTCCTAGGGTTACTGCCAGTCCCAACCTCGGGTAAGGGAGAAGGGTTGGGTATGAAGTCAGCAACCGCATCCCTTGGGAAAAAACCTTTGTAAAAAACGCTAACTATAATCAGCAAAGTAAACCATTTAATCTCTGCCCTGTAAAAGCCAAAATTCTTTGGAAGTCACAAAGCCGATGCCCCTCCTAACAACCAGAGCAACAATTTTTAAGGGTAAATGGAATGTCCTAATGTTATTAGGTTTCAAAAACTGAAAAGTTTCGTTTTATTCTAAAAGCTCCCAAAAGCCTTGGTATGGCCGAGGGTGGGGAGGGTCAATCCTCCCTCTCGAAATGTTGTCACATGACCACGTGTATATAGCCTCTGACAGGAAAATCTTACCCACTCCCTTCTTGTGGAGGGATTGTTGTTTACGAAATCGAGAGGACGAAAAGCGAATGTCCGGCGCTTTAATCGGGTTGGTGGACACGGGAGGTTCACCTAGGGGAGCTGGAAAACCCTGGTTCCAAACCAATGGTGCACATGGGATCCAGGATACTGAGGGAACAAATGGCGTATGAACCAATTATTGGTCACCGGCTACCATGGAACTGCATCTCCTCACGATGCTCTACTGCTTTGTGGGTAAACCATTTTTGTTCTGCTGCTGACCCCATAAACAATTCTCATTTAACGGCTGTGTTCTGATTTATTGGAGTTGGGGAACAGTATTGGGATCGAACTAGGATATCTGAATTTGGTCAATCGGTAGAATTTCGTGTAGTCCTATCGCAATACGCTATATTTCAATTTATAACAATTTGGCGACGGAGATTTTGCAAACAAGTTGCTGACTAGCTATGGATCCAGTTAAATTAGAAGAATTGTTCAAGCAACAGCTGAAGCTGATGGAGATGCTTACTCAGACGCAGATCTCTTCTCGAGTCTCATGTACACCAACAATCCCTCAATCAGTCGACGGTATTACCAGTAGTATTTCAGAGTTTCTTTATGATCCTGATGCCAATATTACATTTGATACCTGGTTCAGACGTTATGAAGATCTTTTTAAAGTCGACCTTGCTGACAGAGATGATTCGTGGAAGGTGCGTCTTCTCCTTCGAAAACTTGGTCCATCAGAGCTTGATAAGTATTGCAACTACATTCTACCGCAGAACCCACGAGACCGTTCCTTCGATGCCACTGTTCAAACTCTCAGTCAACTTTTTGGTGACCATCATTCACTCTTCAATACGCGTTATCGCTGTTTAAAACTGGTCATGAGCGAGTCCGATGACTTCTTAACCCATGTTGGCATTGTTAACCGTGAGTGTGAACGGTTCAAACTCAAATCCCTTACCGACGACCAATTCAAATCCCTCGTATTCATATGTAGTCTTCAGTCACCCAAATTCTCCGACATCAGAACTCGATTGCTGAACCGCCTTGAACAAGACCCTACGCTGACACTTAATGCAATCGCCGACGAGTATCAACGCATTGTCAACCTGCAGCGTGACACCACTTTGGTCTAATCTGGGGGCCAGGGTGGTTGCGAAGTTCACGCTGTCCAACGTCAGAACAAATCTCCGAGATCAACAACCTGTGGTCCTACGAAAGCCAGTGCTCCTTCTTTCTCTAATCACTCCAGACCGGTTCACAAGAAGCCCCCCTCTCCATGTTGGCATTGTGGAGCCTGGCATTATGTGAAATTTTGTCCATTCAAACAGCAGCTGTGCGATCGCTGTCATAAAGTTGGTCACAAAAGCGGTTTTTGTCAATCCCATCGACCCAATAGCCGTCGAAATGCACAGACGCAGCATCGTTATCCTAAAAAGCCGGTTCCCTCATCAGGAAGTTTAGCAGCAGTCTTCCACACCCATGTCGCCACGCGACGCAAATTTCTTACCCTCTCAATCAATGGTCAGCCAGTTCGATTGCAGTTGGACACTGCATCAGATATCACTATTCTGTCGAAAGATACTTGGCGAACCTTGGGTCAACCTCCCATCAAACCATCTTCGCAGACAGCCGTTAGTGCATGTGGTGGTCATCTCCGCCTTCATGGTGAACTTAATTGCTGTATTTCGTTCAGAGATACAACCTTCAACGGAACGTGCTACATCACCAAATCTCCTCTCAACCTTCTGGGTTTAGATTGGTTCGAAGAACTTGGTCTTGCCAATCTTCCTATCAGCACTATCTGTAATCAAGTACAAACTCCTGCTACTACACAACAGCATGCTGCAGACCTCCAAAATCGATTCATCGAACTCCTCCAGCCTGGTTGGAAGCTACGAACAGTCCATAGTGCGATGGCACCCAGGCGAGTAACCTGGCAGAATCCTCGAATGCAGAACACTAGAATTCCCTACAAAGTTGGTGCGAAAGTGTATGTTCGGGACTATAGACATGGGTATGATAGATGGATAGAAGGTGAAGTCGCAAAGAGACAGGGGAAAGTCATGTATGAGGTCAGAGTAAACCAAGAAATCTGGACCAGGCATCATAATCAACTACGGCCAAGAGATGCCAAAGAAAAAGTTGGAATTATTAACCGAGTTCCCCTCGACTTACTGCTAGATACTTTTCAACTTCCGCCGATGCCTACAACGGAGGCAACTGAGTCGTCTAATCAAGCAGAACATTCTTCAGGTTCTTGGTCGTTACCTCGAAGGAGGTCAAAGCGCAAACGAAGAAAACCAAAGAACTGTCAGGTAAACCCACAATTGCGTCGCTATTAATTTTTTCCAAGGGGAGGTGTTAGGATATTCACAGGAATATCCCAAAAATTATCTCGAATGTAAAGTGGTATGTTTTTAGACTCTTCACATAGTTCGCATGTTATTTCCTATTGGCCATTATTTACAGTTGTCCTAACTATGACTTTCACGTGTCGTTTTCCTATTGGTCAATCTTGAGTTGTCCTAATTATAACTTTTACATGTCCTTCCTTTCCATTGGTTACTGTTAATAGTCATCTTAACTGTATAAATATGTCTTGTCTGTAAACCATTTTTGTTCTGCTGCTGACCCCATAAACAATTCTCATTTAACGGCTGTGTTCTGATTTATTGGAGTTGGGGAACAGTATTAGGATCGAACTTGGATATCTGAATTTGGTCAATCGGTAGAATTTCGTGTAGTCCTATCGCAATACGCTATATTTCAATTTATAACAGAATGTCAGAATAATGTGAGAGACCGGGAGGACCAGACAAATAGTTATGAAAATGAGGAGATACAAATTGACGGTACTCGGAATCAGTGAAACCTATTGGATCCAAGCTGGACAGAAAAGGTTAGATTCAGGAGGGACGCTTTTGCACCCAGTTTACGAAGAGGGAAATGCCTCACGCACACAAGGAGTTGCACTGTCGCTGTCCAAAGAAACACGAATAACACTTGAAGAATGGGAATCGCATGGATCCAGGATCACTAAAGCATCTTTCAAAACATAGAAGAAAGGAATCACAATATATGTTATCCAAAGTTGTGCACCCACCGATGACAGCAATGAGGACGATAAAGATCAGTTTTACGAGAGGTTGCAATCGATCATACTGAAGTTCTCAAGAAAGGGACTGATCATCCTGATGGGAGATCTGAACGCCAAAGTCGGGATGGACAACACAGGGTATGAAGATGTCATGGAACGACATGGACTGACTAGAAGAAATGAACGGGAATGGCAAGATACTTGGAAATTTATGTGTATTCAACAAAATGGTTTTAGGTTACACAATATTCTCCCACAAACGCATACAAAAAGCTACATGGGTCTCACTGGATCACACTACAGAGAACTAGATCGATCATATTTACGTTGTATGGAGAATGCTTGTGGGAGGCTTATGATTCTCCATGACGGGTAAGAGGCCTAGATAAGTAGGTATAATTTAAATATATGAAATTGGCTAATAAAATTATTATATCATTTTAACATCACTTGTTCTTAACTTAAAACATATTATCTATGATATATTTTCCAACTATCAGCATTGCGTACTTTTTTTAAAAGGAATTATCGATTTCAAATAAGAAAAAATACTAATTTGGTGAATTTGTCAGCCAGTTGTAGTAACCAAGATTGCTTAGAATTGCTATAATACCCTCTTAATTGAAATAATCCTTTTCCTATAGTATGATTCTCTTGATATTTCCGTTAATTTCATTTTTATACTTTTAGAAATGACTATGCGAGATGATATGTACAAATTTCTCCCACCTTCTCGAACATCCGGGGGAGGTGGGGTATCAGAGTCAAGTTTACCACCTACTTCAGATCTTTTAATGGTAGAACAACCACAACCGCATCATATAACAGATACTGTATGTATTGATCGCACAGGACAAAATCACAATCCCTCTACATCAGAAGGGAGTAAATTATCGGATTCAGAAATTCGATTAGCGGTTATTGCTCCATCTCATAGTTCGGATAACATACGTCTCACATCAAATAACAGTAACAACAATGATAATAGCAGCAATATTGATATACCTCAACAATTGAAAGATTCCTGCCATGAAGAGTTAGAATCCAGGAATATTCAAGGTGTCAATAGTTAAATATAATTATCTGTCCATCTATAAAATTTATTCACCATATTTGTCCTACAGTGACATTTGTTAAATTTCAAAATTCAACATCACGAAACAAGGATGAAAAACCATTCGACTCAGGTTTCTCGTCCTGTTTATTCCTCCTGAGACAAGTACTAATTATATACATGTACAAATGTTTAACAACAAAATAATATCTCTTAAGATTAATGTAGCTCCTCCCTGTAGATGACAATCATCACAACACAGAATTATAGTAAAAGTAAAGTAATTTATTTTATTCCTATTTTAGGATTTCACTTATTTTCACTTTTGTACAAACATACTCTCACATTCACAACTTAATAATCATTTCTCGTGTAATTTCCATCACATTCACTCGCTTTCAATCACTTTAATTAACAATATATATTTTGTGTGTATGTTTTTTGTTTATTCATGTATGTTATATTTAATGTTGAAGTTTGTTTATTTTCAACACTGGCACTTTGTTTTTTCTATCATTTTTCTCTATCTTACTTTGTTTTTTCTGCCTAAATGTAACATTGTCATTTGAAAAGTAAATGAGTAGTCGTTCACACAAAAAACCTCTGGTCACTACTCTTTCTATCGTTTCCTAACTGTTTCTGTTTTTTAAGTGATAATCAAGGAAATTATTTGTTTATTTAGTAATACACTACAACACTTAAGAATTTGTTTTCTAAGTGTATATCAACTGTAATGCTTCTTTCCTTCGTAGTGTTTTCTTAACATTTCGTTACATTACAATGATCTTCATAGTAACTACAGTTTATCATTCCTATTAATAATACTGCATGCGGCGCCCGATATATATATATATATATATATCGGTTACAAAACAAACATTTTTCTTTCACATACTACAGCATTTTTCTCGTCACTGCTCTCCTGTTGGTTTGTCTTTCATATCATATCATATACAAATACATATATATGCCATTATAGATTATAATTATAGGCAAGTATACCAATTTACGATCATGATGTTGAATAGAATATTTGAACACTTTTCTTTCCGTACATACCATTTTCTCTTTTTTTCAATGACTTGAATTAATGTATCTGTTCACTAGAAATTTAATCAGTAGATAGGCAGGGTGCAAAAATATATGGACTAGTCACATTACAAATAATATTCTGTGTGATGATTTTTATCTGAGGAAAACATTTTCTATAGTTAAATAAACCACTGAGTTACAGATTGACACGTTGTGATTTCATATTCACTGATCTCTATTTCTGTGTAATGCGCACCTTAATTAGTTATGTGGCAGAAACATGCGTTTACTTTATGTGTTTATCTATATACACGTTCGTACCTACGTTGTATTCTGTCATACATATATGAACAGTTTTTAATTTTCTGTGCGTGACTATTGTAATATACTGATCAATATAATATACATATGTAGTACAACTTGTGTTCTTTTTTATCATTCATGTGTAGTCATCATCTTTTTTTTCGATTCACCTACGTATAACTATTAATCCTAGTTCTGTCCAAAATTTAAGCAGTTATAAATTACACTACAATATCGATCCCTTCCCATATCTGAATAATTACACGAAACATATTATATATTGTATCATTATGATAACTGTCACTCAGTTTGTTCAAGAAAAGCAAAAATGAAAGAGATTAAAGAATTTTTAAACTATGTCAATTTTGTGCTTTTGCTGTGCTATATTTCTTTTTGTATTTCATACACAATAAACAGTAAGTATTGGTCTAGCTGTATAGTCTTTTTAATTTTAAAAAGTCGAACGACCTAGTCTTCAGACTTTTTCACTGTTTATTAATATAGTGAATAGTTATACATGAATATCGATTAGGATGATGTGAAATAATCGATCTTAATTACTCGAGTATAGGTTGATACCTTCATTTTGTAATTAAATTTATAAAGTAAATAGTTATTGTCAAACACCATAAATTATATTTACTAGGTTCTTGGTGAATTCATGAAATTATATGGAGTTTTATCCACTTTTGGTTTTTTTTCCCAAGTTATCATTATTACTATTGCAAGCAGCAACCACTTTATGGTTCATTTTTACAGATAACATCATATAAGACGTCTGACACATTACGAACATGAACGTAGTAACTAACTAGGATTTTATAAGCCGAATACTATGTTATCTTATCATACGCAAACTATTTCGACTGGTTGTAAGAAAACCTATGCCCTGTAGTAGCTTTTTTGAACTTCTATACATTTATAGTCATCATTACTCATAATACTATCCAGTTCTAAGTTAATGTACTGAAGGTCCCACTCTTGTCATTTAAAGACTACAATTCTGTCTTTATTTGAATAAACCAATTAATTGGCAGTTAGTTTACCGCATAAATAGGTACACCAAATATCACTTCACTATGGTGTGATGTATTGGTTTCTGTTACCCTAGTCATATCTGGCAATTTTTCAGGTTGACATCTCTCTTGTCATGCTTTTTCTTACTAAATGACTATTTTTTGTTCAGGTGTTTTACAAGTGTTAAGCTTACATCTTTAGGTATCATTGGTTTACTCGAAAATCTATTTTTCCAATTAGTTATGTTCATAAGTAGCCCTCAATATTTAATGCATTTCCTGACAGTTTCTCAAGTTTCATCGAAAACCTCAGTACTTACGTTTTCACACAAAAATTCTTATATCAAGTAATATATAGGATTATTTCAAGGAGATGCGTATTCCCGAATTTGTGTGTAAATTGATTCAGTCTTACATGGTATATTCAGCTGCCAAAGTATTGAATAGTGATACTAACATATACGGGAGTTTGTATTTGTCATGTTAGTTTTACTATATAGAATGTACTTTTCGAATTACCTCGTCGTTGCTAGTTTATTATTTCTTGCATCACATTTTTATCTAAATTCAGTATTCCCACTTGACAAATTACCAAGTTACTGAATTAGTCAGAGTCACTCACGTTTTCATCGTATCTTTGTATTGGTTGAAGAGTTCATAAACAGTTATACATTTATTAACGACATTTGTGTTCATAAACAAGACATCACCTACCGATATATTTTTCACTCAATGATCATCGGTAGTGATCTGTTTACCTTAATCAGGGCATTGGCCCTTCTCACTTCACAACTCCCATGCACAAGTATTTCAGCATGTAAGTGAAAGTCCTACATAACTGAGAACGTATTATATGAGGGGCGAGATAATGACGGTATTAGTCTGCGTGAAATTTGTTGATTGTAGTTGTGTACAATAAACTGGGTAAAGAAATTTCTTGTGATTTAAGGATCGCATTATTTGAGGCAATGTAAACGATCTTACATACTGTTTCTGTACATAGTGATTAAGCTGTAGATTTCGTATAGCCAGTTGTTCTCCAATACAAAGTGTATACGTGATCAATCTGACTCTATGTGGTTACAGTCGGCTACATGTTGCATAAAGAATTTCGTCATTCTGTGTTATTCTTTGCTGACCCGAGCTGTAAGCTTAGTATAATTAGTCAAGAAACGTTGCTCAAAAAAGACTTGTGTACGTAGCCTTGAAAAGTTTGGTGAACAAGTGTTTCCATATTATAGTATATGACCTTACTGTTCACTTATATGTGTGTACTAGTGAACAGCTGATTTTGGATTACTAGCTGTAAGGCCTCATCAAACGTTTGTCGTAGAGACGTAACCAACCAATCCAGGTTCATATTCCCTGTGATTCTCTATGAAATTTATGCAGTTACTGGAATAATTCGTAATAAATATTCGTTTTTATGATTAAACTTATCTACATATTTTTGTTGTACCCACTTATTGCTTTGGAAATTGCGGAAGCATTAATAATTTGCAGAATGAAAACTAGATTTGTTTATACGAAAATAGTTTGCGAGATTTCTTTCTTTGTTACGCCCACTAGTTTTTTTGTTATATATTTACGTTGTTTTGTAGGTTTTATATTTTCACCTTCAAGTTACAGGCAACCTTATCATTACACTTGAATATATTCGAATAAAATTTGCTTATTTCATTCATCTTATCATTATTATTATAACTTGATATCACCTGAATCCATTTCTCTTTCGCAACGATTTTCATATAGCTACGTGAAAAATTACATCGAAACCTTTAGTTTTGTAACTTTGTTTTTGACCTTTAGCTTGTTATATTTCCTGTAGTTTTCAGTCAATCTGATGATTCATTTATTTATTAACAATTAATAGTTATTACATATTACACTCCATAATTTCCACTCTTTTTATATATTCATATGTAAATAATAGTTCATTGCATCAACTATGTCATATGAATACAATAGTACATACAGCTTTAAATCATGAAATCTTTTAAGGAAACAAAGGGTTTTTCTGAAAATATTCATTGTACTATTATATTTTTTACAAGTGCTTATGTTTTATTGATGCACAGGCTAGGAGCTACCTAAACTCAATAGTTCAGTTAATGTTACGAGTCCCGGTGTGAATATCAACACTGGACTGCAGATATATATAATTGACTAGTTTCAAATTCACCTCTTAGGTTCGACTACTAACCACTATTCAGCTTTGTTATTCTACTTATTAACTTGATTTACTTATTTTGATTTGCCGTTTTTAGTGGAAGCGAAGTGAATCACCCACAAGTACGAAAATACTGTTAATAATTCAATTCATTAAAACATATATTGATCGAAAGGTTTTTATAGAATGCGTTTGAATGTAAAAAATTAAAAATAATAGGATTATATATATATATATATATATATATAGTATGGATGAATACACACTTACCTACCATTTTGGACTGCCTATCGGGATTCTGTTCATGCGTTGCTTCGACCTAAACATACCCCAGGTTTTGGAAGCCAGCATACCCATCTTCCTAAACAGTTTAATTCGAGGAAATTCTCTGAAAATTTCCTTGCAACCAAATATCCAATAAAAGGTGAAAATGATCACATGCTGTATTTGTATGTCGTCATGAAAATGGGGAAGAAAACAACTTTCAGTTTTGTTAAACTTCCTGCCGATTGTCAGTGTGTTTTCTATGCAGACTCCGTACAGCTTGATGCACATAAGCTTTCTTCAGTGATTCATGAACTCGAAGATTCATGTATATCCTCAACTCAGAAAATTCGACAAAGGTTTAATAAGAACCGGGAAATCTGGTATCAGTGCTGTGAATCACCAGCTTGATCTTGTAGCCACCAGAAGCGTTTTCAACTCATTTGAGTGCCAAAACTGTTGTTAGTGAAATAATGTGTAAAATTGATGACACTCCAACTTATAAATTTCAGACGCTTTTTAGACTATTGGGAGAGCACATTGATGCGCTTGTTACCTGCTAACACTGGTACTGACTGGAAAAAGCTGAGGGGTAGGTAGTTTATGACAAAAGATTTTTCTATAATAATAGATCTGCGAGTCAAATCGTATTACTAATATTTGGTTTGTTATAACAAGATCATGAAGTAATTGACTGTTCGACTGACCAGTTTAGGTAGGTGCATCCTACTTGGTTGGGGTCTTTGCGATTATTGTAACAATCGCTTGGAGACGTTAGATGGCATGCCATACACTAATCTAATGAATCATTAGCGTGATAAATTCATATTCTGACCAAGCAAAATGCTTTTTTAACACCTTGTATCAGGTAATTGTTTACAATCTCATTCATTGTCATTTTACTAATATAACATCTGTTACTCGGGCCCTTGGTTTTCTAATAACTAGGATTTCAAATAAAATTACTGTGTACTATGTAGTAGGTAAAAGGTCTTTTATTTGTAACTCAATGAAAACTGAGTGTATTTCAATTATTCATATTTATTTTGACTTGCTTATCAAGTTCGTCACTTGTGCCTTTCCGAAACACCTTTACTTCTCAATATCTCTAAACTGAGTGGTCCTCTTGATACAGGTTAAATGTTTGACCAACTGTTGGATTTTGTCCGGCCTAGGCTAGAAAAATTATTATGTAGTTCCTAATTATGTAAGAAAAATCTATTTTTTTGTATAGAAATTTGATTTGTATTCTTGTTGTTTATTAGTTATCCGAGTTGTAGAATAACAAGTTCAGATGATCAGCTTGTAATATCCAATAAAAACAAACTTTTACTATTCAGCACTAAGTTATAGAAATTGTTGAACAGACCAGCATTGAAAACCTCCTAATATGAGACTCAGCACTAAGCATCCATAACTCCTCACACGCAACCGCTTAACCTCCAGACCACCTAGCCGGTGTTTAACAGCTGTATTAATTAACTCCAGTCAATTCGGCGACCATCGTCCATTGTCTTCGATGGGTTACTGTCTCATACTCGAAACACACATGGAATGAAGTACATTTAATAGTCACTTTTATCTGTAAATAAGCTCGTCAAAATATTGTTTCATTTTAAGCAGCTTTAAAGTCTTTTACAGGCATTTGAAGGTCTCTATACTCTTCAACATCCTAATCCACCTAACTATGCTGTCCAAATACTCAAAACAAACGTGGTGTGAAAAATAATAGCTAGTTTAACAATGATTCTGTTCAAATATATTAAGACTACCTATGAGAGCGGGGTAAATACAGCAAGTTAAGAGAGTAATGAATGAATAATATTAAGGGATGTTTGACCGCAACAATAATGAATATCTTATATTACGTGGAAATTTGACAGGAAAACACATTCATTCAAAGTTGCAAGTGAATGAATAATACTAATAGTTTTAGTGATCAAAACATCTTTAAGAAAATCATACTGTTGAAGATTAAATACTGCGATATTAAAAGAGGTCATTAACGCTTAGCTAGTGACCCTTCACTGGTATGATAGTAAATTACAAAATTTAAAAAAACTTCCTATTATTTTTTTCCAGTGTTCATTTTGAAAAAAAAAACTGTCAGTTATTGATTTCGCAATACTCTGTTTCACGTGTAACAAATTTAATAAAAATGTATAATAACTTAATTTTCTATTTAAAGAAGGAAATCAAAGAATCTATATTTCATCGTATTCAATGATTTTTGTTTGTATATTGCTAATTCATACAAAAAAAATACTTATTGAAACTGTACACAATCACTACTACTGATTGTTTAAACGTTATTTCTAAAAAAAAAAGTATTTTTGGGGTATTTGAAAAACTAGTTTTTTGTGACTCAACATCAAATCGATTTTTATAGGTGTAATATAGTTTCTACAAAAAAAAGGACATGACATCAATATGATTTTAATTTTTGTCATAATATATAAAACATAACTTTTCATAAAAAGCAGTACACAATTGTATAATTAAGAAAAAAATTAAAATAAAATGATTGTACTCTCAATGATTCTTAATTCCATCAAATATACTTCTTCGGAATTTATTATGAAGAGCTTTTAGGATGGGAAATATGTACAGAAAGCTAAATTGGAACTAGTTATTCGTTAAGGAACTTATATCAACTAGGGAACATTGAGAACAAGCATGAGGTACTATTGTTTGAATAAATTGGTTTCACTAGTTCAGAATTTGGACTCTACCTTTATCAGTCAATAATGTATAAAATAGAAAATTTCTCAGTAGCAAACTTAGCCATAGAGATCTATGTGGTGAAAAATTGACATTTTAGTTACAATCATATGAAGTAAAATGACTGACAACAATTTTCATAGATAAGCATAAAATTATTGACTAATGATAAAGATTTCAAAGAAAAAAGTTGCTGTTCGTACAATTATTTATTGAATACAAATCATAATCTGTTTATATATATGGAGAGCTTTATGTACATATATATATATATATATATATATATATATATATATATTATATATGGTGATAAATTGTTGAAATGCATTATTCTCCTTCACATGGATCAGTTGAAGATGTCGATGCAGAAGAAAAATTGCGTTGAGCTTGAAGACGCCTACTTCTTCTTCGTGTTGTGATGTAATTATCATGACTGACATCAATAATATTCAATGTCTGCATATCATTAACCATCATTTCCGTTGCATCACTATCATCCGATGAATAATTGTCAACAGTCTTTGTCAACATCTTTGGAACTACACCCATTTCATCATTATCCGATTTCATTTGTACAGATTGTTTTGTGGAAATGTTCGATGAAGTCCTTGTTTTACGTTGATTTCTTTTAACTGAATTTCTGTTCAATGAATTCACTGGTCTACCAAGAACAATATCTTGTGATTTCGAAGTTAAATAAATGGAGTCTTTTCCAGTTGGTTTTCGATTTAATAGAATATCGAAGCTTTGACAATATAATTGTTCCACACATATAAATTGTATAAAACCTATACTACTGGCTACGGCGATCCATGTTGCACTCGTTGGATTCGGATTGAAACGAACCTGTAAGGAAGATCAAGTAATAATCAAAAGTTTGATGGCCATATCAGATGATTACCTGATTTAGGGAGACTTTATAAATAATAGGTTTACTTTTTACTTGAAATTATCTTGTGCACATAAATATTATCACAAATCTGTTTGGATGCTATTGGTTACAACGCAGCGAAAACCGTATGAGTATTTGACTGAATATGATTTTGACTATGTTCTACAAACACCTAGATAACCTAGATATCAAACAGATACGATTAATATTCTCCAGTGGTAAGCTTGGAACAAATAATGAAGGGAAAACCTCCTTGGTTTGGTATATCTCATGGCTTATCAGTCATTCTTCCGGACTAAGAATCAGAATATAAACTATGGATTATTTCGAGTATTTATATTTTTTTATAAGTTGTTTTCCTTTTTTTTTAATGTGTACATCACATATACCAAACTCAAAACATGTAAGCACTTATGTGTAATTTGCCAAAAAACCATTATTTGTACACGATATTACAGTGTATTTTAAAAAGTCAACTGGAAAACCAGTGACTTAAATGAGAAAGAACTATTTGTGAAATAATTGACGAGTACAAATCAAAACCATTTTATGATCGATTCAAGTTACACGATGATTGGTAAAGCTGCGGATGTAATCGATGATATGACTGGAAAAAGCACTACAGTGTCATAAATGCTTTTACAGTTCATTTAGTCAAATAAACCATTATAAGCATATGAAAAATAACATTTTATTGTGTTAGTTCATTTTGAATGATCTTAAATAAATCATATCAACATTATATCTGCATTATTTTACTCTACATGTCATGTTATCGGTTGTACATTATCATAATTTTTTGTATGAGTATATAAATCACATGGCAACGTGTACAAAATCAATGATATTTGTGGGGAAAAGGAATTAGTTTAATTATCAACTTACTTAATGACATTGACTTTATACATTTAAATACATTCCTAGATTATAATAATTGATCGCTGAGTAGCAACAACACAGTGTTCTTTAAACCTCAGTGATAAGCTAATTGTATTCACGAAATTGAAACAACGACTACTAGTTTAAGGATCTGAACACCGCGTTGCCATATGTTTAGTGTTAGAAGTAATCATGAAGAAGCCTTAGACACAGAATCCATGTTAATTGGCACTCACCACCAAGACATCTAAAATTTTGAGAGGATCGATGGTGCTTAGCGGATTCAAACCTGCATCACAGTAGGAAATACTTAACGATTCTGAATCCTATGAGGAAAATTAGTCTCCATAAAGTACTGTATACCTTCCTACTAGCAGGAAATACAGATTCCAAGCTTTCCGTCGATTACTCCCTTTAATCCGCCAACATACTTTGGTATCAGTAGACATAAAACATTTTCAAGAATCGAGATGGAATGAATAATGATAACATAATTGTTATGCTTGTGGCCGAGTGGACGACTAGTTGATGGGTGAGGTGATGAGACCGCCAATTAGAGAGCAGCGAATTGTCGATTGGAACAGTGACACGAAACCCGTACGAGCAGACTAGAGTGCTAGCCGGTCCTGCGATCTGCTTAGCCCAACCAGTTAAGTCCAAAACACTAATAACAGCCTCAGTGGTATGAATCATTATTTACAAACACACTGGGTTTTTATACAAACCAAAGTAATCAATAAACTGATTATAACTCAAGAATCGTATGATAATAAGTCAAGGTCAAAATAAAGCTAATGATAAGAGAAATACGAATATGAATAGTTCAGTTACGTAATAATTGTACAATAGGAAATAGGCATATTACATTGATCCATAAATAGACCTAAAAGTTACCATTCGTAATTCACCGGGGGATATAACAATTATTTTCACAAGAAAAGATGCTTTGCAAAGTGAAAAACAAAATCTTACTTTATTTATTTTCAACATAGGAGTATTAATGAAATCCAATTCAGGTTTCTTAGGTACTTTATCCTAATTAAAAATGCATAGTGAAGAAAAATAAAACAACTTCAGACAATAAATGACGTTTTAAAACATAAAATCAGGGAATTGATTTTATTTAGTCAGTAAAAATTTAATTTGTAGAGGTAAGATTTTACGATAAATCCCTAGATTTTACTTGTAGTAGTATTTAAAGAGGCGTTTAGACGCATAGAACTTGAAAAAGGTATCAATGTACATCAATCCAAGTTGACATATTGCATCAGTACAGTGAGAGTAAGTTAAGACACAAATGATATTCGTATCAATTATATGATAACAAACGACATATACACAATGTACTTAAAAAAACTTGGAAAATAAGAAGTACAGATTAATAGTAAAACATAAAATTAAGAGGAAGATATGAATCCATCTGTACTATTGTGAACAATTTTGATCACATAAGAAAGGCAGAAAATCGGAAGTTATAATTATTACATAGATCCCAACTAGGACAAGTGCGCTTATTGACACAACTTAGTACTATAATTAATGACTTCATGACACAGCAATAAAACTTTTGAATATATCACATTTTCGCTGAGAGTTCCGACAACAGATGATAATTATCCACCACTAGTACATAGCACTGTACACGTTTTCACCACTTATTATATTTGACATTCATCAAAGACGTTATTCTTGCAAAATTTTTAATAACACATTGACACTTTTTGACTTTCTGCTGTAAGTTTTAGTTAACAAGTATTCCACGTTACGTCTCAACGTCGATTATACTTGTGTTCTATAATGTTTGCAATTGGCGCCTGCATTAATATATCGATAACACGTCTAAATTCTAAGCTCGAAAATGTCCTCGGCTCGGACATTTCTGAGTGACTGACAACTGAAGCCTGCTATCCAACTTAACACAAGGTTCATAAAAATGAAGGATTTTATCTAAGGTTTGGATCACTGATATATATATATATATATATATATATATATATATATACAAATTATTGTCCTTACCTTTAACAAAATCCGTATTTGATAATTCGACCAAAGCTTATGCCAGCACATAGATTGATCAGTTCCACAATGTTCACAATTAGGTGAAGGGAAAAGAAAGTGTTGAAGCTCTGCATCGTCTAGTTCTCCAACATCCATCTCTGATTTAAGGGCAGAAGTGATGGCGGTACTGGTTGTAGTAGTATTAGTAGTTGTAGTGGTAGAAGAGGCACTATTAGTCAGTACAAAATCGATTTTATATTCATTAATAAATGCATTAATATCTATTATGTCATAATCACATGTAGTTAAATCCACTGATTCTTCCAATTTTTCTTCAGTTTTTGACGAGTTACAGTGAGCAAATTCTTCTGATGGGCGTTTTTCCATAGACCACTGACATAATGGTATTCTCATCTAAATAAATGTATCAAGAATAAAAAGTATTTTGTTTTGGATTCATTATATTTTAAAACTAACAGAAAGCTGGTTGACAACATAAGTAATACTTGATTTTAAAAACTGGTTAGTGATCATACATTATCTCATCCATCAAGTATTTGGTTATGAGCTAATGATAATACTTACTTACTTTACTTACGCCTGTTACCCCTCGTCGAGGAGCATAGGCCGCTCACCAGCATTCTCCATCCAACTCTGTCCTGAGCCTTCCTTTCCAGTTCTTTCCAGTTAACATTCATCCTTTTCATATCAGCTTCTATTTCCCGGCGTAGTGTGTTCTTTGGCCTTCCTCTTTTCCGTTTCCCTTCCGGATTCCAAGTTAGGGATTGAGTCGTGATGCACATTGGTGATTACCTCAATGTATGTCCGATCCACTTCCAACGTCTTTTCCCAATTTCCTCTTCAGCTGGAAGCTGGTTTGTCCTCTCCCATAAAACGCTGTTGCTGATAGTATCCGGCCAATGGATGTTGAGTATTTTGCGTAGACAATTATTTATAAATACTTGTACCTTCCTGATGATGGTCGTAGTAGTTCTCCACGTTTCAGCTCCATACAGTAGGACCGTCTTGACGTTCGTATTAAAGATTCTGACCTTGAAATAAGTTGACAGTTGTTTTCAGTTCCATATGTTCTTCAATTGTAGAAATGCTGCCCTTGCTTTGCCAATCCTCGCCTTTACGTCTGCATCCGATCCTCCTTGTTTATCAACGATGCTCCTCAGGTACGTGAATGTTTCCACCTCTTCCAGAGTTTCGCCATCAAGTGTGATTGGGTTGGCGTTCTCCGTGTTGCATTTGAGAATCTTGCTTTTTCCTTTGTGAATGTGGAGGCCTATCGATGCAGAGGCTGCTGCTACATTTGCTGTCTTCATCTGCATTTGTTCGTGTGTATGAGAGAGGAGGGCTAGGTCATCTGCGAAGTCCAAATCATCTAGTTGATTCTGAGAAGTCCATTGTATTCCGTATTTCCCCTCAGATGTCGAATTCTTCATAATCCAATCAATCACTAGAAGGAAGAGGAATGAGGAAAGTAGACAGCCTTGTCTGACTCCGGTCCTTACTGGAAATGCATCTGTCAGCTGTCCTCCATACACGACTTTGCACTGTAGTCCATCGTATGAGTTTTGGATAATGTTGACAATCTTTTCAGGAACTCCATAGTGTCGAAGAAGTTTCCATAATGTTCTCCTGTCCGCGCTGTCAAACGCCTACTCATAGTCAATGAAGTTGACGTATAGTGATGAGTTCCACTCAACTGATTGTTCCACGATGATCCGTAGTGTCGCGATCTGGTCTGTGCACGACCTATCCTTACGAAATCCAGCCTGTTGATCCCTAAGTTTGGCGTCTACTGCGTCTTTCATCCAATTCAGCAGCACTCTGTTGAAAACGTTTCCTGGTACTGATAGCAAACTGATGCCTCTGTAGTTCTCACATTTGCTCAGATCGCCTTTCTTTGGTATCTTGATGAGATATCCTTCTTTCCAGTCCATTGGCACTTGTTCCTCTTCCCAAATCTTCTTGAATAGAAGGTGAAGCATGTTTGCAGTTATTTCAATGTCTGACTTCAGTGCTTCTGCTGGTATATTGTCATGTCCTGCCGCCTTCCCACTTTTGATTTGTCTGATGGCCATCTTGACTTCTTCGATCGTTGGTGGAGTGACATCTATTGGAAGGTCAGTGTGGGCTGCTTCGATGTTCGGTGGACTCAATGGGGCTGGTCTATTCAGCAGTTCCTCGAATTATTCCGCCCATCTTTTCCTCTGTTCTTGAATCTCAGTGATTATCTTTCCCTCTTTGTCCTTGACTGGTCTCTCTGGTTTGCTATATCTCCCTACCAATTTCTTCGTTGTATCATATAGTTGTTTCATATTCCCTTCTCTTGCAGCTTTTTCCGCCGCCGTTGCTAGTTCTCCCATGTATTTCTGCTTGTCGGCTTTAATGCTTTTCTTCACTTCCCTGTTTGCTTCTGCGTACTCTGCTTGTGCTTTGACTTTCTCTGCTCGTGTTCGGCTGTTGTTAATTGCTAGTTTCTTGTTCTTCCTTTCTTGAATTTTGTCCAGGGTTCCCATAGAGATCCATTCCTTGTGATGATGCTTCTTAGGACCAAGAACCTCCTGACACGTTGAAGTTAGTGCTTCTTTTATCCCTTTCCAGTTGTCCTCCATCGTAGTTTCTTGTTCTTTCAGTAGATCCTGTAGAGCTTGGAACCTGTTGTTGAGAGTTATCTTGAATTCATTGAGCTTGAAAATATCTCGAAGGAAGGCTGTATTGAACCTTTGTAATGCTTTCTGTCCAGTTGTCCAGTGTTTTTTTTTAGCTTCAGTCTCATCTTGGCCACAACCAGGTGGTGATCTGAAGCTATGTCAGCTCCTCTCCGGGTTCTCACATCTTCCATTGATCTTCGGAATTTTTTGTTGATACAGATGTGATCTATCTGGTTCTCTTTGGTTTGGTCCGGTGAGATCCATGTAGCTTTGTGTATGCGCTTGTGTGGGAATATTGTGCCGCCTATAACCAATTTGTTGAATGCACATAGGTTTGCAAGTCTCTCCCCATTTTCATTTCTCTCTCCTAATCCATGTCGTCCAATTATATCTTCATATCCTGTGTTGTCCACTCCAACTTTAGCATTTAGATCTCCCATCAGGATGGTCAGGTCCTTTCGTGAGCACTTCGCTATAATTGATTGCAGCCTTTCATAGGACTGATCTTTATCATCGTCGTTGCTATCATTGGTGGGTGCATAACATTGGATAACGTTTATTGTGATCCCTTCCTTCTTTGTCCTGAATGATGCTTTGATTATCCTGGGTCCATGAGATTCCCATCCCACAAGTGCATTTCGTGCTTCTTTGGACAGCATTAGAGCAACTCCCTGAGTGTGTGGAGCATTTTCCCCTTCGTGACCGGAGTACAGCAGCATCTCTCCTGTACCTAGCCTTTGTTGTCCAATTTGTGTCCAATGGGTTTCGCTGATTCCGAGTACTGCCAAGTTGTATCTCCTCATTTCCATTGCTATTTGGCTGGTCTTTCCTGTCTCCCACATTGTCCGGACGTTCCATGTACCTATAAAGAGTATTGCTCTGGTTGTTAGAAGGTGCATCGGTCTCGTGACTTCCGAAGAATTTCGGCTTTCATCATGAGACGTCATAATTATTCCTTCAACTCCCAGGGCAGAGTTTAAATGGTTTGAATGATTTTTTCTGGTTAGCGTTTTTTTAGCGAGTTAGCTTTTCTACGGGATGGGGTCGCTAACCCCATGCCCAACCCTCCTCCTTTACCCGGGCTTGGGACCGGCAGTAAATCTAGAGCTGCGAAAACTGAAGAAGTGGATCAGAGTTCACACCTAGAAATTAATAGCTAAAAGTTAAACATCTCAACTATTAAACCACGGTTGGATATTCAGTTTTGAGCAAAGCTTATCAGTTCCATATATGCAATAATTTACCTCTCAAAGACACTCGACGGCAGTGAACAGACAAAACTACTACAGTTGACTTACCCTACAGGATATGTACATTTTGTTAGCCTTCATATTTTGGAAACAACAAAACATCAGTTTTATATGAGATGTGACATTATAGGTGACTAATTAACAGTTGAAACCACCAGAATTAATACATCGAACTACGTTTAAAACACTATTAAAAAACTGTGAGCCACTCTCAAACGCTAAAGCCAGCGTCTACACTTTCGCAACAAACCAGTTAACGCACTTTTATGGTGAAAGGGAGGGAAAACTACGCAGTTTTCTTGTGTTCAAATAACACTTAGTTCCATGAAAACAACTAATGATTCATATTTATTTACGGGTGTGCCAAAAAGACCCATATTGATAAAATACTAAGAAATAATCTGATATGAAAGGTCAAATATTCTGCATATTATTGATAGGAAAACTGTTTAGTTCATTATGTTTGGTTCCTTAATGACTTTGGCCAATCCGCAGGAAGTCTAAAATCGAATTTTCATTTAATTTGAGGGAACTAATCCTCTCCACCTACTGTTAAAGTTAGAAACACTACCATTGGGGGATTTGGAGAGTTTAATCCTCTGAGTAGCGTTAGAATAAAAATAGCCAAGAATCGACAACTGGAGAACCACTGGAAACTAAAAAAGAATAAACAGTAGATTGCCCTACTTTGAAACTCCTAAGCATTCTACACTCATAACCTCATATAGAATTAAAACTAGGTCCTGAAGTTCGAGTGGTAAACACAACGTCTCTAGAGTGGTGGTTTCCTACTAACCCGTTACTTATATCAAAATATCTAGTACATAATATATTCAGCTATGCTGTTAATTGAATCAGCGAAACATTTATTACACTGGTTAACTGATTATTATTTTAATCGATTTCAGGGATTAATCTTGATTGGCTCCAATAGAACTAAATAACTCAAAAACCTATTGAGAATTTTTGTCAGAGGGTAAAATCAATGACAGTAAGATGAACGTCACAAGATAGAACGATTTTTGACTGATAAAATCATTGAAGAATTCCATTTTTTGAAAGTGCTTTTTAATTTAAGAAAAAAATAACACTAATGCATTACATATCATTGGTTCAAGGAGAAAAAAGTAGGACTAAAAAAACAGTATATTAAACATTAAAAACTGACAGAAGCTTCTCTATCATATGACAAAAACCAATCAACAACATTTATTTAGTGTTACTTCTTAATGTTCACTAGACAAACTTTTTGTAATACAGGGGAGTTAAAGATGTGTTATTACAAACATCAGGATAAAATTCAAAAGAAATAATAGAGAAAGATATAGATGAAGTGTGACAAAAATCTGTATGAAATTGACATTTATAGAAAGATCCACTAAGGTCTAATTTTTATTTATCGTTTATCATTTAAAGTAGGTGATTGAAAACATGGTAAAAAAAGAAGCAAGAGCTATACTTTGGACTTATATCTGGCATTGATTCAAGTGATTCAAACAAACAAATTCTGGGATATCGTCTGCATTTTCAGGAATCAATAGTTCCCGATCTTTATGGTGTTCGAATGTATATCACTGAAACAGAGAACTATTGTGAGGATGGTCCACAGGTGAAGTCGAGGAGGCTCTAAGAAGCCCAGAAGGAGCCCGACATGTTCCATCCAATCAGCTTTTGGAAGAATATTCTAGAATTGCCACGTGGAGCTTCCCTATTGGACAATGCTGATAACTCCCTGTCTGCGGATTGGATAACTATAATGGTGATTTTGTTTCTACTAAAAACTATAAATACCTGATAATTTTGTACCATAATCGACACTGTTTGGAATAACATTCCTTCTACTTGTCTTCTGTCTTTTGATTTGTGACTTGGGAGGGTTCCAGCGTTCGATTGCTCAAGTATTGTGCGATAGACTAAGAATTCTAAATTCGAGATACAAAAACTATATAAATAGTGTCATCACTAAATAAGAGAGATCCTGCCAATAATAGAATGGATGAACAAATAGGACGGTAGAAAATTCTTGTGAAATGGATATGATTGAAAGATCAATAGTGTAGATGACCGTATAACAGTGAACGGGTTCACTTCGTCAGTTCTTGATGGTACAGAAAAAGATATACAAGATAAATAGGAAGAACATAAGTTAAAGATATTTGGAATTTCGATGAGCAAGGCGAAACGAATTCTCATGCGGACTTGTGTTACATCTTGGTCTGATCAGTTTAAGCCCTTTTTAAATTTACACAAGTTTACCTACGTTAGGAAATATATTTTTTAAACTATCTGAGCAAACAAACATTTCTAATGTTTATTTTTAGTATATATTGCAGAAAAACGTTTTGAAATGAAAGTTTCAACGTAATATGGAGAAATAGTTATGATTCAAAAGACATCATGAAATTAGCATTGTATAAATGATAACATAACAAATAATCGAACAGTATTATTTTTTATTGAATCTTACCAGACTTTACTCTAATAAACTGTAATTTTCATCGGCAAACTTATATGAAAAAATACTAAATTAATCAAGTGTATTTGACGAGACAAAGATAACAATGTAACAGAAATACATAACTAATAATAGTAACAATAAAAAGCAAAAGCTTGTAGTAAAATCACGGATGCAGTTGTGGTAGTAATTATCAAAATACTAAGAAGTATAATGAAATAAAATCATTAGAATGATAATCATTGAGAATTACGCAACAAGAAGTGTATGACTAATAAATTAAGATATACAAGTAGCCATTGAGAAATCTAGAAAAGATGAAGAAAAGAATTGGGTATAAAGAATTTGAAAGGTCATCTAATCGGTTTCTGTTCAAGGAAACGACACAGGTATTTCCAAGAAAAATTCAGTATTCTTATGTTACTTAGTCTCATTATAACGGAATCCAGAATATTATAATTCTTAAATATCATACAATCTATTAAGATTTATATCGAGCAAATATATTTAGTGAAATATTCATTAGATTTGATTGGAATGATTTTATAGAACATGATAAATAGCTATTATACATAACATAAAAATAGAAACTAAGCACATGATTCATACTTTCCATAACCGATGACGGTCGGCCGATTACGTTATATTGAACTGATATTACGTTAACAGTCAACAGGTGCCAAAATCCCAAAAACTCTCCATCTTCCTTAAAACAATATCATTAAATGATTGAGCAGTAACACTGTGAAAACAGAATATGGTAAAGAAGTCTTTTTCTTTTATAGTCAAATTTGACGTTGAGTTGTATCCATTCATTGTCCTGTTGTTATGAGAGATAGAATATGAAATGTGTTAAGGTAAGGCAAAACTTCATGAATCGCATTATAAAACGTGCTACAAGTTGCTAGTTCGAGTAATAATAATCTGTCTGAAAATACAACAACCTCGATGCGCGAACGAAGGCAATGCCCTGAAATAAGCTGTTTAAATCAAGAGCGAAAATATTCAATAGTCATGAATACAACCATTGAAATCACGAGACATCAAAAGAAGGAAGCAGATGATTTTTGCCTACTATGGTAACCAAGAGTATAGTTACATTTTATCTATTGCCAACATCAAAATGCATCAATCTACGAGGAGATATTAGAAGAAAAATACCCAATTTACTGTGTTTAAGTATTGGAATACTAAACATATTATTTTTATATATGGCCAATATGTTATTGTAAGTTATTGTAGTGGTAAGGGTCAACTATTTTCTTAGATAGATTTTTTTAACACCAAGCAGTCACCATATATATATATATATATATATATATATATATATATATATATATATATATATAAATTGGGAAGAACATGAAAATTTTCTTTAAAAAAAACCATAAATAGGAAGTGAACCGCAGTCATTTTTAAACATCGGAAAACCTATGACTGAAGATTATTATAACATAATCAATACTAAAACTATGATTCTAATCAAAAACAAATAATAATACAGTGCTTCCAGGTTTTCCATGGTGGACTAGCTTCCATTGACTCATGATTTCAACTACTAAAAAATAATTTAATGTCGTTAACTAGGACACATTTCAATTAATAAAGTAGTCTACCTTAAAAGTTGTGTTTGTCTTACAGTACCCAAAAACACTTTTTTTGCAAGTGTTTTATGTTATCAATAGAATATCCTATAGTTTCGTGTGGTTCAGTGATTTATTCATTTATCTAATTGTATCAGTTGAAACAGGTTTGAAATACAATCAGCCTGGTAGGATTTGGTTAACATGAATAGACGACTTTAAATTAATTAATTTTTTCACGTGTTGTTTAGCCTATGAACATTTTTTTTACAAACGAATGAAAAGATATATTAACTTACACCGCTATATTTGGCTTAAACATTTTATTAGATAAAATAGTAACATGATGATGAGCGGGATAAAGATTTGTTTGTCTTTATTACCATTGTCTTAATTATCAGCTTTGATTTCCCTATTCATAACTGATCCGCACACTTTTTCGATGTTAACTGTGAAAACTATGATAGGTGTATATTTGTCCATGATGTTTGCAACTGTATTATAAAATAAACTGAAATAATAGTAGTGCATGTATTAAAAATGGTTGGATAATGCACTCATTTAATGCCGTAATTCCAAGGAAATGAAGACATTGAAAGATACAAACAGAATGAAACAGGAATACCAAATTTTAAATTGGAAATATAGTTAAAAACATAAGAACTGAAAATAGCATAAGATTTTATATGACTGGATGCATAAACTAACTGACAGCCAAATAATAACTAATGAACTTTGTAAAACATAAGGGTCCACTAAATTTTATTGACAAGAGCGTTATGCTAATCATAAGCGATATAACAAATTTGTACTGTTGAAAATTATAATACAGAGAGTAGGTATAACAAACACATAAACGTCCATTTGTGCAAGTCCGAAATAGTAAAAAGGTAGAAAATGAAAAGACACGGAACTTAGACAAGATGAATACAAGTCGATAACGTAAAATAATAATGACAAGATTTCTCAAATTATTAAATTAAGTTTCAATTAACTAAAAATGTGAAACTATACCCATTTGTCTTTTGTTAAAGGTGATTTTGAAAGAAAAAATTGTCATGCTTATTTTTTCGCTCTTAGAACATATAAAGCACAATATACTGTTGGCATTGAAGAATATACAATCTACAATTAATTGTTTGAAAATTCATATCATATCAACAACACAGATATATGAAAGAATATTATTCTCCATGAATTCTTATCAGCTTCTACAGTCAAATATCCAAATTATTAATCACAAATTACAATTAAGAAAGTGTGGACGAATATAATGTACCACATAAAATAAGACTAGACATTCAGGAATAAGAATGGTAATGACCAGAATGGTTTATAAATCGCATATTTAAGACAATTTAGATGTGTATTTATGATATCTAGCAGTAAAAACATTACGTTTTCAAATCGTTTCAAATTAAATACCTTTTTTGCATGAGGTTAACAAACGTTATACAAAATCTGATAAGCCGGTCTAAATTCAACAGGCATTCATTTGAATATACTTGACGTATACAAAAATTGAACCCCACTGAATATGCTAAGTATATTTGTTAGAAATATCATTAGCTTGTACAAAGAACTTAAATGTTTAGAAACACTCCAAGCTGTTTTAATTAGGTATATCTATGGAAAAAATTTTTGATATTCATCTAAACTATATACAACCGATAGTAATAAGCGACTATCATCACGAAGATAACTTTTTCGTACCAGTCAAACGAGCAAAATAAAAACTACGCTTTATGATTTTTATTAAAGCCTAATTCCCAGCGCATTTAGATGATCAGCATGCATGCACACAACATCTTTGGATAAAGAGATCTTAAAGTTATCACTGACCCTATTATTATGAAGCAATGGTTACGTTTGCCTTCAATAGCTGTTTGCCAAAAAAAAAGCCAAATTATAAAATAAGTAAAACCACCATCACATTGACCTTCTATCTTTAACCGCTCACAAATTGAAATGATATAATTAAAAGAAAGAGTAATACTTCTAACGTGGGTGATTAAAGAGACTAGGCTAATTTAATGCTATTTGACAGTCTCTAACTTATTTCCGATAAAATGATCTAATGAACGTTCTTCTATTAAGATCGGTCATTAGAACAGCCCGTCGTTATTTCATATATAGATTCTACTTGTCAAATATAATACCAATTATGAACTAAAAAGGTTGATATGAAATATGCGAGTGCTTCATTATTGTTTTTAGACTAAGGACTATAAGTTTTTCTATTGATTTTACTTGACCTTACTTAGATTTATACGTAAAATGTATATTCCTAGGTGTGACTATGTATGTTTCTTAGGCTAATCCAGGAAAATGTTACTTATCATTAGAAACAATGGAAAGCATTTCTCCACAACACTACACAGCAGGAGTGTGATGTACTTATTTCCTCGTAATTATTTGAAACTTGAGCTAAAAATGGGAGAATAGGATTTTTCAAGGTATTATTGCTATGATTAAAGTGCTTTTTACTTAATCAATTGTAATTAAGGTCGAAAAACATAATATCAAGAAAATGATGGCAAAATAGACGGCCAACCAAGATTGGAATATATATATAGGTCACTCACTGCTCTTTGAATGTGGACTGTGGTTCTCTATACAACTGTCGAGGACATCTTGTAACATGCATCGATGTATGATACAAATGAATTAGTGGGCACATAAATTCCAGATATACGCCTTATCTTTTCGTGTGATACAAAATCAAAGGCCTTGGATACATCAACAGCACACGTTGAAAGATATATGAAACCAATAGATTTTTCCACAACGATAGCAGTGACTATCATTGTTTCGTCGAAACACTCATCTTTATCCGAGATAATTTATGAATTCAGATTCCGAATAAGTTCGTACTACCTCGCAGAAAAATCACTATCCGGATAAAGAGCTAAAACCGATGTAATAAAAATGAGATCATAATCTCCGGGCGCTAATGGGCTATTACTCTTCCGAATAAATGTAACTCTTGCAAAATTGAAGTGATCCGAGACTTCTTCCATGGACAAAATTAGATTCATAAAGGTCCTCAAAGTGCTATATTTTTGCTCAAACAATGAGTTAGGTTTGATGTAGTATGCTTGTAAAACGCAGTTCCGTTGCTGCCCCTAAATGCCCTGGTACTGCCGAGGGTGGGGAAAGTCAGCTCTCTCTCTGCAAATGCTCTCACATGGCCACACGTATACAGCTACTACCACGGAAGTCCTAGTCACTGCCTTCTCGCAGAAAGGCTCTTGTTTAACGAAATTGAGAGGACGAAAAGTGAATGTCTGGCGCTTCAACCGGGCCGGTGGATATGGATGACCCACCTAGAAAAGTTGGAAAACCCTGATTTCAAACCAGTGGTACACATGGGATCCAGAATGCTGAGGGAACAAATGGCGTATGAACCTATTGTTGGTCGACGACTACCATGGGACTGCATCTCCTAACGTTCCTCCACTTGCCTTGTGGGTTGGACCTTTAGGTCCAAGGCTCGAGGAATAGCCACCTAAGAAAACCACCTGCTTCGGTCTGGGCACCCCGGTAGTATCACAGCCCTCATATATATCAATGATAACTGCTACTGGCCTCATTATTATTGTGTGGCACGTATGTATTTGGTGCCCCATTGTACCAATGTTTATGTGTTCAAATAAATAAATAAATATAAGTTCCATAGCTCACTAAAAGGAAAGATTCTTTAGGCTTTGAGACAGAACAGCGTTCTGCATATGTAATTCATCTATTCTGATAACATTTATACATGGGTATACAGGAAAATTATTCAACTTAGAATATAACTAAATTACAAAGGCTCAAAGGTCGTGAAGTGGCTGAGAGAGGGGAAGTATGAAATACGTAGAGCATTTTAGGAAGTTTGAATGCATTGCACATGTACTCTAAGAATCTCAAGTGGTTAAAAGACTTCACATAACGAGGGATAATCCAGTAACTAATGAGCTAGAAGGTTGTTTGAGAGGACTTGAAAAATGAAACGGTCTATGCGATTGATGTGATCATCAGTTCAGATGGGAGGCTGAAAGCTTCCTGATGTGATCGGTAATTATGACACAGGAACTTAGTCGGCAGCACAAAATTATGTTTGGAAGTCATGGTCTCACCACAACCCTAGTCTGGCATCCATCGATTATGTTGATGAAAAGTTTGGTTGACAGCTGATCAGAAACTGGGATGATCAGTACTGAAGGCAGTAAAATGGGTGAGTGGACAATAATTGGTTGTTTGATTTTCTGCGGTGTATAAATGGATTTGTAATGCTGTAGTGAATGGTATGATAATACAAGTGGTATGCTGTCTGGTGTACGGGATTCTTTGTGTTATGTACGTTTTTATCCAAAATGGTGCAAGAATACTGTATGAATGATATGTGATACTATAATCTACTGTGATACAAGAATGGTATCTAGATAGGAGAAAATAGTACTGAGAGCAATGGATGACCGTTCAAGAAGTGTTGAATGGGTGATACTTGAGAACTGGTCTATATAATTATTGATTGTGGGTTTTTCGGCTCAGAGGGTCATGTATTGTTAAGGACAAGTCTGTAGGCGTTACGGATTCAGGCTCAAATGATGAGGATGTCTGTATAGGATAAGCGTGAGTTGGGAGTAGATCCAAAACATCGATAAGCTGAGGTTATTTGTCGTATGTCAATGATATCTGGTCTTCCTAATGGTTTATTGTGAGTTTGAAGGGTGATCATACAGCCAATATTTCAGAAGCAGCCAGGGACTCGATAAACCTTGTATGTAAATAGCCAGCCCCGAAGGCGTCGTTTCTGCTGAATAATATGGTGATTCAAACTGGGGTAACACTGAAGATAGTCTAGTGGCTTCCCCACGATGGTAGGAACGATGTGAAGAATGGCGATTGAATTAGTGGGTATGAATGTAGTACGTGACAAAATTTAAAAGCAAAGGAGACATAAATTTAATGCTTCAAAGGATGGCCTCTATCCCTAATGCTCAAAGTGAAAATGTTATTACTATCCTATGCATGCAAATCCAACTGACCAATGTTGAATGAAACGAAGTGTTATGGAAAATATGTTTCCAAATATTGAAAATAAAATAGTCAGAATAGTATCTGAGAGTCCATTATTGATTGGAATAGTCAATCGCTGATTCGAAATGCATGTGAATAATTTATTCAAGTCGAATTTAATGGACAGATATCATCAACTTGATTTTCTGGTGCTTAGTCGACGATACACAAATCTGGTAAAGTTAAAATTAATGTTGTCACCCTTTCCAGGTTTTTTAGATTCATTTTAATTCAGTCAGTCACAACGTAGAACTTCGTACGTACGTACATCAGTTCGAGTTACCATTTTAATTGACAGACAAAATACATTGTTGATAGAATATTGTGACAAATGTCTCTTTTTTTCTAGGAAAATAATGTCACTTTCTGTAAACTGTCTATACGATAGAAGTGATACATAATGATTATTATAGATAAGGAGTAGTCGTAGTTACATTATCAATTATTTTGTTCAAATATTTGTCTTCCTTGCAATTTATTTATGTTAATACAGCAAAACAAATTGAACTGTTTGACAGTTACTCAGTAAATCATCTGAGTTTACGTTGGGGTAGTGTGATATTGTGCTGGGTTTTGAATGACAATTGAATTAAATCTTTTTTTTTCTACATAAAACTCAGAACATGTTGAAGTTTTTTTAAGCCAAGTGAACAAAACTACACAAATTAGCATTATTATCTTTAGGCTTACATATCAACTAAACAGTTGTCAAACAAATTTTTAATTTTAGTTACCACTATTAAATAAAGAACTGCTAGATACAATCCTAGACAGATAGTAAGAAAAAAGAAAAACTGCACAAAAGAAGACTAAGAGGAAGACAACATGCTTCTTAACGTAATTATTTCCAAAGACGGTCACCTGCGACTAGACTTTGGACACTGATTAGCTGGTATAGACTTTGCACCAGCTACAACTTCCCTGTAAGATCAAATAATACTTGTGGCATAAAACCGAGTACGAGAGATTATCTTGAACTACTGGATTATATTGAAATATTTTATTAAAATACATCTAGGCAAGTAGATGTTCGAAATATAAGGAATATTATGTTTCTTAACATAAGCTTCCTTATCTTAGTAAATCTATAGTGTTGGGAAATCCCACCGATGAAAATTTATTTTAAAGATATATACTACTTATTTCATGCTTTCAGCCAACACTTTAGAAACCGAAGGCCTCGGAGATCATTAAGATACAATGGAACCATGTCTTTCCTGTATGTAGGATTGTGCACAGACACGAAGTAGTGTTAGGACCAAATTTATAAATCTAACTTTCGTAATTTATATCTGTTAGGATGAACTAAGAATCAGTCGATTACAATTATCTAGACCTAGCATCATCAAATAGACCATATTTAAGTGTATGAGAGATGAAAATAATTCCACAAATGATAATCGTAATATGTTAACTAATATTTTACAGATTTTCTTATTATCTCCACACTTTCGAAATGAACAGCACTAGGATTATAACCTGTCATGATATTTACACATAAGAATATACTCTGATACGACACTAAGAGGTGAGGATATATTTTGTATCAGCATTCAGTATGAAACAAAAGGGATTCATAAACTTGGTAACTTCTTGGATCATATACTTAAGCTATTCCTTACTACACACAAGGTTTGCAACTATCATTTATTTTGTATTATGTTAGATGTTTCATAGAAAATAATTAGTGTAATGAAAGATGAGTGAGAACACATTTTGACACAATGATCATGGATGTGCTTGCACCAAACAGAGAACTAGTGAATAGTGAATTACCAAATAACAATCATAACTGTAAAAGTATGCTAAAATATCAAATCCTTAATGATATGACCAATATTCTGGTATTTGTCTTTCAAAAGCTTAGGTTCTACCATAAAATCTGATTACAAGATACACAGAAATAGTCAACAGCCTTCTTTCGGAGATCAAGCTAATTTAGGTCAGTTTAGTTCTCTACAGTATATGCTTATCTTAAGAAAGACTAGAATATAAACTACAATAAGCTATCTAACTCAAGCTTGTTAACATTAAAAAAAGCATATTATAAACTCGTATTCTTAATGGCTCTTATATTATGTAACAAAACAAACTATAACGCGCTTCAACAACAATGTGAAAATGACTAAACAGATTAATGCTCTAAGTGGTCATTTAGACAGTATTTCTAACGAAAAAGATGCTAGGAGAAACTTCCAATAAGTCGGTCGAGAGATATTGAGAAGTATCTAAATTTTTTTAACAACCGATTGGAATGTTGAAAGCAAAATACTTCGAACAATAGTAAAGTACCAGAAAATACCTTATTTCGTGATATGAGGAATAATAAAACCCTGATTTAGAAGAGCATTAGGTATTTTATGACCTAATTAACAGAAATTGACTATCAAAAAAGGAGTGATCGAATGTCAATGATAGCGTTATTTCTATATACCTAGCAGATTGAGTTACAATAACGAACCCATAAGTTACGTGAGTCTAGATAAACATAGTAACCATTCATAGAATTTAAAATTTTAGTGACCGAATTGGGTAACCAACAATAAACGGAGAGAAATGAATTAATACCTAGATTTCACAGAAAAACATTAAGAAACTGCCAATGAAAATCAACAGAGTTTATAGGATTGCCTGCAGAAAATAAAAGGATTGCAACGGACAATATACCGGCTACCAATGTGTACAACAAAAACATAGAAATGCGCACAACTGGACAAAGAATATTATTTTCAAATATTTCCCATCAGCTTCTACAACTAGAAGTACAAATTAGTGTTCCAAGGAGATAGACAATTTTAAGACAAACAAACCATTTAAAATTACAGTTTATGAAATCTAGGATTGTTGGCGGAATAAAGTCAACATTGTTAATATTGGAATTATTAGTATGCATAAACTATAATTTTAAATGATGTATTTGTCCTAAAATTGGTTATCTTTTTGGAAACTAATGTGTATTTCTAGCTGTAGAAGCTGATGGGAAGTAACTGAAAATAATACACTTCGTCCATATAAGTGTTTTTATTATGATAGGAATTTTCATAGAAATAAACAAAAGGAATTAATAGTTTAATTACACCACTTGAGATAGGTTGACCTAAGATCGCGTTAAATAACTCCTAATGATTAGAAATGATCAACCAAAACAAAGGGTACGGTAAACAGAATAAAAGGGGGGTTGGGGGAGGTTTACTTACCAAGAAATGTAAATTTATCCCATCAGCTAAGTCAAGTGACTTTCAGATACAATTATTTTTAGACTTTGTTTTAAATTAATCGTTTTCTTAATTGCTTCCACTCATACTAACAAGTTTATTTATTTATTTAAACACATACATATTGGTACAAAGGGCACCAGATACATATGCGCCACACAAAATAATGAGAATGGGAAGAGAAAGGGGGAAGATGCGTACATATAAAGGAAGGAAAAAAAGGATGAAAAAAAAAGAGTAATGATGGGGGGAACTGAAATGTACAACCAGAAGAACTCTCTCAGTTAAGAAAGTTAGAACTACTCTTTATGAAGAAAGTAAAAGAAGGTTACAGCAGGATCGCCACTGGCTTCTATTCTGAGCCATATCTGATAACGTCCCCAGCCACTGTGTTGCACCATCACTTGGACCCCACCCAAGGAGTCGTAAAGGACCAACAGAAGCTAGCCCTTTGTAGCTTTCTTTCATTCAACGACACCATGTCATACATTGACCACCTCTTCGCTTTTGCCAGCCAGCCTTAGCGTCGGCAAATAATGCACGACGAGGAATTCTCTGGGACGACATTCGTAGAACATGTTTAAGCCACCGAAGTCGATGTTTCAAGATGGTGACACCAATCGGATTATCGTCTCTGCGCCCGAACACACGATGCTGAACGTCAGTATTACTAACATGCTGTTGCCACTGGATGCCAGCAATCCTTCAGAGACAACGATGATCAAAAAGAGAGAGTTGTCTAACATCCTGAACTCGGAAAGGTGAGGTTTCACGATCATAGAGCAAAACTGCTCTCACCGATGCGTTGTAGATCTGACCCTTTACAGCCAGACTAACATCACGAAGGCGCCAAAGATGGTCCAGATTGGAATAAGCCGCTCTGGCTTTCAATACATGTGCATCAACCTCATTACTAACGCCACCACCAGCACTTATGAAGCTACCTAGATACACGAACTTCTCAACTACTTCAATCTGCTCACCATCTAGGGTGAGTACAGGATGAGAATCCTGCCAGTCTTGTAGGAGTACTTTGCACTTGGAGGGTGAAAAGCACATGCCGTACCTGCGGACATTGATTGCCAACTGATTAAGTGCGATTGCATGCCTTGGGTATTATCGCACAGTAAGACAATATCATCCGCATACTCGAGGTCGAGAAGACTGTCCAGGCAGCAGATCCACACCGCCATTACTTACATCCATCAGAGCTGTTTTTAGGATGTCGTCGATGGCAAAGTTGAAGAGGAATGGTGAGATTGGGCAACCCTGTCTAACCCCACTGCTTGAATGGAACAAGGGATAGAGGTGGTTGTATGCCCTCACTCTGCCTGAAGTGTTTGTATACAAGGCCTTTAAGATGTTAATAAACTTCTCAGGCACATCCTTCTTCAATAGACAATCCCAGAGAACAGTCCTATTCAACGAATCGAAGGCAGCCCTGATATCAAGAAACACTACGATTGTTGGTCTGCGATAAGTATGACGGTGTTATACTAACAAGACATTGTTCGCAAAAGTGAGAAACCCATTGCACTCCCAAAGGTTCGAGCTCGTATCATAGTAGTGATTGGAGATGCTACTGCTAAAAAATTCAATGAGAGTAATTCTATTTGGTTGCCCTGGATCATGGGATGCATACTATATATCAGATCATTGAAATGGCTTCGTGGTTAAAAGCGCTCAATTATCAACAGATGAACTATTGATTTCAATACAATTTACTCACATCGGTTTAGGCTGCCATATGATATCACAAGCTCTCATCAACAACTCCTAAAAATATATTACCCAGGTAATGAGCGATATGGTAAAGGCATTTAATATTTAAAAGCCAACAGACGTCTGCGTAAGAGTAGCATATTCGTGAATAATAACAGTTACATTCAAAAGTTTTGTTGTATGCTTAGAATGTGGGAACCAGTTCAATCTAGGATGAACATTTCATTTTATTTTGGGACTCCGTTAGACTTATCTGCATTTGCGTTGATTCAACCGCTGAGAATTGAACGCAGCATTGATTATTTCAGGCCACAATTAGTTATCCACTACTGAGTTAATCACATAATCGATAACATGGCTTCACCACCAACCGACTTCTGATACCTAACACATATTATTGATTAATACACAGCCAAAAACTTTTCTCATGATGAACCAAAAAATAATAACATACTTTAATTACTGCCAAGTACTTATATATAAGCGTATACGTGAATATATATTCAAAAGTATCTCGAAAAGTAGATTCAAAGTAAAGAAAAAAAATGAGAAAGTTTTTTCAACAATCTAACCTCAGGAATATATTTTGGACGTGACGGATCACATTTCCGCTTCTCTACAGACTCAGCAATCACTTCAATACGTCCTCTGTCTGTACTACACACAAGTGCATTGAGAGAATCACTAAAATCCACACTCTATTAGCCAATTTAAAAATAAGTACATGGAAAAAATAAACAAACGAAAAGTAAATATTGAGAGAATAACAAGAATTCCTTTTAAAAATTTGTAAAAACAGAAAGAAAAAAAACCATAGAATAATCAATGTGGTTAGAGTTTTCACGACAACGAAACACATGAAAAACGCATTTATTTATATGAGACCAAGTTAATCAATAATAAACAAATGCATAAATCCAGCTAAGTCAATTTACGAATCCGCCTACAAGTTGAATTTTGAATATCTATATACATAACAGAAATGCTTAGCGGTAAAAAGAATTCAATCACAACAATTGAAAAAGAATTTCATCGTGCAACAAGTCAAATCTTTGATTTAATGTATTCCGTCAAACTTTGAAAAGGACAATTCCAAGAATAAATACACCATTTTGATATCACTTTTATTTGATATTGGCAGTCTACTCATGAGTATAGTATAATTACAATAATTGCGCTTCTTGAACTTATGGTGATATATATATATATTCAGACCTCGAATTTCGTCCGAGTAGATAATGTTTGCATCTCTCTACTAATAAACGTAAACATACAGGATGCAAGTATCCTCATTCCTCAATAGTTTCTTTGCGTTTTTTACAGAATAGCTTCGTTCGTGTTCGACAAGCAAGTGACCAATTTATGAGTTGTGGTATGAGCCGAGTATAACTGTGTAGACTGGCAAACGCTAATATAGATTAAGGTCAATAAGAATTCAGTAAAATATATCAGGCTATATCAGTGACCTATTTTAATTTAATCTACAACGGGATCTACATATTCCGTAAGATATTAATCTCCATCACACATATTTTTAAAGAAATACCTCAACCCTATGAGGAGCAATATCATGACAGATGTTGTATTTCATGTTCGATTTCCTTTCAATTTTGATATATTTCTCTAATATTTTCCATAAATTAATCGACAGTAATAAGCATGAAGCAAAAGCTTGTTTACCATTGAAACAATTCAGAATATTAAATTGGTTCACTCGGAAATTCGATTAACGTGAAAGCTATTGAAAATTATTGAGCACCATGTAGTTGTTCCTTCTTAGTTGAGAACTGTTCAGCAATAAAAGAAGGCTTGCAGGGTGCTATACAAGCACAAAAGCATTTACCATCAGTTTGATTGTAAATCACACTTCGCAATATGAAAGATTTATACCTATAAATGATGACGATTATGTAGCTTCCTCTAAGCTATGGTAAATAATCATGAGTGAATTGATCGACATTTTAATTTGCTTATTTTTTTATAACTTAGGTTGAGTTTATACTTTGTAGAAGCTGTACAATAAACTAGTTCAGAGGCGACTTTTACCAGTTCTGATTCTTATTTCCGAGTGATTTAATAGTATATAATAAAATACTAGAAAACGAATGCTTGAGGTCTTTTTTAACTGCAGAACTCCTCAAAACTAAACTTGAAGTTAAAGTTTTCATCTGGAAGCATCATAACACGTTAAGGTGTAAGCTGGGATTATTGCATGAGGGTAACAGGCATTAATGGGTGATTTACACCAGTGAGCGGCGTAGGTTTGCACTTACAACTGAACGTTTTCTATTCGGTCAACTGAGTAATTGTTAGTGGTGAACTATAAATCCTGAGACAAATGAACGAAATCAGTCAGTTATATAGGATTATGTTTATTGTATATCATTAGGCATTTCCAAAAATAGATTTTCTTACCGTAAGTGACTGGATTCCTAATGGTATTAAATGGCTACAACCATCAGTTGGTTCAGATGGTAAAAACTGACCAATACAGTTATCCATGGTATCAAATAATGCAGGCCATTTGGGAAGTTGAGTATTTCTACATGATGTCGAAGTAAACCACATTTCACGTGAACCAACTAAAAATTCACCATTACTAATCCATATTCCTTCACGTCCCATAAAACCATGTACTGGATTCCATCTGATTTCACCTGACTCTGAAGTGAAACATACAGAGTCATCCAAATCCCAAACACCACCGACACGTTCTAAGGCTAAATAGATAAATATAACAAATAACAATAACATGTACAAAAGTATGATGTGAAAGTTGGATAAGTGTTTAACGTCAGAGTTAGTGTTTAAACTGTAATGTACTTCTAATCAATTGTACTTAATACTAGAAGAATGAAAACATAAATTTATACGAGATCAAAGGTACTAGGTAGTTGGAAGCATCTAAAGATAGAAACTAGGATCTATCATTGATCCTTCTTTGTAACTCATTAACATGAGCTACGCAAAAACTTTACAAAATTCCTGCTTAAATAAACATATTTCTAATTGTTTGATAACAGTAAATCTTTTCATTTGAGAATTACTCCGACAAAATAAACTTAATGCTAATATGTATTTAAACACTATCTAAGGACCATTTATACTATAATTCATGGATTTTATAAAAATGAGGAAACCATCTACCTTAATTTTAATAAGACTTTTTTTATGGAAGTCTACTGGAACTTATAGTAGATTTCTATAGCAATAAAAGACAAACTAATATCCACATCTTTAGGGAGAGTTGTATGTAGCCTATTGTCACACTTAATCACTTAGTAAAACATTTACAAAAACTTACGTTAGATCAGATGACATTTAGTAAGGTGATCAGAGACTGGCGTAAGAGTAGAAATGATCAAGTCTTACAGACAAAACAATAAATTACGAAAAAAAGTACACATGTTAGCGGTAACAGTGGATAAAAAAATTCCAGTGTCAGTTAAATATATGGATTGATACAAACAGATACAACTAAAACTGCTTTTTTTACTTGGGGTTATTCGTTGAACAATTGCAATAATTTATGTATTTCAAAAGATCCAACAACTAGAAATAGTTCATTTTTAACTTGTCCTATGTTGAGACAAACATTATTGAAATTACTTCCCAAAGTGTTCTCATCAACACAATAAATCAAAATAAACGTCGACGAGACTATAATTTATGGACGACCTTTGAACGAATCTTAAGTGACCTTGAAAAATATTAGTCAATCAGTAAACAGTAAGCATAGAGTAAAAATTTATTATACAAAACCAAATAACAGACGTGGATGCATTTTTTTCATATAGTTCAAAAATTTATCAAGGTTAGAAAAAGGTTCAAAGGTTCCGAAATCGTAATGTATAAGGTAGAGGAACTCATCCATACAGCTCCATAGTAGTTGGTCTCTGTTGCCATGATAAGGTCACAAAAACCCTCTCAGCCTCGACCACAAAGCTTCAATATTGTTTGTGTGTACTCCGGTTGTATAAGTTTATCATTTTTATTATGGATATGTCCCTACAATATTCATACCACTGAACAACCGAAGCTTCAGTAACATCTGTGATTATTGCAGCCAATGTTACTGGTGCTTTTATTATACAGTTCGCGGCAATCATTATAACATGCCTTAGTCTCAATCTGGCCGTGCGTGACCGGCCTCAAGCAGATGTCCCTTGGGCACTGCGGTCACGCTCCCAGGTCGTTAAGACCAACACTAATCCAACTTCTTTTTCAGGTCCCTCAAGAAATACCCTTCCACGGTGTGGGCAGCCGGGAAGTGATACTAGCCCTCATACCCTTAACTGCACACAAGACCAAGTTGGTCGCTTTCAAATCCTTCCTACACCTAATAACTCTGTTATCTCCTCGACTAACCCTTCCCACGTCCTTTTATCGCGTCGCACCGCTAGGGCAAACGATTCGAGTACACAGAACGTTATTCCTGGTCTCTTGAAACCACGCTCTAAACTACATATAGGAACTTTTAATGTCCGAACATTGTGCCAAATAGGACAACAGGCTTCCTTAGCTAGAACTCTAGAATCTTACACCATCGATGTGTGCTGCGTCTCCGAAACGCGCATACAAGATCCGAGTAGTGTCATTCATTTGACCGCACCTAATCAAAATAAAGTTTCATCTCGATACACGCTCCGTGTATCTGGAAGCCCTGACGCTGCTTCCCGTGGCCTCGCTGGAGTAGGTATAGCATTAAGTCCTAGGGCAGAACTAGCTCTTTTAGACTGGATCCCAGTAGACAGTCGTCTATGCGCTGTTCGACTAAACGGATCAGTAAGGACTCGGAAAGATAGGGAAATTCGTCGTTGCCTCTTCGTCGTCTCTGCCTACTCTCCCACTGACTGCAGCTCAGACGATATAAAAGATGAGTTCTACAGGAAACTTTCTGACCTTCTCCGAGAAGCTAGGCGTTCTGATGTAGTAATAGTAGCAGGTGACTTTAATGCTCAAGTAGGTAAACTAAGTGAAAGGGAAGGACACCTGGGTGGATCTTATGGTGTCATGGCGAAAAGAACAGATAATGGCGACCGTCTGTTGCAGCTATGCTCAGATAACCGCCTATTTCTTGCAAATACTAACTTTAGCAATACTAACTTTAAGCATAGGTTTACATCTTTTGACCTGGCGACCCCCGAATTCGTCCCAACGTTGGACCCAATTAGATCACATCGCTATCAGCCACCGATGGAGGGGCTCGATAGAAGACTGTCGCTCATTCTGGGGCACATGCTTAGATTCAGATCATGCTCTAGTGCGAGCACGTATTTGTCTGCGTCTTACTGGACGTAGGAAAGACACTGCAGGGAAGCCTCTAAGGGTTCTACTTAATGGTAGGCAAGCTAAGAATATATTTCAGGAACAACTAGAAAAACAGTTAGGCAGCCATGTAAGTTGTGTCCACCCCGAGGCAGCGTGGAATGACATCCGAAAAGCTGTGGAATCAGCAGTGATATCCGCTAATAAGGTAAACCATAACGTTAGGGAGAAACAATGGATCTCGGCAGCATCTACCGCACTGATAGATGCTCGTAAACTCATCCCACCTGGCTCTGAGCATAACGAAGAGCGGAGTCAACTTAAGCGCAGGCTTATAAGAAGTCTACGTAATGATCGTGAACAGTGGTGGGTAGCGAAAGCAAGAGAGATGGAAAAGGCAGCGGCAATAGGTAACAGTAGGCAGCTATTCAGACTCGTTAAAGAAACCGGTATTAGGAACCCGAATATCAGTGAAACCATCTCAGATAAAGATGGGCATATAATTCATTCTCAATCCAGGAGGTTGGATCGATGGGCAGAACACTTTAGGGATCAGTTCAACTGGCCTTCAGCCACACTTCAATTACCCACGATCCCCAGTCGTCCTGAATGGCAAATTGATGTAAGTCCTCCAACCCTCTGTGAGGTTGAAAAAGCTATAGGAAATCTGAAGCGAGGGAGAGCAGCAGGCCCTGACAGGTTGACCCCTGAGATTTTTAAGGATGGTGGTCCAGTACTAGCAGTGAGATTGACTGAGGTCTTAGGTAGAATCTGGGAACTGGACGTAATTCCATCTGACTGGTCCCAATCACTGATTGTGCCAGTTTATAAGAAAGGACAAAAGTCCTCTTGTGACAATCACAGAGGGATCAGTTTGACTAATATAGTGTCTAAAATATTAGCTTCAATAATACTAGGTCGCCTAACCAAAGCTCGTGAAGAGCAGACTAGAGAAAACCAAGCTGGTTTTCGACCTGGACGTGGTTGCATAGACCAGATATTCACCCTACGTCAGGTCCTAGAACATAGACACAAATTCAGACGTCCCACAATAGTAGTATTTCTTGACCTTAAGGCGGCATTTGACTCTGTTGATCATGAGGTTCTATGGCAATGTTTGTCACTGAAAGGAGTACCAAAGAAGTACATTAACCTCATAAAGGCTCTCTACTCGAGCACAACTGGTCGAGTTAGAGCCTATGGCGAACTGTCATCAGAACTGATTACCACAAGTGGCGTTCGTCAGGGCTGTCCACTCTCCCCATTCTTGTTTAACTTTGTCATTGACTTACTTTTAGAGATAGCACTTTCATCAGCTAAACCTCCAGGAGTTGAACTTTTACCAGGAGACTCACTTGTCGACTTAGAATACGCCGACGACATAGTTTTACTCGGTGAAGACGCTGACAACATGCAGAGTCTTCTGACCACTATAAGCAACTATGCAGGCATGTTCGGAATGCGATTCTCTCCCTCGAAGTGCAAAATGTTACTTCAGGATTGGGTTGCATCGACACCTGAACTAATGATAGGGAGTGAAGTAGTTGAGCGTGTAGACCACTTCACTTATCTTGGAAGTCTCATCAGCCCTTGTGGTCTGGTATGTGACGAAATCTCAGCACGGATACAGAAGGCTCGTCTAGCTTTCGCCAACTTGCGTCATTTATGGCGTAGGCGAGATATCCGTCTAGTAACCAAAGGACGGGTTTACTGTGCAGCAGTTCGCTCCGTCCTACTCTATGGCAGTGAAACATGGCCAATAAGAGTAGAGGATATTCGTAGGCTACTAGTGTTCGATCATAGGTGTCTTCGAAGCATTGCTCGTATATCCTGGGACCACCGGGTAAGTAATGCAGTTGTTAGGAAACGAGTACTAGGTAGGGATGGCAAATCGATTGATGAAGTAGTGAAACTTCATCAGTTGAGATGGCTGGGACATGTGTTACGTATGCCCGACCACCGACTGCCCCGACGTGCAATGTTTCATGGTGTAGGAGTAGGTTGGAAGAAAGCTAGGGGTGGCCAGACCAAAACGTGGCACAAATCAATGAAGTCACTGACAAGTGGACTGGGCCATGTTGGTAGGTGTAGACTACCTGGTTGGGATTCGCGAGATGACAGCAACCGATGGTTAGAGACCTTGAATGACATGGCTCAAAATCGTTTGCAATGGCGAAGATGCATCCACTCTTTGTGTTCTACCAAATTCTAATCTTCTGAATTCCTCATGTCTTTATCTTTTTCTCTTTCCAAATTTATTTCACTGTACTATACTCCTTCAATAATTTCTTGAAACCCCTAATCTTTTGGATTTCTGATTATACTCCTACTACTTCTACCACTATGGGATTTGAATCGACAACTGCATCTCTGTGCTAATGTGGTATGGCAACTCGAACTGATGTACGTACGTACGAAGTTCTACGTTGTGACTGACTGACTGACTGAGTCTCAATCTGGATAGAGCGATAAAGGTTCCTATCCTAGCAAACGTCTTCCTTCAACATATATTACATCTAAGGACAACATCACGGTAGTCTGCACACGGTCTACAAGTCATTTGATTACCGCAATTACAAATACAGGAACATCTGAGTAGTCCCATTTATTTTAGCTACTTAATTGTCACGTTTTCTCTAAAATCCTTTGTGAACCGATTGTACATAAGCATCAGGTACTGAAATTGGCGCCGTGACCTTGAAATCCCTCAAATGCTTCTGATTGAGTCGTCCATAAATTATAGTCTCGCCCAAATGTCTTTCTGCAGATTATAAGTATAATTTGTTAGCTAAATTAAGTTTCGCTAAAAGATGTAATAAATAACCTAATGAAAATAAAAAATACAATAATGTAAGACTAATTAAATAAGGTTATTAAATTCAAGAGGTTAGAATTGATAACGAAAAACGAAGCAAAAGTTAAAAGAAGAAATATCCTGAATTTAAAAAAAGGAATGCAAGGAGGAAAATAAATAAAAAGATGTTCAACATTTAGCTATCATAGACTGTTCGTTTCAGCTATATCAGTAGATGTGGATTACCTGGTTCGAGTCTGCGTGATAATGGTGGCCAGTGGTTGAAGGCCCTGGGTTAAATGGCTCAGGATTGTGTACAACAAAGCAGATGAATTTACCGTATGCCTTCCTCTAGATCATGAATTCCAGTGTTCCTCAATACATGATCTTCTTACTAACTTTTAGAACCTTACTCTCGATGTCTCGTATTTCTCATTATCATTGCTACCACATTATTTCGATCCCTTTCGATATTCACACTGTTATTTTCATTTCGTTATCTTCATGTTGTACAGAAACTTAGACAAACGCACATCTGCTCCAGGCCCCAAATGCCCTGGTACGGCCAAGAGTGGGGAGAATCCGATCTCCCTCTCGAAACGCTCTCACATGACCACGCATATATAGCCTCTGTCAGTCAGTCAGTCAGCTACAACGTAGGACCAGGCATATATATGCATCGGTCCAAGTTGCCATACCTCATTAGCACAACAAGATCAACACCGGATTAATAGTAGTTAATTTAGTGTTGGTAGTATACAAAAGAAAGATTGTATATAAGGATATAGTATTGGAAGGAAGACAAATATGAAGCAATTTTAATCTCAAGGTTTAAGGGAAGATGAAGAGTGTATACACCTACCCCATTGTGATCGATTTTGAGCTATGTCACACAGAGTCTCCAACCATTGGTTACGATAGTCACGCGGACCCCAACCAAGTAGTCTGCATCTACCAACATGGCTCAGACTAGAAGTTACTGACTACATGCTCTGATGCCACGTTTTGGTTTGGCCACCCCTAACTCTCTTCCAGCCATCCTCAATACTAGTCAGCATAGCGCATCGTGGTAATCGGTGTTCAGGCATACGTAACACGTGGCCCAACCATCTCAGTCGATGAAGATTCATGACATCATCAACTGATTTACCATCATTCCCTAATACCTATAGCCTCTGTCAGGGAAGTCGTACTCACTGCCTTCTCGTGGCGGGGGTGTTGTTCACGAAAGTGAGGGGACGAAAAGCGAATGTCTGGCGCTTTAACCGGGCTAGTGGACACGGAAAGTCCACCTAAGGGAGTTGGAAAACCCTGATTCCAAACCAATGGTGCACATGGGCTCCAGGATCCTGAAGGACCAAATGGCGTATGAATCAATCGTTGGTCACCAGCTACCATGGGACTGCATCTCCTCAAGATGCTCCACCGCCTTGTGGATTAGACCTTCAGGTCAAAGGCTCGGAGTGTGGTTCCCTAAGAAAACTACCTGCTTCAGTTTGGGCACCTGGACAGTATCACAGCCCTCACACAAATCAAATGAGATTTGTGCGGCGCATATGTATCTGGTGCTTCCCTGTACTAATATTTATGTGTTTAAATAAATAATAAATAAATCTACGCTGATGATGATTAACTGGCCGTTTGACATTTAGAGAAAAGTAAAAAGTGGAAGTATTTACGTTGTAATGATAGTTTTAAAGGCATCTCATCTATGGTCTTTAACTAACAAAATTTATCATCTCTAAAACTCAATTCGCTTGGTAAAAGTTAACTAGATATGGGATTAAAAGTCAAATTATTAAATATGGTTATAATAAGAATAATAATACATGTACTTACCTTGTACATACAACATTCTTCCATTAAGAGGATGGAGAGACAATGATGTGATTGGACTGCTTGTCAGACGTGACATTTTCACAGGAGCTAAATGATTATACTGAGACGAATAAACCAAATCATTAAGACTACTCAAATTGTAATAGCCTACATAACCTGAATATAAAAAGGAGATAATTCAAAAGGTTGGTGTAGATATGATAAATAGCACAGGTAATCAGTGAATCAGTCATGATGAAGAAACTTAAAACTAATGCTTAAGGCTTTTATGGTAAATGCTTTCTTTCAAGTTGTCACACTTGGATTATTTCACCAAGAACTCATAAAATTTGAAGAAATACAAAAGATTACAATGCATCAATGAACTGTAGTCACAACAATTCGGGATCTCTTCAACACCAAGAACCCATAAAATTATCATCTACATCTCTAGAACATCGGCTGATATAACTTGCACGAGAGGAACAACTGAATTGATCAATACAAAAGAGGGTGGCTAGTCTAGGCAATTCGTCCGTTTACCTCGGTGTGATGCACGGGAAACCTCACGCAAAATAAGTTCATACAAATTTTAGTTATAAGACAACTGAATCTAGCTAATTTACATAAAATCTATGTTTCTACAACTTGGATTTATCTTGTTTAAGTATCATTCTTATTATACACAAACCTTTATATTGTTATTAATGAACTCATGAACATATGAAGATTTTAATCGATATTCATTTCACGTACTATTCCTTACTGAATTCATATCACTCCATAAACTAAGTAGTCCTCGACGATACACTTGATTTGATTTGTGGTGACAGTACTGGGTTACTTATATTTATCTAAATTATTATTCTCACAGCTTTGATTGACTTCTTAACCTATTCAAGTTAAAATTACATACTAGTCATTTAAAGATTACCAATTTAATTTGATTTCTACACTTAAACTTAGATTTAACTTTTAAATGATGTATGTGTTTGTCAAATGTGAGGATTTTATGAAACAATAATTTGGACTGATAACTGCAGAGCCTGATAAGAATTTACTGGAAAAAAAAATTCTTTATTCATATAACTGTAGCTTAATATAATAATAAGTTTGAAACAGTTGAATACTGAATAGTTCACGTTTAAATTACAAACGTGAGATCAACAGTTAAATGGTTAATACATATGAACTTTAATCTTAACTAAAAATTTTCTATTCGTTTATTGTTAATACGCTTTACAAAGTTTGATGGTAAACAATTCTAGAAAAATAAGTATTAGAATTTAATTTCAAAGACAAGAGAGTATATATTTGACAAATTATCTACATTATTTATTACGTTTACACTATGAACTGTGGTCTTGAATTTGAGCTCATATGTAAATTATGGTGTGTGGTACAGAGGATTTGTGTGGCAGAATAAAATAGCTATCCAAAGCTTTTTGATTGCTAATAGTTCTATAATTATTGTCAGGTGACAATAAAAACCACTCTCCAAGAGTATATTAACCAAATATAAAAAGTTTAGTGAAGCAACTTTTATGAAGGTAAAGTACTAAAGTATGAAAAGTTATGGTGAAAGAAGTAACCAAGAGAGAATTTCCTGTCTAAAATACAATATTTAAAAGTGATAAGTATAACTCATCGACAAATATATGTTTCAAAGAGACAGCATGTTAATACTAGCTTGCTTCCTCAAATTTATAAAAAGCATAGCCCTCTTAAAGTGTAAGCAGTTGGAAACGGTATCCAAATGACTTCAAACGTTTTCGTCACGGATTTCAACACTAAAATAGAACCAGTTGTCTTAAACTAGTAAACATCTTGATTACACTTGACAAAAATATTGACTTTATCAAGTTGCTAGACTATTACATTTACTAAAATAAAATATGTTATAGCATAAGAATCACTTCCTTACCTGTTGTATAGCCAACAAAAAGGCGATCTGGGAATTCACGGCGAATATGTGTACAAGTTGGCCAACCAACCCAATGAGGATTTTCTGTGAAGTTAAAGGAATTAAACTGCTCTAGATACACATAAATTAAATTCATATTAACATATCAGACACAAGTAAAATGAACTGAAGAACAAAGTTCATCGAATTAACTAACCATCAACACTTATTACTATATTGTTATTGAATGCTTGAAAAACATTGCCGTAAATTATACATATATGTATAGCACATTATTTTATTTATTTATTTAAACACATAAATATTGGTACAAAGGAGCACCAGATATATATATGCGCCACACAAATCTCGTTTGATTTGTGTGAGGGCTGTGATACTGCCCGGGTGCCCAAACCGAAGCAGGATATCGTACATTATGCACAGTCAGTAACTATCTGCCAAAAGTCTTTACGCTGTCTGGACTTTAGTTTAAGAAAGGACTGACCGACTAAAGTATAACAGTAGCTCAGTGTTTAACTATTAGTCTAGACCATATAGGATTCTGCAAAACAATTGAGACCAACAGTCGAAAACCTTTATTGACATTGTACTTCGAAAACTGTTATGGAAGAGCGAAAACTCCACTTATCTATTTCTAAATCGTTAACATCATGTGACGGTATGTCCTTCACTATTAACTTTTTTTTTCTTTTATCCGTTATCCTGTTTCCATGTTCTTTCCTACTAATCACCCACTATTGAGGTGATATGAAGTGTGACGGTTTGGAGTGCTACAATGTTTCAGATTCTATTTCTTTCTATTTGCCTGTCAGTGACAACGATCTACCAAGAATTAATTTCGCTTTGTAGGTCTTATTCCGTATTGTTTAACGTAGAAATGGATTTCGCCATTACATGATTCAGACTTTCAGTTTTGCATTCCCTTCAAAACAACGTTGAATTACGGATCTGAGCGGTATGATGAACACAGGCCTTTCCAGTCCAGCAACTTCAAAGTTTCTAAACACTATGGTATTCAGCACTTGAATTTCTTACCTCCCGACAATGTTTTTTTCCACTCTATATGAATTGATGCCCTTAATTTTATTGACACCCAGTCTATTTACTGTACTAAACCAACCTCAAAATGAAAGCGACTCAGTCTAAATAATCTAGCCGAATACAAACAATAAACAAGGCTGCGTGAATTTGATAATGTGACAAATAAATGATTTTGTTGATTTGGAATAATGTGTAAAACAAATTATTTAGCTGATGTGATTCCTAATGAAAGTCAATACATCAAAATAAATCAGATGATGAAAAATAACATAATACAACCTAATCATAAAAGAATCCTCGGTCGTATTTGATGAATAATCAAATATTTTTAAGTTTAAATTATCAGAAATCACCAGTATAGGGTTGTGGAGATTGTTGAGTTCTTGGTTGAGATTATGAATCGATCAATGGTGATCTATTATTGAGAGATTCATGATCTTTATCAGAAGTCAATATTTATCGGTGAGCCCGTGAAGACGGTTCCTATTGTGATAAATTATCTACACTAAACCTAATTAAAATAGCAATCGATTATAGGAATAAACGATACCTTTGACAGATGGGGACAGCGTGAGGTAACAATTCTTCGAAAGTGTATAAGCGAATTGTGAAGCAGATGAATTCTCAAACCCAAAATTCATTGGACAAGTTGGTATAGAAAATATACGAATAAAGCCATCTTGACAAGCAACAATTAAATGACCAAGAACTCGATCTACTTCAGGAATAGTCATTATGCATGATCCATACGAACAAGCTTTTGTCACTAGTTCTTTAATGCCGGAAAAAGGTGAGACTGGTATCCAGCACATATCAGTAATTCGACCCCAATCATGTGAAATGATGAAGTGAATTTCAGGGTTTAAATTACTTGACCTAATATTGAATAAAATTAGTCAAAAATGAGGGGGAAATGAAGCCAATAGACAAAGTGATCAACATCGAAATTGAATATACCACTACTACTGAGAAACACTTCCTTTTACTCTATCCAACTAAGGTTGAGTGAAATTTAAACAGTAACTGGTGTATCATGATATCCTGTAAAAATAACTGACTTTTGTATGCCCACTAGTATTTTCAGTCAATATCGTTTCATCATCCAAGATAGCATAAACTCACATCATAACGAATACTTGCATTTTTGAGTATTGTACCATATAATGAATAAAGGTATCCAACATCAATCACACGATAACAAACTGCTTCGTCTTGAAAGTTCTTCGAATGGTACTTAAAGATGGTCGGCCTTACAACCACGACTATTAAATTGTTGTCACTGACAATATTATATTATTTTACTCGAAACAAGTCAATACATTTGATGCCACCAAAGAATGTATTAATGTCAAAATCCTGTAAAATGAAACGACCCATTAGTAGTAAATTTCCTCTATCATGTAGCTTTTCATAATGTAACTGTTTGATACAGTCTAACTAAAAAAAGTTAAAATCTTCCATATAATAGTACAAGTTTAACAAAAACCCCCGGTTGGTGTCATACATATGGTACAGCTTGATGACTTAAGACGTTGTCGGACATAACTCAAAGTCAGAGCCAAAGGTAGTCCTACTGTAATGTCTTCACATTCTTCTTAAAAGTGGAAGGAACTTCTCTAGCTGAGAGAAAATCTTCCCGGTTGTGCTTTCAACTGAACTGTATCTCTACCCATACACTTTTCTCAACCACCTATTTCTTAGTTATTTTTGTTTGTACTACCCTTCCCCAGTCCATTTCACAACTTTGTTTCATTATTTGTATGGTTTGTACTTATTTTTGTGCCCACCTGTATCCGTATTTATGTATATGAAATAAATAAAATAACAAGCAGTAAAGACTAAGTTAATTGGGATAGAAAATTGTGATTTACATCTATTATGATTTTTAATGAAAGTCTGTCACTCGCACAAATGAATACTTCCATAAAAACTTGGCTGAAGAACCTGTACAGATTCACCATACGTGCACTGCTGTTATGACATAGGACCTTTAAAATCAACGTCCTTATATTAATAGCACTATTAGCATAGTATTTTTTTTCTATTCATGTGCATAAAAAACTAGTTTAATTCAATGAATTTTATCGAATGAGCAAACGTACACTTCTGTTAGACCTAAAACCCCACAATTCCATATCTGTATAACTCCAGGACAATTCTTCATCTTATCAGAATAGAGCGTTTGTGAATCTGGTGTAGGAACAGAAGAAGTCGCAAGAAATGAACATTCATTTACAATTGATTCAGAATCCAGAAGTGAAGAAAGACGAGGAGGACACCATGACAAACACGTTACTGCTCCACCAGCATATATTAAATTTGAACCTAAAATCCACTCATTAAGCTGTTTAGCAACATACCCTTGTCATATTCTAACCGTTTTAATTTAACTGAATTTACTTCATCAGATAAATATATGGGGCTGATGGGAGGTTGTGGAAGGTGATCCTTTTTGATACTATAATGTTGGTTCATTTGAAATAAGTAGCTTACTAAATAGGTGATCGCACCCACGCGCCCGAAGTTGGAAATAGAGCTTTTTTCCGACACATAAAGTTTGATTTATATCCACTATTAAAAATTATGACAATTAAGCGATTATTACCTGGGACAAAACAGAAATGGATTTTGCGTATTACTGAACATATGTTTTAGTGAATCTAGTGACTGCAGGAATTTCGCAGGAGCTATAGATTTAGGATCACGATCAATACGACCACGACAAGACCTCATATATCTAACGAAAGGAGATCTCAAACATCCTTTGTCACCTAAGACAGGACGATGAACTTTAATCGATGATTTTTTACGACATGGTTCATCAATAAGCGAGCCTGTTGATGATGAATTTGCTGGCGAGAGTTTAGAATCGTTTGATCTCTCAGCTTTACTTTCACTATTCGAACCACTCTCTTCGGTAGTGATACTATTGTTCCCACTTTCGACAACATAATCTGACATCTCACTTTCAATATTTTCAGATATTGAGCTATCATCAGAGTTCTGGAGAGTAGTAAGTCCACATATGGCCTTGAGACATGCTTTGGCAGAAGCTCGACGAGGTTTTGTAGTAGTTGTCATGCTTGCACATCCAACCTTGATGCTTACTAAATTTGAACCCGCAGACTAATTTAGAAGATTTTGTGGACTGTTCGAAGTTAAGCAGACTTCCTTAGATTGTTATATGCAATTATACCAACAGTTAGTAATCCCATTACATCTTGGAAGGAGGTAAATAGTAAAATTGTTTAACAATAAGTTACTAATGGCAATTTTTAAAAAAAATGATATAAACATCATAGTGGTCTCTGTGTTTTGTAATGTACATAGTGTGAGCAATTTTCTAGCCACAAAAATTAACTAATATGGAGAACCGCTAAACACTCTTAGTTCTGAAGCTAAATTTTAAAAGGTTAGAGGTCAACTAGTAGCGCCAAAGGTGTCTCATATAGGTCCTTATTGTTTTCAGTGTAACCAAATTAATGAAATTTACCAGTACTACCACTGACTGTCTACTCAGGTACAAGATTGTTTCGATTTCGACAGCTCATTACAAATATTCAGTGCTGAAAAAGCTACTAACAATCTTGTAAAACAGTGCCACGATAACGAAAAGTACACTACGACACATATACACGCTACTATGCATCAAAATTGCTTGGATATACACTCCTTAACCTGTGCCTTATAAAAGTAAGGCTTGTGAAATTTCTAGTAAATTCGATTGCAGATTGTTTGACTGACGATTTTGCACTATAAAACATTGAAACCGGTAGCTGATATCAGGAGATTTTAATGCACCTGGTGTAAATCAAAGAAATTTGTCCTCGACGAGATTTCATAGAAGGCTCCTTATGATCATGATGGAGCATGCTTTAGTACACCACGTATCCAAACCCATACGTCTTGGTTCAAACAAAAATCTTTAATATTTAACTTAATGCTAATCCATGGTCAGTGTTTAGCTGCCGTTGGCAAATAGTTGTCATGCAGGATTGTCTCTCAGGTTCAGAGGTTATGACATAGTCTACAGTCAGGTTCAATCCCATCCGAATAAGTAGGGAACAAACACTTCACTCACCATTATATTGATGGACTTGATCGGTTGGTATTGTCTCTTCTGTACAAAAAGGATGGCTTGAACATAAAAGTACCTTTAGCCCCTAGGGATTTTTCTTTATACAACAGGTAGCCCAAAGTAACCCTACAAACACTGGCTTCAATAATCACAGATGTTACTGAAGCTTCGGTTGTTCAGTGGTATGAATATTGTAGGGACATATCCATAATAAAAATGATAAACTTATACAACCGGAGTACACACAAACAATATTGAAGCTTTGTGGTCGAGGCTGGGAGGGTTTTAGTGACCTTATCATGGCAACAGAGACCAACTACTATGGAGTCGTATGGATGAGTTCTTCCACCTTATGCATTACGATTTTAGAACGTTTGAACCTCTTTCTAACCTTGACAAGTCTTTGCACCATATAAAAAAAGCCTATCCACTTCAACACTTTGGTTTTGTGATATATTTTTACTTTATACTGACTGTTTACTGATGAAGTAATATTTCTCAAGGTCACTAAGATTCGTTCACAGGTCATTCGTGAATTATAATCTCGCCGTTTAGATTTTCCGTAGACTACACACTATGAAGAATAATACATATCTCTTGGTTTAAACTTAATACTTGGTACAATTGAGTTGTGTAAGCCGGGAATAACTTCCTCTTGTGAAATGTTGCCCACCACGAACAAAAAACCTACAGTTCCACTCAGAACGGTCGGTAGCAGGACTGACCTTGACTGAGTTCAAATGGTTGTCAGTTTCATTTCAAGCCTCAAACACTAAAACTTCAGTCTTCGGAGATAAGAATATAATGTTAGGAAACCCATATAAATACTTAAGATTTGTGGTACTGTGAAATTTCAACTCCCCTTTTATTGTATTGGTTGGAGGTTCTGATACCTAGTGTCATGGTAGAGCATACCATTAATTCTCGAAGTAATGTGAATACCCTCTCATATGGGAGGATCTAGGAAAAAAAATAATGAGACTCAGTAATGACAAAATTTCCGCTCAGTATATGATGATCTAGTATTAGATTGTAGGTTCAGTGAAATGTCATTGGACCCCAGCTAATTCATCCGGCAGTCACCAAATGTCAGACAGTTCACCAATTCTCCTCAACGTCAAAAGAAGATATCGTGCACAAATTTAACTGCATACCACTGACTGTCTCATGCAGCAGTAATCACACTATGTTCCTTTTACCTACTCTTAGTGATATATTTCTGTAATGACGTCCATTGTGTCGTATGGTCATCATGGTAGCATTAGTACGAGGATATTGCGAAAAGATAATCTACATCAGCTACTAACTTTGAGGTGTGACTTCAGTGTTAGCCGGTTGATCACGCCATTCCTGTCTTACTAGAATAATTCCTCAATTATTCGGCGCATATACGTTGGTGATCGACAAGATCACCTCGTAACTAATGATCAGATAACAAAAATAAGTTGAAGTGTTGTAGTCTGTCCCCCCGTTAAAGGTCAGAAAGCCTTTTTATCACTTGGTTCTCTTAATGCTGAATGCATTCAAGCATATCCATCCCATATTTAAAACAAGGATTCGTTGTTTGACTAACATGTTGTGTTAGATCCATTTGAAAGTGAAAATCCCTCCATACATTTGCGACTTCTTCTTTGTGGTTTCTTTATTTGTATATATTGTTAACTTTTTTGATGCTAATTAAGACTGTAACGTTTAATTTTCTCGGTTTTCCTATCGTTTTTATTGAGTCTCTATGTTCCTTACTGAACTGTATTTAGTTTGTTTTAATTGTTATTATTCTGGCGGCTGCCATATTGACTGCTCGCTATTTGATTGTGCGGTTTGATTTTGACTAGGATCGTGCATTTTCGGTTGTAAATTGGAGCACTTTCCCAGAAATTGAAACACTCTGTGTTATAGAACAGCCGCTCAAACGGAATCTTACTTGATCTATCCAGAATGGATAGAATAACACTTACCTTTTGGTATTTTCGGTAATTTTCATATATTTCTTACCACTTTGGTATTCATTGTAATTTAGATTGAATATTTTGGTATCAATTGTTGGTTGAATAACTGGGTGGTAATATTTGCTTAGGTAAATTTGTACATTTGTATATATGATGAAATTTAGAACCGTTGTTACCCAAGACACCTTGTTCTGATTTCGATTGGGTCACTCGTCCACAAACCTATTCCCTAGTTATTCAGCCACATCCAGACTTATTGGAATTTGGGTTTGGATCTTACATGTTGCAAAGCTGGCATCTAAAGCTGTGGCTAAAAAACCCTGTAGTGGTTGACAAATCAGCAAAGTAAATAGTTTGGTGGGTATTTGATAATTATGCTGACTTTGTTGATTTTGATGGATGCAACTTTAGGTTCACGCCCTCGGTTAAGGATTGGTATCAGAACACGATTGGGTATGACGTGCAGAGAATCTTTTTAAGAATGACAAGTAAGCTTGGATCATATACTTCTTGATGAATTTAAAACTGTCCAAAAATATATCCCCAAACTTTTTTATCGTTGACTCTCGGTTTGACTGGCCTGATTACCTTTTAATAAAAGAGTGTTCTAGACAACAGCGTTGTAATGCTCCGGACATCCATGGCATATTTGGTGCCGAGCCACTGAATGATTAGATGTACCGAGAGATACACTGAGAGTCTATTGCTCGTCGTAAAATTGTGGTTGACGTCTAATTGTGATTGACTATAATCACCACTACAAGAAGAATACATACGAAACATTCGGTTGGATCCATCCGTAAGCCGAAAATTAGAAGGCAATTGTAATGAGATATATTTATTGGCGATCTCGTGGCATCGAAATAATACTGAGATCGTGCCAAAGTTTACAAGCTGAATTACCGAGCATACTTGGGCTCGTTCAGGGTCACAGGCAACGGACGACTGTGTGTTTCCGATACACTTAAACAAACAGGCGCTGTAAAACAATCACTGGTACAATTGGTTATAATGATAAATGTTTCCGTTATACTAATCGCGTTCCCGTCATAAAAGTATGTTACTACAAAATTATGTTTCCGAATACTGTTATATTGTTTTTGCGTGCTGAGATATTTTAGCATATCTATAATTGTGGTTCTTATTATTCAGAAATACATTCAGTCTTTTAAAGATCGAGACTCCCTCAACCTCCCTCAAAAATCCATGCTCTCATAGCCTGAAAGTACAAAAGCATTATTCTGCTATGCAGTCGGTGACTTCCACGAGTATGACATGACCGACCGAATTGCTCAGTTTCTCGAAGTAGTAAAAACATGTGAGTATGACAGACATTTTGCACCTGCTAAGTCCACTGGTGATATTTCTGAGGTCTGGCACTTTTAAAAGGAATGTGTTTTAACATGGAGACCAAATCGGTAGACAAACGTCAGACCAAATTTTTCATGAAATCTAATTGCGACATAGCTTGGCAGCAGAAATGTTTCTAAATTTGTGAAAGGTTGCAACAACTTAGGTTGACTGGTGAAGAGTTGAACGGAAACATCTAAGTAGTTGTCAAAACATTAAAGCTTAATTACTCACTCACTTTTTTATTTTGTATAGACATTATATTTCCTATTGTTTTACACTGAGTGTTGAGAAGCTTTGTGTGTTTAAAAAGGTAACCCAGCATTCCACTCCACCTATCTGGGCTTTAGAACGAAAACCTATTTACTACAAACCTGGCTTCTTACGTAGGTAGAACGAGGGGTATCCAAGGAAACGAAGCCAGTGGGCTCCATTTGGAACATATAAGCTAATTTCGGTTTCGTACATACTTTTTCTTGGTTGTAAAAGTGAACCTAATCATCTTCGACATAAATTTCACACATATATATATTTACGTACATTGTTTTCCACCGCAAATTGTTCGTGTTGTAGTCATTATTTTGTCCAGTTTGTATTATATTATTATATTAGTAACATACCATATGTAAAATTCAGCCCAACTTCAAAGCCTGAACGATAAGCGTAATTTGTTACTGGTAGATATATACATTGTTGTAATTATGAACGTTTGACCCCCAGAATTTGATCGTAGTTACCACGAGTTGTGGTCTGGTCAAATGAAGCATCATGTCACTAGACATAACATAAAATCTGAGGAAATGCGCTACCAAGATTTATTTTCTGTCCTCCCTCATTCAATCGTCAGAGAGGTCCGTGACCTAATGTTAGGTCCACCAACACCACAGTCCTATGGCATTCCAACACGAGAGATAATGAACCGTCTATTCTTATCAGACGCCCGAATAATCCCTGGGCTTTTCCAAGAGGAAACATTAAGTGATAGGCCACCATCGCAATTTTTTGCGCCACCTCCAAGTCTTAGTGGGAGACAATAAATTGGATGAGGTAATTATAAAGATAATAATTTATTCTCGAATAACAGTCTCTTACATGAGGCATGCCAGTTTACAGGCAAGATCAGTTTATTACAGAAGATACGGTCTTCACTGTAGTAGCTTACTCCGTTACATTGATATTTTGTAAGGTAAATTGGTCACAGAATTATGGGTAATCACACTTCTCACACATGAATGCAAATAACATTGATAACACCCGTATTGTCAATATGAAATTTGGAGAGCTTTATGGAGGTTGTATTGCCACGTGCAACTAATGATCGAGAATAAGTCCACTTAAGGTTGAAAGCCTCTAGAAACAACAAACTTTTATCCTTCTAAAATATCTGGGGTAATAATGACGGTGCTGGACGAAGTCACCCTTTCCATGTATGTTTTCGGTGGTGCATATCGAGGGGGCTTAGAGGGAGGGTCATAAGAAGAAAGGACGGAAAGCAAAGCAGACAACGTCCATGGCTATTGAAGTTGAGTCATTTGTGGTGGAATGGTGAAGGTATGACTACTTAGTCTAATCCTCTTTTAACAAGGTACTTTTTAAGCAAGAGCATCCTAATAGGTTAGAAGAGACGAGCGCAAATATGATATGAATAGACAAAGAATAATATAAGTTGAGGTGGTTCATAAACAAGCTGAAACTATAGGATTATGTGTAGTTTTAAAATATTGTGCTGAGAACAGTATTCCGATACTCAAATGATTATATCCCTCCTTGTCGAATCTATTTCATCTCACTTCTATTTTTTATTGATTTTATAGTGTCATAAGCAGGTGGATTGCCTAGTTTTGCTTGTAATAGGATAACTCGGCAGGGACGAAAACCGATTGAAGGTTACGGAAATAAATCAGAGAGGTATTTGGCATAATAAAACCAGCATTAATACAATTGGTTGGAATACACTTTGTCTACTAGTTCCATGTTACAAGCAAATCAGATAGTTAAAGCTTTTGTATCGTGGGTTGGACATCCAGATGGAATCTCACAATGTAATACGTTTAGCTAATGGCATAAGCAATTATATACTGATCAGGTAGTCAGTAGGTTAGAGATGATAGGAACAGATAGCAAAACAAAGAATACCCAAGAGTTTATGATTGTAAAATTTTCAAAGAAAACAAAACATTGGGCGACCCACAAGAACCTGGTGTACAACACATTCCATTGTTTCGCATGACATGCCACTATTAAAAAGTTGTTTTTGAATGAAGCACTTTGGATCAAATAATATTCCGATATTTGCTTGTGGTCTTCATTTTCATTTCTACATGCTTATAAAGTTATGCACTAAACTAACGAATATTTCTGCAGCATGATCCGTAATTTTACCAATTACCTCTGATTCATTGGCGTTATTCAAGCCATATTTAATTTCTGAACTTCCGAATCTATAAATGTGAACGTATTCTGAACCATCAAAAGTCATCAGTGTTCGAAACAAAAATATCTGTTGGCGAGACCATAATTTACGGACGAATCAATCAGATTTAGGATAACAGATCCTGAATTTTGGCGCAAAATTCATTCATCCATTTAGCTAAATAGGGTCTCGGCATTTCAGCTGATGTCAATTCATGATGAAAGATTCGAGTCTGGTCATTAAGCATAAACATTAACTGTACATCACAATTCTAATTCCTTACACTTGTTTATAGTCACCATTTTTTCCTAGTTAGTAGGCGAACATTTTGAAGGTCGCTTTAACGTCTCTCAAAGGCCTTCGATAAATTGTAGTCTCATCTTACCTACTTTTTCCTCCCATAACTAATGCCAAATCAAAACTATAGGTGGCTAATCATAATGACATTTCGACATCTCCATAAAGCGTTTTTACTGGTTGAAAATCGTGTGATACGGTGGTTTTAAGCGACAAAACTAAGAGCTAACCCGCCTGACTATCCGACTGATTACTATTTTCATAAATAATGTTGTTTTCCAATAGTTATCTTTGTCTAACACCGATGGTTTCAAGAAGGAAAAACAAGATATTATTCCAGTCTGTGGGTCCCTTAGTAAGTTCTATGGAATTTTGTCGGTTTGGCTGGAGGTTCGAAGACAGCCATTTGTGCAAATCATCGGCGTAAGCAGTCGATAAAATCTCCTACAAACTGAAAGCACCATTGCCGTATTTATACAAACACTGAGTAGGCGTTCATGCCATTATCTTAGAAGTAATTTTGGAGTTATAATCCCATTGGCTAAAACATGTGCTCACCTTGATGATCACATGACTAGCACTCTTTTTACCCACTTATGAGCATTCAATTGACTGAAGACATCGCACGGTGCATCACCTTTAAACAGATCGTTTTATAGCTTCTGCCCAACTTGATGCCCACAACTAGCTTGTAGGCACAGTTATTTAATCGTTTGTAACTGTACATTTCTTTTGTAATAAATTATTTTATGCAAACAGTGGAGCAATCCATCGGTCTTGGGTGACTTTAGATATTTTTTTCTTCTAAGTAGATTCTTTTTATTTTCGACTTGAGAGCTACTCAAGAGGCGTGTAAGTAAATACTTGATAACCGGACAAAGCATTGAAGAATCGTACTTCACTAACCTGATGAGCTCGCTCGTGTCACTTCCTCAGATACTCTTTTTTTATTTTCTTACCCGCCACTCTTTTTACAAGCCTTGGCACCACATATAGAACACGTTCAGCAAGTCTTGAGCGATAATTTGTAGACGAAATTGAACGCCACGAAACAAGATGACAAGCTAGTTTAGTACATGACATTTATAGAGTTTCTCTGAACACTGAGAAGGCGTCGGTCGTCACTGATTGCAAGTCAAACATTAAACGAGTCGGTGATTTTTCCTTGGACTGCGAAAACAGAACAGACATCCTACTCATTTAGTGTTGTTTGTTTGAATCTTCCCATCGATGTGTTCGGACTGCAACTGGTCAGTCTCTAATTGGAATATGTGCATACTGTGCGTATTGTCTCGATATAGCCTAAATTCACAAGCATGGTAAGCAGAGATGGATAGTGGCTAGCAGTGGAATCCAGGATGCGCGTCTCGTCTTATTTGGGGCTCGTCAGCTGGATGTACCTGCATCTCAGAGTTGATGTTCACTCTGGGACTCGAACCCAGTACCCTCGCTTCAAACGTCATCGCGTTATCCACTCGGCCTATGAGTCCTGATAGCCACTTGCTTGTGCGATGGGGTGAAGTTTAAATTCATTTAGTATTGTTTGTTTGAATCTTCCCATCTATGTGTTGGGACTGTAACTACAGGGACATCCAGCTGACGAGTCCCAAATGGGATGAAACGCGCGTCTTGGATTCCACTGCTAGAGACGAACTACCTAAGTCTGTCGATTGAATTCTGAAAGTCAAAAAGACCTCTAGCATCGAGTTTCGTGCCATCAAAAAACGCATCAATCGACTCGAAACGACATTACATATATCTTTATTATTATCGCCTATTTTCTTGACCCTCAGTCTGATCTCAAACGACCCATAACTCCTCAAAGAACCCCTTTATGAAAAACATATGATTCCAAAGTGCGAGAATAGACCTATTTTGCGTTAATAATGTAATAATATGATATATTTCTGCCAACGCATGTACACGCCATTCTTACAGACATGATCTACAGGTCACATCAGTTAGCATACAGTATGCTTCCAAAATAGGGTCGTTAAATAGATGAAATTAATAAAAGCAAAAGACAGTGCATTCACGAAGATGTCTCAGTGCGTTATTGATTAGTTTCATGTCTGAGTATTGCGCTGAGTACAAATTTCAAAATAATTTTCCAAAATGGCACCGCGTGCTAGTTGCATATCAGATTCAAACTTGGCATAGTTGTGTTAGAATTCTGGCCGTGCTAGGTATTTATGCAATACAACTTCGAATCATGTTATAGGTTGTCTTGGTAGAATAGCTAATCCAGGATAAAATTAGAGACATGAATCTGAATAGCGAGCGTAAGAGAATAACCTCAGTATCACTGATTGACTTAATGGTCCTCAATCATTAAAAGCCTGATACAAACAAAGTATTTAGCCCCACAAACATTGGTGGATTGAAGTCACTGCTCTCACCGTCAGTGGTTGCTGGTCAGTAACTCCACCCTCCCTTCTTTGGTACCGCGACACCTTTGATAAGTCTTTAGCAAGTCGTAGGATACCTTGCATTGCGATAACCTCAAACCTCTCGTTACAGCCACATTTCTAGTGACCTCCTATCCCGGGGCACTTTATCTGCAGCCGCAGCTGGTGGACATAGCTCTTTAAAACAATACCGATTTGACGCTGATGGTTGGCAGTTTCGCCGATACTAATGTAGATGATAGAGTCCATTCAACGGATACGAACCTAACCTAAGTACATACAAACACATGAGACGGAAATTTGTTGATGCAAACTTGTCAATTCCATTCCTAGAAACGCGCTACAACATTGTAACCTACTCGTTTACCAAAACCATCGAACTGTTTGGTAATACCGTTGACATTCAGAAGTTCCATAGCTTATCCAACGCCCGTTTTCTCAGACATCGAATGACAGCATTTATCAAAGTAAAGCTTGTAGCATTTGTCACGATCTGATCTTGCCTGTAAAGTGGCATGCCTCATGTGACATTGTTATTTAAGAACGGATTATTATCTCTGAGCCAAATAATTTAGTTGAAGATGACTTGTCTCGTATAACTTCCTAGCAACATTTCCAAGGTGCCGACCCTTATAAACTAACCCACCTCCAAAAGGGAGGCACTGATCTTCAGCACGAATTATATTTGACAAACTCGAAACTACTTATCAAAGATGTGGGAAGGGGTGAGAAAACTAAACCATGTGACATCTATGGATGGGGGTCAGTCGAACATGCCAAAACATCATCGTCGAAATGTCGAAATGCGATAGCTCTCGCAAACAAGTGATCGAACCATCATAACGCTTATGGGACAATTATTATGCCTGCCTAAAATGACAGGAGTTATCAATTATAACTATATATATATATATATATATATATATGTAAGGATATATCGGAGGTTATTTGGTGTTAGAACAAAAAAACACAAGGGTGAGTTACTAGTGAAAACCTTTGTCCTTCCAATTCTTTACACTCATGTCAAATGTTTCAGACTATATCTTACCTCAGTGTAAATTTCAACGCATATTTGGTTGTAAACAGCCGATGAGAAACCACGAAATATGATAAAATCAAGATATTCTGCGTCCATGTTCGCTCTGGCTTTATTTAAAATCCATTAAAAAGTTTTATTTCCCATACCTATGATTCATATTTTCTTGCACAGACACAGGTTCAAGGCAACTGCCGAGTTTTAAAATTTACGGAGCATGAAGTTATCTTGGGTGTTTGTATATTGAATGTAGCTGCCAGAAGTGTTGGTAACCTATGACCTGAAGTCTCACGCTAACTGCGACAAAAGTTCCTCTCGAGAAAATTTTGCACTGGTAACCTTGAAACGAATTTTCAGCCAGTTCAACGGTAGAACCTTCCACCTTATCTTCAACAGTTTAATTCGACCCCACCTAGTGCATGGAAATATAGTGCTTCCCGCATCACCCTAAAAAGACAAGAGTACGTTGGAACGTATTCAAAGACAAGCCATGAAGTCAGTTTGAGGACTCTAATCCAAAACTTACGAAGAGCGTCTCAAATCAATTTTTCTCATTACAGTATATGAATCTCAGAGAAAACCGTCTAACGACTTAAAATATCCTAAACACTCCTGGGCATCCCTTTAAAAACCCACTTAAGCTCAGTCTCAACACAAACCTTAGAGGTAACATCCAGAAACTGGAGACCCAACATACCAGAAATGGCTGTAGACAAACCTTCTGCTCATTCTACTAATTAAGAGTAGCTGTCGCCTTAGCTAGACCAAGCGACGTCACAGGAGTCCTTCAACAGAAACACGACATATTCTTAGCGAACAAGGATAATATCTCACAATGATTTACTAATTTTTTCTCTATTGTCGTTAAATATACTGAAGTTTCTACTTGAACGCACCGGTAATCCACTGCTCACAATTCCGTCTAAAACCATCCGAACCACTTTGGACCACAACAGTAACGGCGGACAAATCAGATAATCTCGTTACAATTGTGCGCCTCAGGAAACCTGGATCCGTCAACGAAGCCTATAAAACGGTTTTCGGGGATGTTCGCGATTGATTATGAGGCATCGTTCATAGATCATAAGAGAGTCACTGTGTGTCTGGCGCTCTTAGGCCCTGGGAGTGATGAGGAAACTTTCGATAGCGTTTTTTGTTCACTTGTGACTCACTACTCACTCACGTTTGTACGAAGTAATGGTGAGTTTACTCGTCGTTTAATATTGCTGGGCATTCAGGGCTCCAGTCATATCTATGCTATAAAGGCGTCTCAACATAAATTATAATTTACTTCAACTATAGTTGAGTATTGTAACAGGCCTCGTGTTGCATAAATTGACATTCAGTACCAACGAAATCTACCGGTCGATAAAAAACTACAGAAACTAAAGTGTAACGCTTGATTTCCTGAGAACATCCAAATTGTTTCAGTTGTTTCATGTGTAGGGATACAATTACTCAAAAGATTTGTAGCATATTTGATGCAGACCGAATGACGCATAGTACTTGACAATCACACCACATAATATTAGTTCCGAGAAAATGCACGAAAACTATAGGGCTATATGTTTGACGGGGTCTCAGTCTAAACAAGTGCAGTATAGCACTGATTTATACTACCGACTACCTTTCTGACTGCACAAACCACCTATGTGGCTTCAACTAAGGCTCTTGTTAGTAAGTGCTTAGAAACGGGATGGAGTACAATGGTTACTTATCATGGAAACCTTACTAATTCTCATACATTAATCACTTGGTTTTTCCTAAATGGCTAAAGTTGAATTTAATTGTCCTAGCCTTTCTAACTTACTCTGTACTAAATGCACCGAAAATATACCTCTAAATTTGTATAACGTGAATTATGCCGTGTCATTATAGTAAGGAGATAGTCATAGTCCCATGCATTTGACTAAGATGTTTGGGCTAGGACTGTAGTTCTAAAAATTCAGCTGACTTTCACCCCTTGCATATATTTAATGTTAAACAAAACATCGCACTGCTGATTCAGAGACTGAAGAAAGGTTAAGTTCTGTAGCAAAAGTAGACTATCTTTTACAAGGCAATAGAGTTTATCATCAGAGCTATCTTATATTTGCTTATAAGAAGTATGTGGCAGTGTTGAGGTTGAAATATGCATGTCATTTAGGTGCAACGTAGAACCTGGCACCGATTCTTCAGTTCAAGTTCTCATATCACATTAAAATAACGGGACAGAATTCCAAGGACATCCTAGTGTAGTAAAAGGACTAACAGTAAACATGGTAATTAAAAAATTAGGTACATAAAAAGAAAATTTTGGGTAGTACACATATGCTGCTATGATTTACGATATATTTTTGGTTTTCAATCATTTCCGATATGGAGTCTGCATATTGTTTTAAAACTATCTGATAAAAGTTGATCTTTATAGGACTTAAATAAAGGCCACTAAAATATCTTTGTCTTGTGCTGATGGCAGGTGAAACTTCTAGTTTCTCCTTGCAGAATATGCAGAACACTGCTGAGGTGACTAGCTCCCATGTTTGCTTGCTATGATTTCTGCACGATTTTCAATGAGAGAAAAGTATCTAGATGTGAGAAAAAGTAACTTAAATATTAAGAGAACAGTATACATGACAAAGGCAAATTATATCTTTCCTTAAACTTCCTTGAATTCTACAACACTATTTAACACGTCCTCATAGGTTCAAAAAGTGAACATCTATTGGGTACGGATAAACGCAATTCTCTTTCGGAGACCTCTGAAGTACACAGTGATATTGGGATATCAAATTTTAGTACTCGCCAACCAGTCTGGTTAAGGTTCTTAAAGGAATATAACCCAATCAATAATGCATGGAGCTGTTTCCAACCTTATCGGGCTACTGTGGGATTGCTTGCTTTTGCCTGGTGTTCAAGTCATTCTGATATAGAACTAAGGATCAAAGATTACATCAAGCAAAAGGTTAGTTTTATTGAATGTGCTTGTTTGATTTCTATGTCCACTCACAATTAGGGTTCTCTTGTATGGTTATTTCACGTTACTTTTATTTTTCCTCGTAACAAAACCTGGCATTATAGGTTACCAGGAAGATGTATTGTACACGAAAGAAACCGTTACATCAAATATTGTAGATTGATGTTCCGAATAAGTTAACTATTCTACGAGTAAGCAATACACTCGACTTCTAAATATTGAGTCTCAGGTCTGAGAAACAGCAAACAGTGAAAACAATACAAGTGGTAGTGAAAAACCAGACATCAGATACATAGTTTGAATGAATTAACTAATTTTATTTAAACACATATATATTGGTACAAAAGGGCACCAGGTACATATGCGCCACACTATTTGTGTGTGTGGGCTGTGATACTGCCCGGGTGCCCAAACCGAAGCAGGTGGTTTTCTTAGGGGGCCACACCCCGAGCCTTTGACCAAAAGGTCTGATCCACAAGGCAATGGAGCATCGTGAGGAGATGCAGTCCCATGGTAGCCGTTGACCAATGACAGGTTCGTCCGCCATTCGTTCCATCAGGATACTGGAGCCCATGTGCACCATTGGTTTGGAATCAGGGTTTTCCAACTCCCCTAGGTGGACCCTCCGTGTCCACCAACCCGGTTAAAGCGCCGGACATTCGCTTTTCGTCCTCTCACTTTCGTAAACAACACCCCCGCCACGAGAAGGCAGTGAGTAGGACTTCCCTGACAGAGGCTATATATTCGCTGGTCATGTGCGAGCATTTCGAGAGGGAGAGTAGACTCTCCCCACTCTCGGCCGTACCAGGGCATTTGGGGGCTGAATTAACTAAAACCAGAAAGTGTAAAGTACTAGTGTTCAAGAGCTATAGAAAGATAAATAGTGGTTACATTTACCCCAGTGTGATTGGTCTTTGGTCATTTTATCTGTCGCCATCCATAAATTACGATTTTCTTGTGAATCTTGAGGAGTTAGTTTGCCCTTTGTGGTCCGGCTATGACAGTCAGATCTTAGTTGGCTAATGTTTTACCTTGGTTTTGACTTTCGTGATATTTATTCACATTAACAGACATTTAAATCTCAACTACTTTTACTATGTACCGATTGTCTCTGAATACACAGTTACTCGTCCTATTAGCACAGTTTAAAAAGTCATTACGACCAGCAAATATGCCTGACATACTGAGTTAAATACTCTCTGCTCCCCAAAGCAGTCTAATTATATATCCTGAACCACCGCCCTTTAAGACCTTTATAGTTAACACACCAGAACCTATTGTTCTGCATTGTATCAAGTTAGTTACTACCTTCTCAGCTTCTTACAATTTGTGCCCCTCCCTAACCAACCACAGCCTACCTCGATTTGTCGTGTTGGCTGGAGTAAGAACAGGTTGAAAGTAAGCTAGGACTAGCCAAACAGAAAAGTGGTATCAGTCCATGAAGTTTTTTCGCTGTTTATTCGAACCGTGTTGGTGGGTGGCGACTGTCTGATTGGGGTCTGTGAGATAACTTTTATCACCATTAGTTGGAGACGTTGGGTGACATAGGTCATATTTATTTTCTTTTTATCTACCATTAGATCCTAAGTTCTAAAATTAGTTTGTACTTTTATTCCGTCATTCCTGTTTCTTCGATCATGCTGTGCATGCTTATTGTTGTGTTAATTAATCACATGATTTGCCTACTTCTTGTCCTCTTTCTCATCAGATGTTTCTTAATTTCCTTTTTGTTGTTAGAAATTGTTGTCAGCTACGCTTATCAGTGGTCGACTTTTTCTATTATTAAGACCATTGAGCAATGAAAATGACTCACTATCAGTTGAAGAAGCAAATGCTTTTATATCTGAAAAGTTGAGAGAGGTAACTTGATTTTTCTACTATTTGTTTTTGCATAACGTCGAAATGTGACGTATTGGCTCTTCCTGTCACTGCTTCTTTTACTGTTGACATACTGGGTTCTCTATTCATTTGAAAGTTATTTTATTTGAGAGTTACTTGTAATTAGTTGATTATTCTATAGAACAACCGGGAACTTGTCAAATTTCAAATAATAAACATAAAGTGAAACTTGTAAATATCTGAATATGAGCAATGTAGTTTATAAGAATCTACTTTTGATATAAGACGGTTTCCGTCTATGTAGATTTTAATCAACATTACTGCATCAAATAATTATTAGACAGCGGATTCAATTTATTTAATCGAACTTCTTTCTCAACATTACATTACATTTTAGGATTTTTTGTACAAGATCCAGTAATTGACTGTTTTATCGCTAACAAGCAATAGTCGTCGGACTACTGAATGGAAGTGAATACTTGAAAGTTGTTTTTAGTTCATTAAAAACCTTTTTGGAACTGAAAGATCATTGACAGTTCGAAAGGAAAAAATTTTTTGTGAATATCAAATATAAAGGATATACCAAGCGGAGGCGAACGCAAAATTTCATTTTTTTGAAGGCCCTGTTGAAAAGGATAGATGATTATCTACAAAGATCTATGTATAGAGAGCCGACATGAAATGGTCAGTGTACAAAATTTTCACAACTAGGTCCCGTAGGGCAGAAAGGGAAACGTAATTCATTCCGTATCTTTGATTACCAGACATATACTCTAATAGCACAATATATAACAAACTACTTAGATTATATTTAATTTGGGCTCGGTAGACTCCTTTATACTTTTATGAACTCGTCAGTTAAATGTACTTGCGTCACAGTGATTTCTGATGTTATCACTGAGACTTGGACCCAGTAAACGGGAACAGAAATCTGTTATTTACTGGGTATTAGTTGTCGCTTCAACCATACATATTTCTGATTGTTTTTCAGGTTTCATTGATCATTTTTCGTTATTCAACTATCTTTATATTCCTTAAGCTCTTGATTGAGTGGTATTTATTCAGAATTTTTATTATTTTTGACATTTCCGGGACTTTTATTGTGTAAACGATAAACAATCTTACCTGAAATTATGTAGACGCATATAACTCTTATTTTCTTTTCAGGATTCAGAATTGCTAGGTGAAATTAATTGTCATCCTTCCGAGCATTTATTCGCGTCAGAAATGAATATTCTCAAAGATTTTGGTTACTCTGCTGGGACCGATGAATGTTCTTCTTTAGTTGACAAATCACATGCTTCAATTAGACCACCGTTTGTTAATCATCGAATTAGTTCACTTCTTCAAGCATTAACTTCCGAAATTTATTGGAATTTGAAGAAGATGCTCGCCGCTAAGTGTCCAAGTGATATTAAACTAAAGAAAAAAGAGTCACAGTTGTCTAAAGACCTAACAGATTCTTCAGACAATCTGTTAATGGCTCCAGAAGAAAATGAATCGAAATGGAATATTCTTGACGAAGTTAGACGTAAAGCGCTAGGGCGTACTAATGCATTATCTGCTTTGTCTGCCTTTACAGATAGAGCAGGATCAACAAGTTCTATTAGTGCTCAAACAGATATAAGGTTAGTTAATTCTTTTTTAGAACATTTGGTGAAGTTCTCGCTTTTTATTTGTGGATATTCCTTTCGTATATACGAATAAGGCTGTAATGCACATCATTCAGATTTTTAGTAACATTCGACATAATTAAAGTTTAGTTAACTGTTCTTTTAGATTTTAAGTTTGCCTATCTGAGTACAAAATTATCCCTTATTCACATTCCAACAAATCTAAAGGTTGACAACCTATCTCATCTAAATATCACTCATGCTTCACCTCACTGTTATTATGTAACTTGGTTATGATACCTTCGCAATAAAATATAGAGCCTCATGAGCACCTAATAATCGCGATCCTACCAATGAATTCGGGTAGTAAGTGAATAAGCAGTACCTCTGATCCAACAGGAGAGAATTAACCTTAAAATCCACGTCTCCACTGACTTGTCGACGTTAAATCTTGCTTGAAAAATTTAACTGTGATATCTTATTCTTTTTAATTAAATGTTAAAAGCTTTTGTTTAATCAGAATCTTAAGGCATTAAGTATGTGTTTTAAAAAAAATGATTATCATATATTTAAAGCCACAAGTTGGATTCATCTTCACTATTGGTTGTGAATTCCAATGTTTTATATGATTACAGTTTGAAACGCAGCAAGTCATGTTGGGGAATCACCTAGAGGTACAGTATTTAGTGTAGGAACTTATCATTAGTTTAATTTTATGTGAACGATTTTAAGAAGCATTTCACCCATTTTTTTCTTTAAATTCTCAATTCCAGTTTTGAGTGGTTCGGGTAAGTTTTTTCAAATAGTTTCTTTTTATAATAATAACAATAATCAATTCAAAAAGCTTGTTTTCTAATCATTAAAAACCTCGGTATACTGGTGCTTTACCTAAAAAATATTCTCTCTCCATATATATCCTATTTTTAACATTAATAAACTCTTCAGAAAGTCTAAATAATTATAATTTGTGGTGTTTCTGTTTGGTTTGACTTGTGAAGTTTTTCTTAGTAAATGTTTAAATGGTATAATAAGTAGATTATAAATAACTGCGTTTCTATTTCGTGGTCGTATAGAATCTCATTAGACTCTAGGTCTTTCGTGCTTTATTTAACTTAAGCAAAATAACCTTAAGTTTCTTGTGCATGTCATCAGTATAGAAATATTTCCGTGAAACCAGTTAATCTTCTACAGTATACATAATTAGTGTCCATTTTAACACATAACTAACCTACTCCGAATCAAGATAATTCATGTTCACAATATAGTTAGAAACTAGTTAATTGTATGGAGTTGCAATGTTTTTATAAAGTTGGAACCTATGTAACAGATGACCAGTGTGTTTGGAAACAAAATTTGCATGTGTTTTGAACTTGCTGTTAACTTACTTACTTACACCTGTTACTCCAAATGAAACATAGGTCGCCAACCAGCATTCTCCAACCCACTCTGTCCTGGGCCTCCCTTTCTAGTTCTATCCAACTTTTGTTCATTCTTCTCATGTCTGTCTCCATTTCTCGGCGTAATGTGTTCTTTGGTCTTCCTCTCCTACTTTGGCCTTCAGGATTCCATGTGAGGGCTTGCCTTGTGACGCAGTTGGGTGCTTTCCTTAATGTGTGTCCTATCCACTTCCAGCTTTTCTTCCTGATTTCTTACTCCGCTGCATGGAATCTGGTTTGTTGTTTCCCACAGTAGAATGTTGCTGATAGTATCTGGCCAACAGATCCGAAGTATTTTGCGTAGACAACTGTTAATAAACACCTGTATCTTCTGGATGATGGCTTTCTTAGCTCTCCACGTCTCCGCCCCATACAATAGAACTGTCTTGACATTTGTATTGAAAATTCTGATCTTGGTGTTGATTGACAATTGTTTTGAGTTCCAGATGTTCTTCGATTGTAGATATGCTGCTCTTGCTTTGCCGATCCGCGTCTTCACATCTGCATCATATCCACCGTGTTCATCAATGATGCTGTCCAGATATGTAAAGGTTTTTACATCCTCCAAAGCTTGTCCGTCAAGTGTAATTCGATTGGTGCATGCTGTATTGTATCGGAGAATCTTGCTTTTCCCTTTGTTCATATTGAGATGTACTTCTGCTACACTGGTTGTCTTCTGCATTTGTTGTTGCGTGTGTGATAGAAGATCCAGATCATCTGCGAAGTCTAAATCGTCAAGCTGCATCCTAGCTGTCCACTGTATCCCGTGCTTCCCTCCACATGTTGACGTCTTCATATTTCAGTCGGTCACCAGGAGAAAGAGAAAGGGTGAGAGTAAGCAACCTTGCCTGACATCGGTCTTTACCTCAAACGAGTTAATGAGTTCTCCTCCATGCACGATTTTGAAGTTTAGTCCATCATAGGAAATCCGTATGACATTGACTATCTTCTCAGGCACGCCGTAGTGTCGAAGAAGCCTCCATAGTGTTGTCCTATCCACACTATCAAATGCTTTCTCGTAGTCAATGAAGTTGATGTAGAGTGATGAATTCCATTCAATTGATTGTTCCACAATGATCCATAGTGTTGCGATTTGGTCTGTACACTATCGATCCTTACGGAATCCAGCCTTTTTGTCTCGAAGTTTGGCGTCTACGGAGTCCTTCATCCTGTTTAACAATACCCTGTTAAAGACTTTTCCTGTTATTGAGAGAAGAGTGATGCCCCTATAGCTATCACATTCGCTGAGATCACCTTTCTCTGGTATTTTGATCATAATTCCTTACCAGTCTGTTGGTATTTGTTCTTCATCCCAAATCTTACTGAGCAGAATGCGGAGTGTCTTTGCAGTTACTGCTGCATCTGCTTTCAGTGTCTCTGCCGAAATGTTGTCTGGTTCTGCTGTTTTGCCGCTCTTGATTTGTCTGATGGCCATGCTTATCTCTTCAATTGTTGGTGGGCCAACATCGATTGGGAGGTCAGTGTGTGCTACTTCAATGTTGCGTGCGTTCAGTGGAGCTGGTCGATTCAAGAGTTCTTTGAAGTATTCTACCCACCTGTTTCGTTGTTCTCCAATGTTGGTGATTACCTTGCCTTCCTTGCTTCTCACTGGTCGTTCTGGTTTACAGTAATTTCCAGCGAGTTTCTTTGTTGTATCATACAATTGTCTCACTTCCTTTTCTTGCAGCCTTTTTCCGCCATCATTGCTAAATCCTCCACATATTTACGTTTTTCGGTTCTGATACTGCTCTTCACTTGCTTGTTTACTTCTGTGTATTCGGCTTGTGCCTTGATTTTTTCTGCTCTTGTTCGTCTGGTATTGATTTCTGCCTTCTTGTTCCCCCTTTCTTGAATTTTAGGCAGTGTACCAACAGCGATCCATTCCTTGTGCTGGTGCTCCTTGTGACCCAGAACCTCCTGACATGTTGAAGTGATTGCCTTCTTGATCCCTTTCCAGTTGCTCCCCATAGTAGTCCCCTCTCCATTGAGTAGATCATGAAAGGCCTGGAAGCTGTTGCTGAGGGCTATCTTGAATTTGTTGAGTTAGTCAGTATCTCGAAGAAAAGCCGTATTAAACTTTGTGATGTTGTCCGCGCCGTTGTCCAGTGCTTCTTAAGTTTTAATTTCATCTTGGCGACCAGCAAGTGATCTGATGCTATATCAGCTCCTCTCCTGGTTCTCACATCCTCCATCGTTCTCCTGAACTTTTTGTTGATGCACATTTGGTCGAGTTGGTTATGTGTAGTGTAATCCGGTGAAGTCCATGTGGTTTTGTGGATGAGTTTCTTTAGGAATATACTGTCGCCTATGACCAGTTTATTGAAGGCACATAGGTTTGCAAATCTCTCACCATTTTCGTGCCCTTCTCCCAGTCCATGTCGTCCTATGACGTCTTCGTATCCAGTGTTGTCCATTCCAACCTTGGCATTTAAATCTCCCATCAGAATGGTTAGGTCATTTGTTGGACACTTCTCAACGACTGACTGCAGCCTATTGTAGAATTGATCTTTAATGTCTTCATTGTAGTCGTTGGTCGGCGTATAGCATTGGATGACTTTCATTGTAATGCCCTTTTTTGTTTTGAAGGAGGCTTTGATGATCCTTGGTCCATGAGATTCCCATCCAATAAGTGCATTTTGTGCTTATTTGGACAGCATCAATGCAACTCATTGTGTATACGAGGCATTTTCTTCTTCATGGCCGGAGTATAACAGAAATTCCCCTGAAACTAGTCGTTGTTGTCCAACCTGCGTCCAATGTGTTTCACTGATTCCCAGCACCTCCAGGTTGTATTTCCTCATTTCTGCCGCAATTTGGAAGACTCTCCCGGTCTCTCACATTGTCCGGACGTTCCATATACCTATAAAAATTGTTGCTCTGGTTTTTAGAAGGGGCATCGGCATCGTGACTTCCGAAGGATCTCGGCTTTCTTCACGAGGCGTCATAATTTTTTCTTGAACTCGGAGGGCAGAGTTTAAATGGTTTGAATAATTTTTCCTGGTTAGCGTTTTTTTAGCGAATTAGTTTTCTACGGGATTGGGTCGCTAACCCTATGCCCAACCCTCTTCCTTTATCCTGGCTTGAGACCAACGGTAGCCCACGGAGGGGCTACAGGCGGAGTTGCTTTTAACTTATAGATGGGTATAAAGGTCGGGGTGTAGATTAACACACAACTTCTGTTTCATCAACTTACTGCATTAGTGCAACATTTTTTGTGTTTAAATTAGTTATATATCCCAAGCAAACTTCTTGTTGTATTTAGAGTTAAGTTTGTGTTTGGTAAGTGTCAACTGTTTCTGAACTTAACTTCACTCAAGATCTGTTGACAAACAACAACATAATTGAATTTGTTAGCCATAAGAACTCCCGAGGCTGTCATAATCCTATTGAGATGTGTTTATTTAAAGAATCTGAAATCTCATGACTACTCAAGTTGCGCGGTCACTCAAAATGAATTATTTGTAGGGACTTAGTTGGCATAGGATTATGTGCAACACAGCGTTTACTGACTGTCCTAATATACTATTTAGTAACTAAGCATAAATTTATATCTTTAGAGGATGTGAGGTACTACATGTGCAGGAAGGTTTATTGCTTTAGTCAGTCAGTCACAACGTAGAACTTCTTACGTATGTACATCAGTTCGAGTTGCCATACCACATTAGCACAGAGATGCAGTTGTCGATTCAAATCCCATAGTGGTGGAGGTAGTAAGAGTATGAGCAGTAATCCTAAAGACTAGGGTTTGAAGATATTATTCAAGGAGTCTAATCCAGTGAAATAAATTTGGAATGAGAAAAAAGATAGAGACATGAAGAACTCAGAAGATTAGAATTTGGCAGAACACAAAGAGTGGATGCACCTGCGCCATTGCAAATGATTTTAAGCCATGTCATTCAAGATTTCTAACTATCGGTTGCTATCATCTCGCGGATCCCAACCAGGTAGTCTACACCTACCAACATAGCTCAGTCCACTTGTCAGTGACTTCATGGATTTGTGCTACGTTTTGGTCTGGCTGCCCCTAGCTTTTTTCCAACCTACTTCTACACTATAAAACATCGCACGTCGGGGCAGTCAGGTTTATTGCTTATTAAGAAAGTAAACAATACTTTAGGTATTCTCTATTTTCGTATTAAGCATGGTTTGTGATTTTAATTATTCTGACAGATGGTGCTGATTATAGCAGAATAAAGTTTTGTATATCTGTTTTTAGTGGCCATTTTGATCACTAAAGAATGTGATAGAATGCAGTTATAGACAAAATTTCCATTTAAAGTAATTTCTTTCTGCATACTTTCAAGGTCTAATTAGATTGTCAAAGTAAGTCTGCATCATTTAGTGTAAGTTCAGTGTACATCATATATGTCATGTATTAGTGGTTTCCCACAAAGAATGATAGATTCGGATTGCTTTTTTCGTTAGTGTATTATTATAAGAATTTATAATGAAGCATTTCTATGTTGTCCTACCGTCATTCTTTTGATCAACGTTTGCTTTTGCTCTGTCCTGATAGTATCCTAAGTTTGTCAGGTTTAATTGCATGTCTTGAGAAATTGTCATCTAAATTTTCTGAAGCTGACATTAATTTGTTTGTTTTCAGTGTGACTAAGATGATGAATAAATAATATTTTATAAATTGTCATATAAAAGTTGGGTTCTTGATGATGTTATTAGAAGTTTTGAGTTTATCATCTTATTATCATTGTTTATGGCTTAATGGTTAGAGCGCCTGCTTCAGTCTGGGCACCTGGGCAGTATCACAGCCCTCACACAAATCAAATGAGATTTGTGAGGCGCATATTTATCTGGTGCTTTTTTGTACCAATATTTATGTGTTTAAATAAATAAATAAATAAATGGTTAGAGCACTCGTCTTTCAACAATTGAGTCACAAGTCCAGAGCTCATTCTATCTGCTTCAGTTTGGATAGTTGGGCAGTACTACTAACCGTCAAACAAACAATCGTTTCAAGTCGAGTTCCTGAACATGTACTTGATTAATGGGTTTCAGAACACTTATGACTAAGTTGTCCATAATGAGATAAGGGTATATTTGTAATATTTTTTGCTTAAAAGGTTTTGACTTATTATGTACAGTTTATTGAAATTAAACTAATTGTTACCAAATCATGTAAGTCTCTTTTTTTTTCACCGTATTACTGAACAATAAAAATGAACAGGTTTTATGCGAAACGAGTATACTTTATAACAATAAGCTTCTTATCCCATACATTCCTCGAAAATTTTTATAGATTACTGGGAAACAGTATAATAAGAAACCATTTTATTTGGCGACTAAATACCCATCAATTGTTCACTACCTAGCAGTGGCCTGAATGGAAGATCGACATTGATCCTCCTATTAGAGTGCGAGCGAACAACAAGCCCTGGTTGGCTAATTCCTGAGGTTTTTGTAGATGATGATGCAAAGTCGTCCAACCTAGATTAATACGCATCTATGTCAGGTTCCGATTGAGTGTTCTAGACATTGCATCAAGACTCTAGCTGTAACCCTCATAAGCTTAAATCTTAGTTGGTAAAGAGGCTTTCAAATGTAAGACCTTTTTGTTAAAATGGGGTGCTTAAACTTTTGGGTTTAAGATTTTAATGAATCTCTCATATACTTTCAACCAACAATCCTACGATTTCTGTTTTTATAAATCCTTAAAATTTAATAGCTTGATTGTTTGGTTTTAAAATATGCTTTTATCACTACCCACTTTATCAATACAAAGTTCACTTGATGTTTAAGATTAGTGTGTGTTCATGAAAATCAAATTATTTCTCATAGGACATCATGGATGCTTTCATCGTGTTCCGTTCCGAATCACGGAAGGTAATTTTACCTCCCTGAAGTTTCCTGGTTTAAATCCTAAATTATTTCCTTTCCCTTGTTATATTACCTAATGGTATTTCTCTAGTTTTATTGTTTGACGTTTTCATACTTTCCTTCGAACATTATGCACATACTCCAAGTAGTCAGTACCTATTTTATAAATCAAATGTGTACTTTATTTCCACTTACATTTTCTGTTTCCACCTTCGTTTCGCATAAAAATAAAGTTACTTTGTTCATTTTATTATTTGATTCCTCACGAATCACCTTCCATTATTTTGTACTGCGATTATTTCCTGTATTCCAGTCTTAGTAATAATGTGATATGATTATTGAGGTATATTCTTGAAACAATGATTATTGGATGGTTGAAAAATATTGAACCCTTAACTAAATAATTGCCAAATTTAGTAGTATTAACTGGTCTCGTCATGATGCTTATCGTTGGTCGGACTCTAGAAATATTCAAATAGAAATAAATTTGGATTTATTATTACTAACGTCATAATATTTTAAGTTTAATATCACAGACTGACATTAATTGGACAAAAAGATTTTAGCGCTTCTTTATGAACACGGTACACATAGTAGGAATATATATCATTTATGCAGTTAGTTCCCTTTATGAATTTAAATAAAGACAGAACAAATATTGATGCAGAATAATATGAATTCATTATATTTCGTGGTTTCTCATCAGCTGCTTACAACCAAATATGCATTAGAGTTTTATCATTAGGGTAATAAATAATGTGGAACAATTGACAAAATTGAATGTAAAGGATTGGAATAACAAAAGTCATCGATGATAACTATATATATGGGCAAGGAAAGGTCAGAGGTTATTAGGTATTGAAATCAAGGGTGGCGTAATAGTTGAGTGGAGTTCAGAGACAGATAAAACCAAAAATGTGATTATTTTAGAGGTAGTTGAAAACAATTAGGGTGGGTTACGTAATGATTGGATAATTTATAGATGTAGTTGAAAACAATTAGGGTGGGTTACGTAATAATTGAATAAGATTTGGATAGTTCATATAATTAGGAGAGACAAATGAGCGGAAATGTGTGAGAGAAAGGGTGGTTTAAGAATTGGGTATAAAAAAAACAACTGAATATTAACCAAAATTGAACTAATAACAACAACAAAACTGAAACAAACAAAAAAAACAAAAAAAAACAAAACAAAAATGGGTTACCAAGGTAGTAATAAGTTTATCACTGTCTCTTTTTGAATACATAGGTCCGGTTTGAGTTTTTTTATCGCGATCGCCTCAGCAAACCGGAGAGCAGTTGTACGCCACCCTTGATTTCAATACCTAATAACCTCTGACCTTTCCTTGCCCATATATATAGTTATCATCGATGACTTTTGTTATTCCAATCCTTTACATTCAATTTTGTCAATTGTTCCACATTATTTATTACCCCAATGATAAAACTCTAATGCATATTTGGTTGTAAGCAGCTGATGAGAAACCACGAAATATAATGAATTCATATTATTCTGCATCAATATTTGTTCTGTCTTTATTTATATATCATTTAATTATTCTCTTGTAATTAGTTTACTATTACTGCGTATGTCTTCTTATTAAATATTATTGAGCGGTTTCCAATACTTTCGTTGGCTTTTTATATAGTAATAATAATTATAATACTAATTTATACCCTTTCTGCTTGTCATGCAGATAGCTTATATCCGCTGATGTGCATTGCATGTACATATAAGTAATATAAGTTTATTTATCTGATTATTGCTTATCAAGTTTTTGTACTCAATAAATCAATATATTCAGCATGCTTCTAGTTAAGATAAGACGTTTTCTTCGTATTTATCTTTTTGAAGTTATTATTACAAAACTATCCCCGTTAATGAATATATATATGTAACTACGACCCCAGATCGCGAAGCAGGATGGACTGAGGTTTATATGCACAGCTCAATGACAGATAGTAAACTGTCTAAGATGCTGGACAAGTACTCCGTACTTCCATGTTAAGTTATTTAATGTGCTTAGTACTTTACTTAATTTCTATCCGACTGTACATTTGCGATAACATCTGACATGGACAAGGTCACATGATAAAAATAAAATTGCTTTAACACATTCTTTGATATTCATTTCGTATTGCCGTTATACATCTTTGTAATTTTTTAACCCTATTAATTAGTTTAAAATCGGGGCACATAAACAACTAGTGGTGGATAGTATAGGTGTTCTGTTTTTCATTCGGTTGTTATAATACTGTTTCACAGATCATATTTAATTAATTCAAAGTAATCTTTCCTCGTCCTAAAAAATATCAAAGTTTTTATTTTGTCTGATATGAAAAACCCATATTCTCCCCATTAAGTGTGTACCACCTACTGAAGCGATACAGTGTTTTCATCGTATACCAGGATATCTTTTTGAGATATCAGTTGTTTATGCTTAGCTCACTGATAAAGTCGTGTAATTCCAGGAAAAGCGATGTAATGATGTTATCGCTTAAAATAGCTTACCATAGAAATAAGTAAGACAATTTTTGATAATAAAAATGAAATGAAACTTCGCTTTTGCTTTTCCTTATTGGATGCTTACTAATTAAGGTTTTTTTCTCTGGTTTATATGCTTCAACTGCGCTACCACCACAGTTTTGTGTTTAAAACCCGTTTCATAAATCCCTATTTTGCATTATAACGTGTAACCGAATGATTGAAATACCTTTCTCTTATAAGAAATATTTTTCTGGTGATATCTTTTATTGTCAGTTGATTGCTGTGTAGCATTATTTTTTATCTTATACCGATGGTTTGACAGTACTTCTTCTTTTTTATTAAGTACACATCGTTATATTATTGTTATCATTGTTATTGTTATTACCGTAATTTGGCATGAATTTTACTATATTTAGATTTATCAAACAGAAACGAGCAACGGGACGGTTTAAGAAATATTTGGGTGATATATGTTTACAGTTAGGTGATTTAGAAATGGCACAAATTCAGTATAATCTGGCCATTGAACATTTAAAACCTATTAATGACACTTTGTGGATAGCAGGTAAGTTTATTTTCTAAATGCTTCATATTCCACGTAGGATCTTTTGTTTGGTTGCATGGTAGACATGGTTTTAAGAAGTGAAGTGTAATAAATGAATATGTCCCTGTTAGATTTCATTTGTTTATGAAATGATCGGGACATAAAATGATGCTTTTCTTGAGCAATCAAATCAAATAATATTTTTGAATAATAATCATTGAGGGTTCTGATAATGGTATTCGTCAATGTTTTGAGTTAGTATGAATTAAAAGTGAGTACATTAATTGTCGATGATTCGGGAACTTGCTAAAACTTCCTATAGTTCTATCTATCTTTGAATCAATTAAGGATCCTTATATTTACTGTGGTATGACGAGCTTCTGGTATGTAGATCGGATTGTTTGATATGGAGTGTCAACTAATAAAGGTTGGATGATTTTAACACTAAACCAGTGTTAAAAATGACCCATAGTTTTCTAAGTTTTCTCTGGCTATCCCTTACCGTAGATATCTGTTCCCTACTTCAACTTCATTGCCTTGTGACTTCAACAATCATATCGAAAGCGTAGAAGAAAATATACCAAAGAAATTACCTGCTTTCATTTTGGTTCTCAAGCAAAGTCATCGTGACTAAACAAATAACACATTTTTATGTTAAATTGTGTACGTTATTTATTATCCGAACTTAGTGATAAACAGCTGAGAGCCTGGCGCAATTGTAAGTCAGCTCAAGTCACTATATCACATTAATACAACAAGATAAAATTAACAAGATTGTTGGGGATGTTATATTCCCAGAACTCACTCGGTAAATGCCTTATCTTTGTAATTTTATTTCAAAACTTTGAATTTCTTGTTTTCTTCACCAAAAGCGCTCGTTTTCACCTTCATGTCGTATTTCCCACTTTGGAGGATCTTAAACACTATTAGTTCGTTGTATCTTTTAGTATTTTATTTTGTAACGCTTCCCAAAGACAATTTTATGCTGTATATATACGTTTGATCTGTACTTGTTGTGATTGCTTGTGTTTCTGGCCGCTTGCGGTATATATTTATTCCCCGTTCGGACTTCGACTTCTCTCTCTAGTTAGCGGGGCTGGGACGCGTCAGGATAGCTAGCTTATTGGTCTTTGGTCACAAGTCTTTGTTCCGTTCGCAGACTAGGTGAACTCGTAATCGCTTCAAACATAACAAAAATGAATAGAATAAGTGTCCAAATTTTGCCAATACCAATTATAGTGAGAATGATTAAAAAATGGAAAACACGGTTCGAAAATAAAGGATGAGTTCAAGGAATAGAAAGTACGAAATAATTTCAAGTTCAGGACTTGGGAGAAAATAAAAAGTGAATGCATGTGAGCCGCTGTGACTGGTTCCAAGTCATACCACTCAACATTTCCAACCACTGGTCATAATTCTTACGCCGGGCCCAACCAGCTAGTTTGAATCTATCAACGTCGCCGACGATGCCTTGGTGCGCCCACCTCTTGTTTTCTAATCTACTACTATTCTAACTAACTATGTACTTCCAGGTAAAGTTATCCGAACTAGCTTTCATGAACGTTAGTAACGTTTTCAAATCATCAGGAATTGGTAGATATACCTCTTTTATAATAAAGTACTACCTTATTGTCACTTCACTTGGTAATATCAAGTCATATCTTGATAGTAATACTTGCGGTAAAAAATCCATTTATAACTTATTTTAACTATTTCAGGTGCTCTAGAAGGTCTTTGTGCAGTTGCTATGTGTCAACATTCTTCTGATCATTCCTCAAACCTAGGGACAACACGTTCAAAATTTCTTCAACAGCGTTATCTAGATGATAATTTAACCGATGGTGAACTACGGAAATCACAGTTTCAGGAATCAGATATGCTGGGTATGTGTCAGTCTACAACAATGACTGATAACTAACAGTTACATAATTTTAACAAAATGTTTCGTTTTTAAATGATTAAGTTTCCGTTTTGCGAATTACATTTAATTTTATGTTGTACTTCACTTTATAACTGTTTAATCAATGACTTTAAAGTCCTCTTAATTATTCACGTGTCAATAGATTGTCCATGTAATATTGCGGACTGCTTAATAGCATTAGTAGCCTTTTACTTATAAATGATTATATCATTTATGCTATACATGACATAAGTTGCCGAAGGCCAAACAAGGGTTTCTATGCTAGCGCTAACATTTTGTAAGCCATCAATATGATTCAACAGTCTGTTAAGTGAAAAACTGACACAAATCTGTCCCCAAGCAACGTAGCTTAGAAGTTAATACGTCTGCCTTTCAAATACCAGACTGCAATTTTGAGACCTGCTTCACCTACTTCAGTTTGGATATCCAAGTAGTATCACAAGGTCTCATACATAAAGTGCGGTTATAAGCCGAGTACATGAGTCTGTACTTGATGGGTTGCAGCTGAGCATCGTTTCCTGCCAAGGGGGTATAATTCGCATGCCAAGACTTCTATCATTGTTAATCAATGTGCAAAGATTCTGTCAGCAATTGTACTAACGTCTGGCTGTGTCATCTGTATACATCAAGTGGATTCCTCAAAAATGAGACGGTATTAACTCTAGTATCATACCTATTATAAAATTAGTTAATATTAACAAATTTGGACAATATTAATGAGTCTGATCACAGATGGCAGCCGATCGTAAGCTTTAATTTAACTATTAGTTTTTTAGTGAAAAGTTATTTCACCTCGGTTACTGCATCTTGTGAAGTCTTCACAATTCTGTACATTTTAATGATAATAAGTGTGATCCTTGTTTAAGAAATGTTGTGTATTTGATAATTAACCTACACTATTTTAGAAATTAGAAATATTTTTATATCCGATTTTATTGTAGCAATCCATACATCAAACTTTTATATCTACAATAAAATGATATTTTGCCTATAAAAATTATTCTTTCTTGTTACAGTCAATCTCATTACACATGTTGGAATTCCATTTTAGTTAAACACGTCAGGATAAAGTCCAATTAATTTGATCACTAAGATAAAAACGATGAGTTAATTATTACTTAATTTTCATTGTAAATAATCAATTAATGACTAGAGTGTAGATTCATTGATCTACTAGTATAAATGTTTTTATTCCAAGAAAGCTAGTGTTAGTTACCTTTGTGTTTCTGGTTATTACTCTGACTTAGAATTTTTCTTTAAATTTCCATTTTATAGAACATTCAACATCTTCAAGTTTAGATCTTGCTTCATCAAAATTTTATCACCCTCTTGTAATATCATCTACTGATTGTTGTAATTACGCTTTGGAAACAATTGAGTTATACCAAAAGGTGTGTAATACTTTGCTCTAGTTGCATTTTCCCCATTAATATGTACTGTTTAAGTAATACTAGATATCAATGAATTCGTCAGTCAGCCATGCGCAACATAGAACTCGGCACATACATTCTTCGGTTCAAGTTGCCGCATACAATTAGCACAATGAAAAAATTGTCAGGACAAATTCCAGAGTAGTAGACTTAATAACAGTTTTATTAGTAATGAAAAAGATTGAGCATTGCAGATACAATTTGAGAAAATATAAATTAATGAGGAAAAAGGTTTATACGGAATTTAGGAACTTTGGATTTAAGGAAGCATAACAAGTGAAAGCATCTACACCATTGTGAATAATTTTGAGCCATGTCACCCAACATCTTTAATTATTGGTCATGATAATTATGTGGACCACAGCCAAGTAGTTTGCACCTACCTATAGTCAGTATCTTCATAGACTGATGCCGCATCTTGGTTTGTCCATCAGTAACGTTCTTCCAACCTATTCCTACACTGGCCATCATCGCACATAGAAGTAGTTGGTGAATGGACAGACGTAATACAAGTCTTAACCATCTCAAGCAATAAAGATCCTTCATATCTTTAAATACAATGTCTTCCTTCAATTAAAAAAATTAATGAGGCAATCATTTGATATTTTCGTAAATTACTGTACTAAGATTCTTTGTGTAATTCATATACTCAAAGTATCCTTATAAGATATTTCGTTAACATATCAAGTGTTCATCGGAAAATTCATCCGTGGAAACTCCCTACTCAAATGACAACTGATGGCATAAGAATGGGGACATCTCAAAATCATATGTCGATTTAAACTGTCAGTTTTCTAATTCTAATCTTTTATGCTAATAATAATAGTAAATGATTTCTCATTAGTTGTTTTTGGGGAAAAGGTTAAATTTGAAGATAGATTGCATCACAAACTGGCATCATTTTGAGAACTGCTGAAATCCGATGAATGATGGACATATCAGGGGTTGCCATCTTTTCCCCATTCTAGAGTAGTCTTAAACTGAGAAGAGACAACTTATCAGTTCTTCTTGGTTTATCATTTTTTATTTAATTGATGTCGTTCCACGATAACAGCTATTTTCAGGTTGAGCAGAGTTTGAAAATATACCTACTTAAGTAATAATGACATGCTCATTAATGACCAGCTTCTCTATGGATTTCTTCGTGTTCTTGTAAAAGGCTGGGATAAATGGAGATAGCTATGTTTTGAATGAAATAGTTATTATAGATAATGTTACACAATAGTCGCAATATGTCACGAATCACATAAAGTTAAGAATGTGAACTACTGGATTCCGAATCAGTTGTCTAAAAGTAACGGGCTCTTTGTAAGACTTTATGGTCTTGAGTTCCGTCCCTTGCCCGGTCATGGGTACGGTATTCTTAGAAACGAAACATCTGATAAGTGCTACTTAGTTCTCCCTGGTATTCCAGTTCATATCAATCCAAAATAAAAAGTAGTATCATAATGACTTCAGTCTCTTATCCTATATAATAATAATAATATTTGGATTAAAGTTTATTTGTTTATGTCTATCATACCATTAATGTTTATGTTTTATGTCGGTATACCTTTTAAATATATCTAGGCTGAGTTAAACCCTTATCTTTTTGAGGAGTTCAAATTCAAAGTGATTCGACTACTTATCTCCGAATCAGTAAGTTTAGTAGCAGCAGAAGTATGATACAAAATAATTTGTTTAGGATTGTTTTGTTTTCTTTTTCTGAAAATAATAGCTCTATGCTTAGTCTTATGACTTATTATTTATCACGATCTTGTCAACTGTAAATGTGCATTAGAATTTCAAATCCTTCCTGATTTTTAAATCGAGGACAGCTTAAACTCAGTACTAGCCTCACTCATGTTCAGCCGCCCCCCACATTGACGTACATGCTTTGTAGACTTGGACATGTTGGAAAATGGTTAGAGGTGGTTAATTGAATCTTTTTAATGTTTTGACGTTGACTGGATCACGTGGCATCAATGAAAATGATCTGTGATTGTTGACATGGAAAATATAGTATAGATCCACGGATTTGATAACTGTCAAACTGAACCACATTGGTGAAGCATTTCAGTAATTTAAAGCAAATTTCCAGTGCCTCAATCTATGTCTACATTTTGATTGTTATTATACAGGGAACCCACATAAACAGTTACTGATCACTTCCTTAAAGAAAATCGAACACCAAATACGGCGTACTGTAATTTCATTTGCTCATTCATCATGCTAGACACAATAATTTGGACTTATCGCGGATGACCAGACATGATAACATTGGTTATTGATTAGTATTAACAACTCACTCCTACATGTTATCAGCTTTCACATAGTTTAGTGCTTCTTGTTTCAATTTTAATTCTCTGATAGGACATAAATCTCTGTGGAATTGTAGGGCCGACTATTTGATGACTACAGACATGAATAATAATTCTGTGGTTTAAGGTGTCATGATTAATACACCAACTACTCAACACTGGAATTTTAGTATTACATATCGTAACTCAGTTATTTTGGTTCTTATATATTCATTGCATAATCTTTAAAAAAGTATCGCCTGTAAAAAGTCGTTCAATGTCTATAGCTATCAGCAACTGACACTCTTGATTTCTCTAGTCTTGGTGACCACTTTTCTCGCTATCAGTTGTCCAGATTCATTTTTGCTAAACATTTAATGTTCATTCGATGTTATTCAGTGTTTTGTAGTCAGAATGTGCTTTAGTTGACACAAAGATTAGCAATATGCTCTTTTATATTAAGGAAACACTATACATATTGTTAGTTAGTGAATGCATTTGGATCATGTGATTTTGTTTGACTCCATAATATTTTGAGTCTAAGTTTTGCTGAATAGTCTTTTTCATCCGTGCCCCTTTTTATTGTTTTTTACTTAGCAAAAGCGTAAAGCTTGTGAAATTCTTGATTCGTTGGTTGGACCATCTCTTTCCTCGTTTAGTACTGAGGTAGTTTACTGTTTTTCAGTGCGTTATTACGCTTAATTGTCTAACTATATTGAAAGATTTTGTATAGTATGCAATTATCCAATCTGTGATTATTGTTGAAAAAATTGTAATTTGATTTGTTTTTTTGATTGTTGGATAGTTGAGACTGAAAGAAACTCAAAAAGGATTCATTAGCTCAAGTCGCCAAATTTAACAATAATATATAAATAATAATTTATAACATCGATAGTTATTGGGATTAGGTAAAATAAGTCAGGTAATAAGGACGCGATTTATTATCAGATCTTCAGGATTTAAAGGTAGATTTTGTTGACGACCGGCCTGTTGCCAGTCAGTCAGCTACAACGTAGGACCAGGCACATATGTGCATCGGTCTAAGTTACCACACCTCATTAGCACAAGATGAACAACAAGTTCATATAAGCAGTTACTTCAATGGTAGTAATATATAAAAGAAAGATTGCATATAAGGACATAATACAGCCTGTTGTGTTTGGTGAAGTCTCTAATTTAAACTAAGTCATCTATAATCTCAATCACTACATATAAGTATCAGTACAGAATAATGTTGGAGCATCACCTTTCATATGTTGGTTACCAGACATATGTAGAAATTCTTAGATTTTTGCCCGAGTTGATGATGAGATCGGTGTTTTTTCACTGTCGGGCTATTTAAAACACATCATAAGCAAGAAACTGATCCCTCCAGAGTCACTAATGAGCAACATCATTTGTATATTAATGCTTACGTGATAGAGCTAATAAAAAATAGACACACCGAGTATCCTCATCGGTACCATCCTTTTTTCACACTTAACATATCTCCTGTCTCAAGTAAAATTAAAGTTCCGAAATTTTCTTGGAGATCAATTGATTGTCAAAGAATATTTTGATCATATGTGCTGTCTATATGGATTCAAGATAGTATACACAATATTTCTTCTAGCCATCTAGTGACAAGAATGTATGTATATTTGAAACAGTTAAATGATAACAATGCTATAACAATGAAACTCAGTAATGTCAGTTCATTTCCATTTCATTATTATGTAAAAATTAACTATTTTCATTTAAATCATAAAATGATATTAGAGTTTTCTTAAATCTGTTAACCAATTAAGAGATAAAACTTAACATTCATCAAGTCATTTATCCCTTTTTGTATGAATACTTGACTTTCGATCATTATATAACAGTTCTAGTAGGATATATCGTGTGTATAATACAATGTGAACAGACAGACAAGTGTTATTAGTCCCCACATACTTGATGCGCTTTACAATTTGATGAAGCGCTGATTAATAGCGTTTTTTCTTTAAACAGCGGGACTGATTAACACATTATTAGTCCTTTAATCAACCGTTATACCTGCTAAATTAATTCTAATTAATTGTATTGTATATAGTTCAATTGTTATCTTGAACTAAATGAGTTTGTGACAAATAAGGATCTTAGAAAAAAAGTAGTGTTTTTTATATGGTCCGATATTAACACACAATTACTTTATCTTCTGCTAACGTAAACCAGCTGAGACGTTCAATGCATTATTAGACAGTTAATAGTACGTGAAAATTGAATACTGTTATGACGATCCGTTTCTTTTTTACACAATGGGACGTTAATTTACCTTGGACGAATATTTACACTAAATTCCCTCCTAGTGTCTAATCTACAGGATTTCAACACAATTCAGATCAAGAGCACTTGATTAGCCTGACAAGACGTAAATACATTTCCACACCAATACTGACACAATCCAACAATAATCAATAATAATAATAAGGACAGGAGAATACATAATTCATATGACACTTGTTGCAATATCTACAAGCCTGACTAAGCAAAACAACCAATCATTATCATTCTTGCCCACACATCAAATACCATCAATCGGTTTTTTTCCGATGATCAAGTAGTTAGTCATGATCAACATAGAGCTTTAAATAAATCTGTTACCCGGATTTGCTATACTACTGTAGCAAATCCGGGTAACAGATACTATACTACTATACTACTGTAGCACCCGATCGTTGCTGCTACCTTGACGTGGTGGTCGGGCTTGCCTATCGTGATGAAGCAATCGAGCTATGCTGGCTGGAACAATCGTTCCTCGAGGTCCTACCATGCCAGACAGGTCGGTTGAAGAGCGGTGAGACTAAAAGCAGCAAACCCAAGGTCCGAAGGCGAAGTCGTACTGCTGACTGTACAGAGGTGTGACAGCAGTAAGGTGTTTCCTTCAGACAACCAGCATGACAGCGATGCTGCCTTCCCACAAGGAGGGGTGGGGTTAGAAAAGGTCGACCCTAAAAATGCACACCTCGCCTTATCCCACGGATATCCGTCTCCGGCGGTAAGGTTTTTTTGTAGAACGGAGCTAACACAAAAACTACCCACAAAAAGGTCGTGTGTGACCGACCTCAAGCAGTTGTCCCTTGGGCACTGCGGTCACGCTCTCAGGTCATTAAGACCACTTCTAACCCAATTTCCTTTTCAGGTACCTCTAGAAGAATCCTTCCACGGTGTGGGCAACCGGGAAGTGGTAACTGCCCTCATACCTCTAACAGCACTCAAGACCACTGTATTCATAATCAATCTCTTTCTTCACTTCCTACTATTTCTTCTACCTTGACTTTCAACACTAAACTTCCTCTCTCGGTTTCCTCCTCAAGTGTCACCACGAAACGCTGTCCCAGGTCTACTAAAACCTCGCTCCAAACTACACATTGGAGCCTTCAACGTACGTACCCTATGCCAAATCGGTCAACAGGCCTCCTTAGCTAAAACTCTAGAATCTCGTACCATTGATGTATGGTGTCTCCGAAACATGCATACAGGATCCCAGTGTGGTCATTCACTTGACCTCACCTCGCCAAAATGGACAGCCGACGAAATACATCCTTCGTGTATCTGGCGACCCGTTGGCTAGTTCTCGTGGACTTGCAGGTGTAGGCATAGCACTAAGTACAAGGGCAGAACAGGCACTATTAGAATGGATCCCCGTTAACAGTCGCCTGTGTGCTGTCCGGCTAAATGGCTCCGTAAGAACTTGGAAGGATAGGGACACACGCCGTTGCCTTTTCGTCGTCTCTGCCTACGCTCCCACTGACTGCAGCCATGATGAAGTAAAAGATGACTTTTACAGAAAACTCTCTGAGCTTCTTCAGAAAGCTAAGCGCTCAGACATAGTAGTCGTAGCGTGTGACTTTAATGCCCAGGTAGGCAGCTTAAATCAAACGGAAAGACATTTAGGTGGGTGTTTTAGTATTCCGGCTCAACGAACCGATAATGGTGATCGTCTGTTGCAACTATGCTCAGACAATCGTTTATTTTTAGCAAGCACTATTTTTAAACATAAGGAGAGACATCGTCTAACATGGCGACCACCTGCACCAAACCAACGATGGACTCAAATAGACCATATTGTCATCAGTCATCGTTGGAGAGGCTCAATAGAAGATTGTCGCTCGTATTGGAATACTTGTTTAGACTCTGATCACGCTTTAATACGAGCGCGCATTTGTCTGCGCCTCAATGGACGCAGGAAAATTACACTAAGAAGACCCATTAGGATTGAACTGGAGGACGAGAAAGCCAAATGCGAATTCCAGAAACAACTGAGTTCACATCTAGGCAGTTCTGTAAACGAGACTGACCCAGATGCTGCTTGGAAAGACATACGAACAGCTGTGGAAACAGCAGTAACATCTATTAGTCATTTAAACCATAGGGCTCCAAAAAACCAATGGATTTCTTTTAAGTCTATTTCACTGATGGATTCGCGTAAACTCATCCCATCAGGCTCTGAACACGACGAAGAGCGTAAACAAATTAGATCTAGGTTAACTAAAAGTCTAAGGAACGATCGTGAGCAGTGGTGGGCAACGAAAGCAAAAGAGATGGAAAGGGCAGTGGCTGTAGGCAACACCAGGCAACTATTCAGACTAATAAAAGAAACCGGAATTAAGAAGTCAAGTGTAAGTGAGACAATCTCGGAAAAAGACGGAACCCTTATCTGCTCTCAACCTAAACGTTTAGAACGATGGGCGGAACACTTTAAGGAGCAGTTTAGCTGGCCTTCAGCTACTGCACAACTACCCACTATTCCTAGAAAACCTGAATGGAACATTGAGGTAGGCCCCCCGACCCTACTTGAAGTTCAAAAGGCTATAGGTAATCTGAAACGAGGAAGAGCAGCTGGTCCTGATGGATTGGCTCCAGAGGTCTTTAAATATGGTGGTCCAATTTTAGCGATTAGGTTGACTAATATTCTGGCTAAAATCTGGGAGACGGATGTAATCCCATCTGACTGGTCACAATCACTGATTGTCCCAATATATAAAAAGGGGTCAAAATCATCCTGTGATAACCATAGAGGGATTAGTCTGACTAACATAGCATCTAAAATACTAGCCTCAATAATTATCGGGCGCCTAACTAAGACTCGTGAACTGCAAACACGAGAAAATCAGGCTGGCTTCAGACCTGGTCGTGGCTGTATCGACCACATATTCACCATTCGTCAAGTTTTAGAGCACAGACACGCTTATCGGCGTCCGACAATGATAGTTTTTCTTGACTTGAAAGCAGCATTTGACTCTGTAGACCGAGAGGTTCTGTGGCAGTGTCTGTCATTGAAAGGTGTACCTGAGAAGTACATAAACCTTGTAGAGGCTCTTTACTCGAACACTAGCAGTCGAGTGAGAGCTTATGGCGAACTGTCATATGATTTTACAACCTCAAGTGGTGTACGTCAAGGCTGTCCACTATCCCCATTTTTGTTTAACTTCATTATAGACCTGTTGCTGGAAATAACACTCTCTTCGACTGAATCTACAGGAATTGATCTCCTACCAGGGGGACCACTAAGCGACTTAGAATACGCAGATGACATAGTCCTGTTTGGTGAAGGCGCTGGCAAAATGCAGAGTCTTCTGTTGGAACTCAGTAATAATGCCAGGATGTTTGGGATGCGTTTCTCCCCATCTAAATGTAAATTGTTACTCCAGGACTGGCCTGCGTCAACACCTGAACTAAGGATAGGGAGTGAAGTAGTCGAACGCGTCGACAACTTCACTTATCTTGGAAGTCTGATCAGCCCTAATGGGTTGGTGTCTGACGAAATCTCAGCACGGATTCAAAAAGCTCGTTTGGCTTTTGCCAACTTACGTCACCTATGGCGTAGACGAGATATCCGTCTATCAATTAAGGGACGAGTATACTGCGCATCAGTTCGTTCTGTTCTACTTTACGGCTGTGAAACATGGCCATTAAGAGTAGAAGATACTCGTAGGTTACTAGTACTTGACCACAGATGCCTTAGAAATATTGCTCGCATCTGCTGGGATAACCGGGTAAGTAATAGTGAGGTTAGACGCAGGGTATTAGGGAACGATGGTAAATCAGTTGATGAGGTGATGAATCTTCATCGACTGAGATGGTTGGGCCATGTGTTACGTATACCTGAACACCGATTACCACGACGCGCTATGATGACTAGTATTGGGGACGGTTGGAAGAGAGTTAGGGGCGGCCAAACCAAAACATGGCATCAGTGTTTGAAGTCACTAACTTCTAGCCTGAGCCATGTTGGCAGATGCAGACTACCTGGTTGGGGTCCGCGTGACTATCGTAACCAATGGTTGGAGACTCTAGGTGACATGGCTCAGAATCGATCACAATGGCGTAGGTGTATACACTCTTTATCTTCCCTTAAACCTTGAGACTAAAATTGCTTCATATCTCTCTTCCTTCCTATACTATATCCTTATATACAACCTATAATTTATATACTACTACCAACACTAAATTAACTACTATGAATCCGGTGTTGATCTTGTTGTGCTAACGAGGTATGGCAACTTGGACCGATGCATATATGTGCCTGGTCCTACGTTGTAGCTGACTGACTGACTGACTACTGTAGCACAAGATTAAATTAGTAAAGTGACTAGCGGATTACTTATAATGATGTAACAATGACACTGAGAAAGACTAAGCATTGTAAATATGATTTGAAATCTAAGTCTTTCTATAATACAGCTTTCTTTTTGACTTAACAATATTTGGTCTTCATTTAAAGTTCTTTTTTTTTGTTTTTCCAACCGTCTTTTCTATTTATTTTAGAATCCTTGTTCGATGAAACGTTATTTCACTATTGTTCGTTTGTATAAATTTATGAATTTTAATCGTAAGGCTAGTTTAGCCCTGTGGCTTTTATTGTCATCAAATCGACTGGATCGTGTTGAATTTGAACATGAAATTTTATTTAATGGTTTAAAAATTCAATCACTTTCATCGAATATTGCTCAAATGACTGAAACAAAACTCCTAAATAGTAATGATGATACTACTACTAATACCATAAATACTACCATTACTAATAGTAACAACATCACTAATAATAAAGATATAAGCTATTTATTAAATGAAAATAAACCACCAGTCATTATCACCTGTCGTTTAATCGCAAGTCCCCCATTATGGTGTCCATTTGTTGTACCTGATCAATCACATTGGTTAATTCGTCTCATTACAACGATATCAAATTCATCAATGCTTTCAACCAGTATATTTAATAATATAATTAAATTAAAATCCATGTTTAATAATACACGTCATCTTAATTCAAACATGAATTCTAATATCAATAGTTTATATTCATCAAAATCATGTCTACCATTCCGTTTAGTTGGTTGGTGTGATTTACAATTGAAAGTTATATTTTATCTAATTAATGAATATAAAGCAAAAATTAATCTAGAAGATATATCTGAAATTCCATGGGATATTGGATTAAAACTTATTGGGTAAGTGAAAATTTGCAATTGAGAATCGTTAAATTTTGATTCTCTCTCTCTCTCTCTCTCTCTCTATATATATATATATATATATATATATATATATTACTCCACTGTGCTTTATACTTAGAAGCAGTTAAGATCGTGTTCAAGCCATTAAGTTATGCACTTCTTATAAATAACGTATTACTTACAAAGTATTATTAGATATATAGTATGTCCTTTTAAATAACGTGCTATAATATGCCACCAACTGTTGTTACTGTGGTACTAGTGAAATTGTAAAGCAAATATTAATTTTCTCATCATTCTAAATAAATCATAATCCCAAGTGTCTACACAGAGGAAGCCTCACTTTAAAGTTCTTCAACTTCTTTTAAACACTCAACATTAGCAATTCCATATAGTTTATCCCAGAATGAAGGTTGCTTTTATAAACTCTACTGTGTATTTTTTATGTTTATCTCAGATTAATTTGAAGGCGTATATAGAAACGTTAATATCTTATTTAAATTAATAGAAATATTAAGTATATAGTTCGTGCAATTTGTACTATCGAAAACTTTTGACTATCTAATAAATTTTTTTAATTGTCGTTTTGTTGTTTCAAAAATTACAAAACATTTCTAATCATCAACTAGTCACCCTAATTGGGAAGTTTTATCAACTGTTTGAAAATGAGTTTCGAAAACAGTGATTTAAAGAAAAGTATATCCTAACAGCATCTTGTAGAAACATATTGGGGAATAAATTGTGAGCGTAGTCTTTCTCGAATGATGTAGTTAGATATTATATGGGAATTAATAGTTATAATATTCAAGAACTCACATGAAATTTCTTGTATATATTTTTGGTAAATAATTGAAAAAATTAAATTCTTTATCCAAATCTTTTCCGTCATTAAAAATACTGTAGGTGTCGTCTATAATTGTCAAGGGAATTCATATTCATGGTGGAAAATCTTATATAGGCTTTTTCCAAGTTTAAGCTTTCAGTTACTAACCATCAGTCTTAACACCGGATCATCCATCAATTTGTTTGATTCAGAGAAAAGCGTTAGTTCTTGTTTTCATTCTTCCATATGTACATACACAAATATTATCCAGTAATATCATCGATTTCACAGTGATCTTCATGAAACAATTTAGATATTCACTCTTGGTATCATGATGCATTGCTTTTTATGTGTTTCAATTCTGTTTCTTTGTCTCTATTCGGTAAAATAGCACCTTGTCCATATGTCTGAGACTACTCTTCTGTTTTTTTTTTCAAAAAAACTTGTTTATAGATACTGTTTTTCTGTATTGGACAGTTGGCCTGAATATCTAGACAAAAATAGTTGTATATCTTGTATGGATGATTTATGTTGTTTAGCGGTACTTCGGTGTCCAGATCAACCAACTAATTTACCTAGTATAACTTTACTGAATTATTCTACTCAAGAAGATGTCCGTTCTCGTAGATGGCCTCGTAATCTTCGTGTAGTTTATTCACCAAATGGATTTTGTCATTTAATGAATAATAGCAATGAAGAAGTACAGACGAAAGTGGTTGAGAAGAAAATGTTAGATTTGGTAGAGATACCAGTGCATCAGTTGCCCTTGGTAAGGTAAGATATTTTTCTTAAAAATCGTATCTGTGCAATAGTACGTACAAAAGTCTTGTCATGTAATATTTTTAAAATTTAAGTTATATACTGGAGACCGTCGGGTAAGTCTATCAACTCAATAAAATCGTCCTACTACCTTTTTGGAGTCTACGCGATAAGTGACATGATGTCTCAGAATCTTTTTCACTATTATTAATTTTGCATATTTTCGATTCCTTTGCCACTTATCCTCTTAATTTCATCTAATCGTCCTGATATGGTATAGTGAGTTAAGTCAATGCATTTATGTGCCGGGCTCGACGTTGTTTATGACTAACTAAGTACCAAATGTATTAAATTAATTGCGATTTCGCGATACTATTTTTTGCTTTACTCTCAGTTTCTTCTGAAACAAATAACGGACTTTAATACTTCTTTCTCATCTTTACAATTATAGTTTTAGCATTCAACTTTAGGTACAATTGACCAGATACTAATGGTCCCTCTCATAAATACATAGAATATTATTGATCAGTTACTGATTGCTTTTAGTAGCCTGTCAACATGTGTATTAGATATATCTTTGCATCAATAATTTAAGCATCTGCCTTTTAACCGTTTAATCAAACATTTTAAACTCACTCCCCCAACCCCCGTACACGCCCAACTTTTCTTTAAGTATGAGGGCAAATATGAAAACTTGGACTTAGTAACTAAATTGTGACTGAATCGAAATTGTTATCAGAAGAGAATAAAGATTTCCATAGTACATTTGACCACCTTGTGTATTATCTAACACGTTGAGGAACTGTTTATTTGTATCTAATTTAATTACTCATAAGTCAATGTATCAGCCCTTTTTCCTCTGACAATTTAAATTTTCTTAAGATATAACCGTTATCAAAGTTTGTTTTTGCTTTATAATGTGATGAAAAATGATTATCTATTTAATTTCAATCTAAAGGGAGAGAACAATCTATCACTACTGAGAACCCTTATCCATAAAAGCGATAAATTTGTTGATAGCTGTTGTTTGATTTCAAAGCTGACTTAACCAGCGATATTCTATTGCTTTGATTCAGAAAATTTATCTAGTTCATCGTCATTGAGATTAATTTGTAGTACTAATAAAATGCGTTAAGATGTAAATAACCTTCGAATATTGTGTCCACTCGACTTCTCTTGTATATCTATTCACATATCTCACTCTCAGAAGACTATCTTTGTACACCTGTTAACCCACATTGATATGGTTATCGAAAAAGATGAATTTATTTCATATGGTATTCTTTCCTATCCAATTTTTGGGACAACGCATTTTGAGGTAACCTTACTGTAACTTTTACGAACTTTATAATAACAATATCTGTCACTGGGTGGTTCATATTGTTAATCACTTCAGAGTGTATGAAGTTAGATAATTAAAAGCAATTTGTAAGTTTACCATTTAGTTATCCAATTATTTCTCCTCAATCATTTTAGAGACTCTTTGAATAATCAATTTTTATTGTCTTTGCAACTACTTGTAAGTAACATACTTCATGAGCGATGTGTAACTGAGTAATAATTACGGTTTTGAAGTATGTAAGTTACTGCCTAAGTTCATAAATAATCCAATTACATTTTCTACTCTCATTTTAAGATTGATCAATATACCTTCACTGCCAAGTAATCTGTTACCTCACACAATTTCTAAAAATGGAGCAGAGAATGTAGTTTCATTGAGTAGAATTCGTACAGTTGTTATTCGATCAGATCGACATCAATCCAAACCACCGGAATCTAACAACAATATAGAACCATCAAAATCAACTGATCCATTTGTCTATAATCCTTTCCAAATGGATAATTCTGGTGGAACTAAACATTCGAGTAAGTGTTATTCTCTGTTTGAATTAATTTCACAGTTACTTGATTTTACATTTATTTTAAAATATTCATAAGCTCTTACACTTTTTTTCACAAGACAGTTCTTGGTTAGAGTAGAAATGTAACTCAGCCGGTGATCTACATATAAGCGTTTAGTCAACTTAGTCACTCATTTAAATATATATTATAACTTAACTGATCTCTAATTGTCGTGCATAGTAATTTGGAAAATGAGTGTTTGTATGATGGCAAGTCTAACACAGAAATATGAATATCTGATTGCTTAAGTGTTCCTTCGAAATTCAACATAATCTTTATCGGTTGCTTATGATGGTGACATTTACTAGATGATCATGATTCTCTACCTCATTTATACCATATCCATAATTTTTATTTGCTGTGTTGGAGTCTTTTAATTCTGTTTGGTGTACATCCATACCATAAAATTTTTATGATTGTTTGGGAAACTGATTTATGTTGGGATGTTAAGCATATTACCGCTTGCGAAAGGCGTGTTTGTATTTGGTGAAATCGCTGTGCATAACTATAATCTGTTCATATTTTTCACAATACATTATACACCCATTCGAAATTAATAATCCTTATTGTTTTAACTTTCCCCATCATACACTAAGCAATCTCATCTTATTCTCTAAATAACTACATACATCTTGTTATAAATATTCTACTTAATAAGTAGTCCAACTCAAAAAAGTCTCTGTATATTTAAACGAAATTTTTCTTTGTCATTTTCCGTAACATTAAAGGATTTTCATAGCAAAGTGTTTATGCAATACATTATTGTTTGTATTTTCATACCAAAAACTGTTTAAAACGACAAATTTCAACAGTCTGCATAACCTATCTCCTCCACAACTCTAACATTATTATTTATTTGAATAATATGAGAATTTGCTTTTGTTCATTCATCCATTAATCTCATTAGTCAATCATTAGAAAAAAGCGCTATTTTGATATATAATTTATTGGACGTTTTTGAGTTTATTTTAATCATCATAGATTGGATTTCTCTTCATTCAAAATGAATAGAGTTGCTCCTTGATAATGGAGTATATGTGTATGTATGTATATGTTGTATGTCATTTGTTTTTTTGTACCATGTGAATAAAAAGGTTGTGGCCTAATAAAGTAAATCTCGGTCTTTCGTAATTTTATTCTATGTTTATGGAAGGAAAGCATCTTTTACTTTACTGCTGTAGTCAGTTTTGAGGACATATATAAGATTATTTATTTCTATTCAATCACTAATCTTAATTTGTATATCACTCATGTGTAATTTAAAATAAACAATTATTGTTAATGAGAAATATACGTTTGGATTTAATAATCTACAATAATATGTTGAATATGATCAATTTTTCATAACTTGTTTCAATAATATTATTGATTTACATTTTTCTGTACATTATGGTTACTCATTTTAGAATTCAGAATTGAATACATAAATTTTCTAAGTACAAAATTGACTAGGTTTTTCAAAGCTTTGAAGGTATTTCACATGTTATCGGGTTATTGAAATACTTTTAGGATTCATTTGAACTCAAATCCAAACTATCCTTATCTTCTTGCTGTTGAATAACTTAGCATTTATTTATTTATTTGAACAAATATATGTATTGGTACAAGGGGGCACCACATATATATGCTCCACACAAAACGATGAGAATGGGAAGAGGAAAAGAGGGTAAGGTGCATACAAGAAAAATAAGGACAATAACAACCGCAGATTAGTGTATGTTAGTGTAATAATCTGAATAATAGTGGGGCAACAGAAATGTACAACCAGAAGAATTCTTTCACTTAAGGAAGTCACAACCACTTTTAATGAAGAAAGTATAAGGTTACAGCAGGATCGTCACTGGCTTCTATTCTGATAACGTCCCAAGTCAGTGTTGCATCATTTCTCGGACCCCAATCAAGGAGTCGTAAAGGACCAACAGGAGCCAGTCCTGTACAGCTGCCTTTCATACCACGACACCCTGTCATACATTGACCACCTCTCCGCTTTTTCCAACCAGTCCAAACGTCGTCAAATAACGCGTGACGTGGAATTCTCTTGGACGACATTTGTAGAACATGTTTAAGCCACCGAAGTCGATGTTTCAGGGTGGTGACACTAATTGGATTATCGTCTTTGCGCCCGAACACACGATGCTGAACGTCAGCATTACTAACATGGTGTTGCCACTAGATGCCAGCAATCCTTCAGAGACAACGATGATCAAAAAGAGAGAGTTGTCTAACATCCTGAACTCGGAAAGGTGAGGTTTCACGATCATAGAGCAAAACTGCTCTCACCGACGCGTTGTAGATCTGACCTTTTACAGCCAGACTAACATCACGAAGGCGCCAAAGATGGACCAGATTGGCATAAGCCGCTCTGGCTTTCAGCATACGTGAATCGACCTCATCACTAACGTCACCACTTACGTAATGAAAGCAAAACCGTTGATATCAAGAAATGCATACGAGTCCCTATAAATATTGATTAATTGAAAATCATTATTCAAAAATGTGAACCATACCATAAAGGTATTCCTGTCACTGCAATGATAACTATCACTACTTATTTACTCAGTAGACAATTGTTTAGTGTTTGAACAGAGTATCTATTGAAAAACATCTTATTTTTACCTTTTCATACCATCTTCAACTTTAGTTCCATCCACTGTTTTTTTATGGTTTTTTTCTATTACAAGTAATCGATTGGATTTGTGAAGAACCTGGATACATAGAAATGATAGTTGATAACAAGCTCCCGATTGATTTAAGAATATCTGATTTAGTAAGTGCTTTTTGTGTAATGTACTTTTCTGTATGAACTAAACAATGTGTGTATGATATTTTGTTGATAGTCAACATCACAATGTCTATCAAGTAAACGTGGTTGTGAAACCATTTAATAAATGATAAAATTTGAAACTAGTTGAATCTGGGATAGCATTCGTAGAAGTATAATCAGAGATTATGATGAAGCATTGTTCAGTTCATTACTTTCAATTTCAATCAAACTTTGTGGCCTGACAGTCCAGAAATAATTAATGTTAAAGATATGATGAAGAATTTTAATTTCAAATTTGATCTCAACTGTTACTATGTATTTTAATACGATTCAAAATAATGCTTAATCATGTAATAAGAAAATGATAAATTGTAAGCGATCTATCAGTAGAGTGCAAAACAAAATATATAAATAAGAAATTATTGGAATAAAAGTAAATTTAAGAAATCCTAGTATGTTTACACGTTTGTTTTCGTATTCACTTAAAATCATTTAATTTACGTTTAGTTAGACATCTCAAGTTGTTAAAATAAAAATCCATCTACACTTTAGCGTATATGTGTATATATACACATAAAAAGAGTCCTTATTAAACGTGTGACTATTGTTGTTTGATCTAGAATGGAGTTGACTTTTAAACTAATCTAAACTAAATCAAAGTGATAAGTCTTACTGATTGAACGCTATACTTGGATCCTAAGCTAGTCTCGTAACCTCCAAGCTAGAACTACAAAGCGACTTGAACACGAGGGAAAAGGCGCAAAATATGCGAGAAGCACTTCATTCCAAAGGTTCATTTATGTATAGAAAATATAGGGTTTTTATAGTATTTTATAAGTCCTTGAGTTTTCCTGAAAATTCTGGAATGCTACTGAACATAGTAGCAGTGTAGTAATCAGCCAATCAGAACCTCTACATATGACTTTCCATTTTTGCGATGTTTCTAGCAAAACTTATCAAACACTGATTGGATAAAATGCTTCTTAATGTTTCCTGAGTTTGTCATGTGTATTGCGAGAAATTTTTCTGGATCATCCCAACACAAAACTTTTAATTTTTCATGAATTTTATTTAATTTTAATAGATCATATTATCAAATTAACAATATCATTTAGGAAATGTTTTTCATGACAAATCAATAATATTTTCATAGTTGAAAGCATGAGTCAATTGAAGCTAGACCACCAGGGAAAACCTGGAAGCACTGGACGGTGATATAGCTTCAATTGACTCACGTTTTCAACTATGAAAAAACCGAACCTGCACAAAACCACTTCTGAAATCAATAATACACAATTAACGTAATTAAAGGACATGTAGTTTATTTTTCTCAGCTTACATATAATAATAATTCGTTATTATGATCATTTATTCATAATGAATAATATTATAAATGATTTAATTGTTATAATGTACAATATTTAGTGACATTGTATTTTGAAATGGGTTATAATGTTATGTATATATCTATTAATTTTTCATTTATAAATGTTTTCTAAAAAGTATGTCATAACATCATATTTTATTCTTTGAAATATTTTAGAATTAATCTGTCAAATAGCTTTCTTTGATCATGCTCATCTTATTATATTCAATGATTTTAAACATTATAAAATTTTAAAAGCTTTGATAATTTTTCCTTTGTTAGCAAAAAGTGTATGGTTTTTACACTGGTACCATTCCTATAATAATCATAGTTCGCATTCATCTTTATTAGTTGTTTGAATGACACAAGCGAATGGCTATCCGGACTCAGTAGATAGGTGGATAACGTGGTGATGTTTGGTGCGAATGGTACTAGGTTCAAATCCCTCAGTAAGCATCGATTCTGGAATGCAGGTACATTCAGCTGATGTTATATCTTGTGGCCGAGTGGGTGCCTAGTTGATGTATGACTTGATGAGACCGCTAATCAGGGAGCAGCGGATTATCGATTGGAACAGTGACACGAAACCGTACGAGCAGTCTAGAGTGCTAACCGGTCCTGTGATCTGCCTAGCCCAACCAGTTAAGTCCAAAACACCAATAACAGCCTAATTGGTATGAATCATTGTATTTCAAACATACTGAGTTTATATACCAAACAGACTGACCAAATCGTATCATAAAATAGAAAATGACATTTGTACAATATTTAGCCGAATGTGGCTGTGAATAGTAATCAATAAACTGATGATAACTCAAGAATTGTATAATAATAGTTCAAAGGTCAAAATAAAGCTAATGATAAGAGGAAACGAATATGATTAGGTTAGTTACAATAGGAAATATACATATTACATTGGCCAATATATAGTCCTCGAAAATCACCATTCGCAATTCTGTTCGGGATACAACACCTCCCCTTTTTTGAAAAATCCGGAGCTGATATCCGGATTTTAAATTTTCCGAGCTCCTCCTCTCCCACGAATTAGTGTTGGATCCTCATATACCCAAGTTTCTATTAATGCGACTCTATTTATAACATGTTTCTGGCATTCAATAGGGAACCCGTTAAGATTGACTGGATGGTGAGGATCGACATTCGATGTGAGGTCAGGATTTGATTCTGCAGAAAAGTAGTCATCAGACTTATTGCGAATATCACTGGTAGGTTGTCGATCACTATGATAAACAGCGTCCATCAAAACTGCTCTAGGTTCCAGATTACCATTTGATGCATGTAACACATTTTCTGGAAAAGCTTGAGAATCTCGATCATTAGATTCGGTAGAAATTTCTATTGCAGAATGAGCTTCGCTTGGTGTACTGCTCGATATGATCTCTGGTACTTTGTGGGCGGTCGGTGCGACAATTTCATGGGCATTTAACATGGCATCGTGTTGATGAGAACTGGAAGCGTCACTGTTCGGACCTGCTAATTCAGGGATAGTGGGGTTTGAATCCACTACCGGGCATGGTTCTGAATTGGATAGTGATGGACAACCGGGCGTGTCTTGCGAGATTGCTGTTTCGTTTAAGTTGCGGCTTGTCGAGGATTCATGGGGGCTGCGATCATTTCCCAGCTCTGCGTGAAATTCAGTGATTAATCCATCCACTTCCGACGCATATGCAAAGTACTGGTGATCCAGAAACTGTGTGCGTAATTTGACCATGAACTCCAAATGTCGGTCAAACAGCAACTGTAATCGGTCGGAAGGGAGCGTCATTTTTCACTGTAAGAATAATGACAGAATAGCATTCAAAGACACCAAAGGGAATACGGGATGCTGATTGCACAAAATGATTTGCCTTATTTTCGACCAATATATAGGCTGACCTTTTTTTCCCCGTCACCAATTGTTATATCTTGTGGTCGAGTGGATGCCTAGTTGATGTATGACTTGATGAGACCGCTAATCAGGGAGCAGCGAATTATCGATTGGAACAGTGACACAAAACCGTACGAGCAGTCTAGAGTGCTAACCGGTCCTGTGATCTGCCTAGCCCAACCAGTTAAGTCCAAAACACCAATAACAGCCTAATTGGTATGAATCATTGTATTTCAAACAGCTGACGAGTCCAAAGCGGGACGAAATGTGTTTTCTAAATTCCAATGTTAACCACTATCCATCTTTAGATGTAATTGTTACTATTATTTTTTTAAAAAAATGATTTGATTACAGCACGTTGAATTGATGCCAGTTAATATTGGATTATCGACTAAGGAAACATCATCCAATCGTGTTTCGTCATTGACTTCTGATTATGAATCATCATTTGGTGGTGGTGGTTCTACTGTAAACAATGAATGTTCAGATGCTCCATTAAACTTAATTCATTTGGAAGCAATATCTTTAACTGTTGAAACTCCACAATCAGTTAAAATACTGCCCACTTCAAGTTTGAGTAATCTTGATCTTGGAAATGTGAAACATCAAACAAAAGAGGTATCATTAAATTAATTTTGTTTGCACTAATGAATTTTGTAACAATTTTTTTCTTGAAAATACCTACTATCTTGAATAACAAAAATAATTAGTCAATCATGAAGATAGTAATAACACCGAGCATTAAGATTGCGATTCCGTACATCTTTCAATTGTAAAATATTCATTTCTATTGTTTCTATCTACCAATATTGTAACAAATTAATAATGAAAGCAGTAAACGGCATGCCGTAAATGTAACCAATTATTAAAAATGTTCGCTATATTACTTCATCTTTTCGTCTCTGATAACCTGTATTCATACACTTGTTATCCCATGCTCAGGAATGTGCGCTACTATATTCCAGCAGTATCATATAGCATTTAGCAGGTCATTGAACTTGTTTCAAGTTTTTCTTTCAAATACCACTCTTGCTTAGTCCAAATATTCATTTATTCAGTGCTAGCTGGTTGGTTTGCTAGTAATCCTCTGGATTTTTTTTAGAAATCTCCAGTCCTTTTAGCTTCAAGTAGTCAGTTACGTACTCTAATTGCATTTTCATCAAACCTTTTATTATATAATTTACATATAAAACATATTACAATGTTATATACTTATTGATATAATTTATTGGGTTTCATAATATAATGCAGAGTGGCTTCTATGGTCGTCTGGAAAGTGGTTGTCTTTTAGAAGAAGCTGAATTACATCGACAATTCCCTTATTCTAATACAGAATGCTTTTGGCGGCGAGTTAATTCAGATGTAAACTGCAAATTACCATCTCATACAAATGGAATTAAACTGTCGATTGGTGTAGTACCAACTTTAGATTTGTTAACGTCAAGTACCTCATTTGATGATTCAAATACATGTTTACAAGTAGGTATTTTCTCTCACGTATAAATAATGTGTATATGATACTATTCCTTTTTAATTTTATAAATTCTAATAGTTATGTGGTGTTGTTTATAATTTCAAGCTGTTTCATTCAAATAAACCCTGATGAAAAGTTCAATAGACTATTATCTTAAGGCAATATAAATAACTAAAAAGTTATAGCATTACAATTAATTAAGACTTTTTAAGTCCTTCAAACCTCTGACTCAACATTCGAGTTACATGACTGACTGTTGTACATTCCGTTTACTGGTTTAAAACCATTCTGCTTATTCTGTTTTAAGCCTAGAAACAGAAATAATATCCTTCTTGTAATTATATAATTCGAAATAAAATGTTCACATGGACCGATGCATATGTGTGCCTGGTCCTACGTTGTAGCTGACTGACTCTTTTTTTGTGTGTTATGAGCGTTTAGTTTCTCAGTAATGTGAAGTAAACTCTTTTTCATATTTTTTAAATTTTTACTAATTTTATCAGCCTTCAGAAAAGTGTAAAGAATCTTATCATTTAGTTAGATCATATCATATCCATCACCTTGTATGATAATATCTTTTCCACCATAATAAATAGTTAACTTTTATCATTCACTGAATATATTTATTTTTCTTGTTTATTATTACTTTTATTTGTAAAGTACCGAGTTGTTGGCATTACTTATCGTCTGGTAGATTGTGGTGGAATGAGAGTTTGCCTTAGACCATCTGGAAAATTTCTTTATTCATTGTCTTCATTTGGTGAATCATCCAGTAGAGGACGTGAAAGACATCCTAGTGGTTCTTCATCATCTACTTTTTCAACTATTCGATCTTCATGGAATTTAGGTTCGGAAGCTATATGTCCTAATGGTATTTCAAATATATCTGAATTTGATAATGAACATTTACTATCGAATTCATTGGGAATACAATTTTCATTATTACCACTTATCAGATTACAACCTGCAATGCCACGAATGTGTATGTTTCCAGGTCGTATTTGCAGCGCATTCGATTTACATGAAGCTATTGATATATTGAGAAATGAATCAACCTGTAAACATTCATGTGATGTTGCGAAACAACTTCATTCACTTGGTCTGTCAAAATTTCAGGTCCCTGATCCTTTAAAATGGTGTAATCGTGTAGCTGCTGTGGTAAGCTTTAAGTCAAATTATTTTCTATCAAAATTGCTATACTGATGCTAACTGTACGTCATAAATTAATATTTTGCCAATGTTAATGATAATTATTTCATGGCTGTCAGCCACTAGATGATTTATAGTAAGTTACAAACAATTTTTAGTCAATCTCTGTATTAATAGAAATACGTGGATAGAAACGTTAGTGTTCAACTTACGGCTCTAAAATGGCATTGAAACTACAAAATGAAGAAACAAATTTGACTTCGATCTTTGAATTTATTATAAATTGATCAGACGTCAAATTATTCGCCTAAATAAATGGCAATTAATAGTCGGCAAAACTCTAAGATGCTTTTGCTGCCTTTTACTAATCCTTATTTTCCTTAGATAATTGAATACTACAACACTTTTTTCTTTTTTAGCTCCGAGTACTCTAAAAGACAAATCTTACGAGAATGAGTTACATATTAGAGACCATAGAGAATTTATTTAAGCAAACGACGTATAGCGGAGTTGAAAATACTTAAAATACTGAAAGAGTTGTAGACCATTGAGAAAATATAATTTTTGAATGGAGTAGAAATGAAGGATAGTTCCTGTGAATAGTTTTGACTCGACTGAGAATAGAAACTCAGCGTTACGGCATAAAGACAAAACGATCGGTAAGCCGGTGGTTTCCTGGGTATTGAGAATCCTCAATAATTTTATCAAAAATTGTCCTATGAACTACAGGCAAAATTCATTTACAATGATCAGCAGATAACGGAATAGTACTTAGCTTAATCTGGTAGACGTTTAAGTAAAATACTTAGTATTTTGTTCTTTTAAAAATCCTGTAACAATGAATTTTTCGAATAGAGAGACGTAATTTGTTTTTCCTCTTCCTAATATCCGTGATCCTTAAGTAGCTTTCATCAAATTTGCATGAAATGTTCAGTATTTTGAACAGATCTTAGCAACTTGATAAAAAACTGTAACTCTGTTTACTTAAGAATTCACAACGTTTTGTTATATAGCTTTACACATTCACCATACTATATTCATTGAAAGCCCACCATTAATAATGTCCTGTCATTAAATCTCCAAGTTGTCAGAAATAATCTATTTTTATAATATCAATCAAGTTGTTGATCTAAGCCATGTCAGCTTTATTTGACGAAAGTAATCAAGAGTGAGAAAAATCAATCGTTAAAATTCTTTGTAGTATGATTCATATTATATTGTGGTAATTTAGACATGTGAAGCCTTTTCCTTACTATTAACAGTTATCTTCATTGTTTATTGAAAATCTATCTGTTTCATTTCTTATTTTGTCTGTTTATCCTTCACTGAAGAAATTGTAGCACAAATACAGAAGAGCTGTTTGATATTTACTAATCTGATTCACTGATGGAACCTGTCAAAGGGAGGTCATATAGCTAATCGATTTTCTCTTTCCTACTCTGTAGCTATCAAACATACCTTTTGATGTTAGTAGATACACATAGACTAAGTATATTTCAGTGTGTCTTCATACCAAAGTTTTCGTGGAAAACTTTCGTATGATTAATTTTAGATTTAGGTATAAAGTTCTATCTGGAGGGAAGCACGGGATACAATTTACATCTAGGATGCAGCTTGACGATTTAGACTTCGCAGATGATCTGGCTCTTCTATCACAAACGCAACAACAAATGCAGAAGAAGACGACCAATGTAGCAGCAGCCTCAGCAGCAGTAAGTCTCAATATAAACAAATGGATAAGCAAGACTCTCCGATACAATACAATATGCACCAATCGAATTACACTTGACGGACAAGCTTTGGAGGATGTGGAAACCTTTACATATCTGAGCAGCATCATTGATGAACACGGTGGATATGATGCAGATATGAGGGCGAGGATCGGCAAAGTAAGAGCAACATATTTACAACTGAAAAACATCTGGAGCTCAAAACAATTGTCAACCAACACCAAGGTTAGAATTTTCAATACAAATGTCAAGACAGTTCTACTGTATGGGGCGGAGACGTGGAGAACTGCGAAGGCCATCATCCAGAAGATACAGGTGTTTATCAACAGTTGTCTACGCAAAATACTTCGGATCTGTTTGCCAGACACTATCAGCAACAAGCTACTGTGGGAGACAACAAACCAGAATCCAGCGGAGGAAGAAGCGCTGGAAGTGGATAAGACACACATATAAGAAATCACCCAAATGCATCACAAGACAAGCCCTCACATGGAATCCTGAAGGCCAAAGGAGGAGAGAAAGACCAAAGACCACATTATGCCGAGAAGTGGAGACAGACATGAGAAGAATGAAAAAAAGTTGGATAGAACTAGAAAGGGAGGCCCAGGAAAGATTGGGTTGGAGAATGCTGGTTGGCGACCTATGCTCCATTTAGAGTAACAGGCGTAAGTAAGTAAGTAATAAAGTTCTATATTAGTGAGACTGTTGGAAATGAAATAAAGTCTGGTACAGATATATAAAAAACCAAGTTGCTCCGCTTCATTTCAGCATGATGAACTACGTTAATTGGTGAGGTTTTTAACCTACAATGACTTATCTTGCTGAACTATGTGTTAAGGGTACATTTACTTGAATCTGAAGTACAAGTAGGCTGGAAAATGATAAAGGATAAAAAAAATAACATGTGTTTGCGCCATTGACTACTGTCATAAGCTAATGGGGAGATGTGAAATTGTTTAGTGGAATTCTTCAAGACAGTGTGAAGCAGTCACCCTTGATGGGATAGTCCTAAGTCAGTATCAAAGGAGCAGAGATATTCATTATTTGTCTTGCATTTCCTGACTTTCCTGATTATTCCTAGTCTTTTTTTCTTCCGACACGCTCTTTATATATTTAGTTTACCATACACCATTAGTGTTTGTTCCTGTCACGCCGTCACAAAGTGTGATTATATATATATATATATATATATATATATATATATATATATATATAGTATCTTCAAATGATTCACTAATGTTTTAGATTTTTCTCCATTTGTTTATATTTTCATTACCAAAAAGACTATTGTATAAGGACTCAACCAACTGTTATATAGTTGAAACTCGAAAAAAGTTAAATATCAAAAATCAATTTTGTAGTTATTAATTTTGTCTTAACAATATCTATCTCCTATCATTGGATTCTAAATATTAATAATTCATTATACACTCATCATCTGATTTATTGATTTACATAGTGACTTTCGTTTGCATTTGCATCAGAGTAGATCTATTTTCTTTACTCCTTTCCTTTTACGTATAACTAGTGCTAGTGATACGTATTATTATTATTATTATTATTAGTGCTATCCATGTGCTGAATTATCATTTCATTACATGAATTTTTCACTTTATTTAGTTGGATTTAACTATATTTCCATATGAAACTAGATGGTTGCCTATCGAATTATATATTCGTGATGAAAATAGATTCAATGTTTCAATAAATAATAATAATCCAGAAAGTAATTATGATTTTGATGGTAATTACTCAATTAAGCGTAACCTGAACTTGTTACATGTAAATTTAAAGTCAGTCTCATCAAGTTTATCATTGTTAACGAAGTTAAATTTAAATGCAACAGATTTTGTTCAATGTATCGGTTTAGAAGATATTCGAAAACGAGTGAGTTTGAATTAATGTTTTATGAATTTTAATTAGTATATGAATGCTTAATGAATTAAAAGAATGTTTTATCTTACCTACTCCTAATACTCATTGATACATTGTATATATGATTTATTGTTATTTATTTGTGCACATGAACATTAGTTCAAAAGAGCACCAAAGTTTTTATGCAACACAGTAAAAATAAAATTGGGAAGAGATAGGGAAAAGAAGGTGAGTATAATAGAAAAATAGCAGAAATGACTTAGAAATAGTGTTTGCGAGTGAAATAATAAAAGTATAATAATAGTAATCGGAGAAGCAGTTCAGTTAAGAAAAATACGATTAGGAAAGATTCTTTCAGTTAAAAAAGCTACTCTCACTTTTATGAAGTAAGTAAACGCATTTTACAGCATTATCGCCACTGGCTTCTATTCTAAGCCATATCTGATAACGTCCCTAGTCACTGTGCTGCACCATCTCTCGGACCCCAATCAAGGAGTCGTAAAGGACCAACAGAAGCCAGTCCTGTACAGCTGCCTTTCATACCACGACACCCTGTCATACATTGACCACCTCTCCGCTTTTTCCAACCAGTCCCAGCGTCGTCAAATAATGCGTGACGTGGAATTCTCTTGGACGACATTTGTAGAACATGTTTAAGCCACCGAAGTCGATGTTTCAGGGTGGTGACACTAATTGGATTATCGTCTCTGCGCCCGAACACACGATGCTGAACGTCAGCATTACTAACATGGTGTTGCCACTAGATGCCAGCAATCCTTCAGAGACAACGATGATCAAAAAGAGAGAGTTGTCTAACATCCTGAACTCGGAAAGGTGAGGTTTCACGATCATAGAGCAAAACTGCTCTCACCGACGCGTTGTAGATCTGACCTTTTACAGCCAGACTAACATCACGAAGGCGCCAAAGATGGATCAGATTGGCATAAGCCGCTCTGGCTTTCAGCATACGTGAATCGACCTCATCACTAACGCCACCAACAGCACTTATGTAGCTACCTAGATACACGAACTTTTCGACTACTTCAATCTGCTCACCATCTAGGGTGAGTACAGGATTAGAATCCTGTCAGTCTTCTAGGTGTACTTTGCACTTGGAGGGTGCAAAGCACATGCCGTACCTACTGACAGTGAATACCAACTGATTAAGTGCGGATGATATGGCTTGGGTACCATTGTATAGTGAAAAAATATCATCCGCTTACTGAAGGTTGAGAAGTTTTTCCAGGTGACAGATCCACACTACCATTAACTACATCCATCTGAGCCGTTTCCAGAACGTGAAACGGTGATATTAGGCAACCCTGTCTAACTTCACTGCTTGAATGGAACAATGGAGAAAGGTGGTTGTATGCCTCACTCTGTCTCAGGTGTTTGTATATAGGTCTTTCAAGATGTTAATAAACTTCTCAGACACACCCTTCTTCAATAGACAATCCCAGAGAACAGTCCTGTCCAAGGAACCGAAGGTAGCTGTGATATCAAGAAACACTAGGATTATTGACCTGCGATAAATATGACGGTGTTCTAGCATTTGGCGGAGCGTGAAGATGTAATCAATCCATCCTCGACCAGAACGAAAACCAGTCTGCTCGTCACGAGTCAATTTTTCTTGGATTTTGAACAACGTACGAGGTATGGTGGAGACCAGTAGTTTGGACGCAATCGGAAGTAGACTTATGCTCTCATAGTTGTTACAGAGACTACGTGAACCTTTTTTAAAGATAAGGACAACCATTAACTCTTTCTGTGATCTTAGAACACTCTCTAATTGCCAGACATTTGTAAACAACTCAGTTGGTTGCATAACCAGAATGTCACCACCATCTTTAAAAAGACCTGGAGGTAAATCATCTTTGTCTTGTGATTTGTGGAGCTTTTGGAGCTTTGCCGGGTCCATCTAAAAAATTTGAATTTCAAGTACTCGCATGTTTGAAACTTATTTTTGCCGCTGAGATGCTGTAATTTAGTTAATATCATTAAATTAGACACACAGAGTGTGTTTGCTATATTACTGTTATATCCCGATAACAATAGTGAATGATAACTTTGGGATCCATTTATGGACCCATATAATGCATATAATTTATATCGTATATTTGTTAAATAATTAAACTTCTCATATTCATGTTCCTTTCATTGTGAGCCTTATTATGACCCTTGGACTATCATTGTACGATTTACCATTCCTGAGTTATATCCAGTCTATTAATTACCGCTCCTTCTATTCACAGCCACATTTGGCTAACTCTTGTACAAATGTTATTTTCCATTTTATTGGTACGATGTGGTCAGTCTGTTTGGCATATAAACTCAGTATGTTTGAAATACAATGACTCATACCGCAGAGGCTGTTATTGGTATCTGGGCTTAACTGGTTAGGCTAGGCAGAAGCAGGACAGGTTAGCACTCTAGACTGCTCGTACGGTTTTCGTGTGTCACTATTCCAATCGATAATTTGCTGCTCTCTGATTGGCGGTCTTATCAAGTCATACGTTAGCAAGGCATCCACTTGGCCACAAGATATAACAATTACCTGTTAAGATAAATCGTCAGGTAGATTGGTGAATCTTGATGGTTTTTCTTCGATTGTTTATTTATATCCCGTATAGGAAAGAAATATTAAGATTAATATAAGTTTAGTATGTAGGGTTTCCGTCAAATACACTAATCATACTGCAATGAAATTAGTAAAGCTGCTATTAAACAAACAAGTTACTTTCTTAAGGCAGTTTGTTATATGTATACAAAGAAACTAATTTTAATGACGAAAATTTCTCTTTGATCAATTGGAATTTTTGTCTGGTGGGAGATAAGCTTATCACATAAGTAGGTCCCGGCAAAGTTAAAGAAACACGATTAATAGATTTGCGACATTATTTTTGCTTGAAATGCCCTTTTTCGTAAGTTTTTGGTTGGTAGTCTTATCCAAGACTATACAGGTATTCGTGAAGTTGGAAAGTGCACCAATTGACCGTTCGGATTCCTTCAGTTGTTCTGCAGGTAAATGTGGATCAAATCTGGACAAGTTAAGTCGGGAGAATTTTAGGTGCATTTTATTAAGGCGGGCATATTGATACGAACTATCCAAAATGTTAGCTGCTTTCAGTTTTGAATGCCTCTCCGATTTAAGTGGGGCTTTGTCAAGTACATTATGAATAATCATGCTATTTTCAAGGAATATTCTTTTAGCAACTTCATTTGCAATATAGTAGATGACAGGTCCGGCTTTAATAGTGTATTCAAAATTAACAGGAACTGCATGCTTGGACAATAATAACTTAAGAGGTGATAAAACGTACATTTCTTGTTTGCCATCATTTATTGATGAAGGACTCTCAGACAACTCCGATTTCGAACGCATATAGCTTAGTTGATTGTGTACATTGTGTAGTTTTATCTATGCCATAGCTTCTTTGTGGAGACGATGTATGCCCATTAGATATTACAGTCACGCAGTGGCATAGGCGATGTGAGTCCTATCATGACAATATCAGTTACACAAGAAATCACTGGGCTTGAGATGTCTTTTCAGGCTCGTTTTCTCGATGGCCGACCCATTTCGATGGTAATGTGAACGGTATATATGGTTTGTTTTATTATTTACTGGAAGTATAGAGTTAAGATAAACTTTTTTTTTACAAGAGCATGATAAAGTAGCTTTAGAGTCAAAGGCGTCGGAAACAAGATAATTCATAATATACTCTTATAGTTTTCACTTCCGTATACCTGTATGATAAGTGAATCCTAAATATAATCAGTGTTGAATTATTAAATCATGTTGAAATATGACGTGTTTGTCAACAAGGGTTGACATAATTGATTATCTTGTCTTTAACCGTGGGAAAATCCAATAATCAATATACTGCCGTTTTCTCGGAGTCTCGTTCATCTCATGATGAACATTTTTAAAAAAAATTGTACATAAAATGTCCGTTTTATGCATAGATATTGTAAACTATTTTGTTTCAGTACTTCATTCATGTAATGATGTCAGACATGTAGAGTGTGAAGCAACTGACACCAATGCCATTAAATGCTCTTTGCGCTCTATTACAAGTTGATTGATGTTGAGATTGTACTAATGAATGCTGAGCCAGTGATTCTAATCCTTTTGCGTTAACTTCAAGGATTAATGTTTCTAGGTCGAATTCCTGGCTAGTTAATAGATAGGCATCACTGGAGAGTTCCATACTAAGACGCAAAGTTGTTCGTTAGGCTCTAGTTCTATACGATACATTGACTGAGATCAATCTGTTTTGAATACCACTCACAAATATCTACTGATTTTATAAATAACATGGCATTATTTCATGTTTCTTCATAAGTTTTTTTGAAATTTTATATTTCTCAGTTTCCTCTCCCAGTTGAAAATTGTGAAGTACCAAATTCTTTACCAAATATGAATTCTGATTATGATGAACATTCTCTTCCATTATATGCAACACATGTTGGTTTAATTTGGTTGAAATTTGATTCAGATAAATATTGGCAAATTGTGACCGATCGATTTTCTTCAGACCCTGAAATTAATGAATTAATGAAACCTACTCAAGTACAGCCAATTTACATTGAATTAGAAATTGAATACGCTGTTGATGCAACCAAATCTTCACCATCGTCTGAATGTAATACATCATCATCTCCCCTACTTTTCAGTAATAATCAATCGTTAACACGTCAAATTTCATTAGGATTCAAATTGGAACTACTAGCATCAAATTTAGCTCCATTAAAGTTATCTGATTTAATGTTAACTTTTGAAGATGAACCGTCAACAAATGAATATTACTTACCGAAAAATAAACAAATGATAAAATTATTTGGCGAAAAAATTCAAGCTGAATCATTTTTATGTGGGTCTGTAGAAACAGACTTATCACATACATTTCTACCTCAGGTATGTTTTTAGGTTACAATTTTCTCTAAAAAAGATAGTAAACATAGATTTCGGTGTTTTAAATTTTTACCTCAGTAATTTTTCTTTTATCTGAAAAGAGGATTTGTCGTGTCTTTTCGACTTCCAATGTTAAAAAACTACTTTGGAATATTTTATTGCTATGTATTTCTTGTGTTTCTTCACTCATATCTTCTCTCGTTTTATAACTATATATATATATATATATATATTATACGATATTTTCTATTTTCATCAAGTTCTGTAATGTTATAACTTAATGGTACAATACATTCAAGCTTCTACAAATTTTTTTTTACTCGTTCACATTCTTAATAGATATTGATAGAACCTGATCATCTCCTACATTATCGTCTCGAAATAGAACTAGAAGAAAATTGGTCTAATCAACAACAATCGAAGTCACCAGTACAATTAATTAGTCCATGGTTATTTCATGTATCTTGTGAGCCAACAGATAATAGTTCTAAACGGAAGAAATCACTATCTTCTACTGAACTGTCGAAGACCGTATCTGAAAAAACCTCAAATTCATCGAGTTCTCCTGTTTTAAACTCTTGTGCAGATGTCCTGGATAATCTGAAGTCTACACATCAAATCCGTTTACCACTTATTGGATTTAGTGACTTAGTGTTCAGTAGCAAAATGACAAAACTTATCAATTCAGAACGGTTAAAATCGAATGAATTAGGTATTCCGATTCCTGTAAAAATTGAAGTACCTGGAAGTGTTTTAGAATCAAATATAAAAGTAATGTCACATTCCCTGTAATAAATATTATTTCAGTAATTCTCTGTAATGTGATTTATTCAAAACACATTTTTGTCAAAGATAAATCTTAAAAGGGGTTATTTTAAAAGTTATTCTGTAAAAGAAGGGCTTGAGAAGTGTATTCTGTGTAGCCAAAAACATCCATATTCTGATCAATAACATGCATATGGTTTTAACAGTTGGCTTCGTCTTACGTTATGGCTATGGAACGCGGTCGTTGAAAGTAGAAGTCTATTGTAGGTTGCTTATATTTTACGGTGTATTTATTCGAAACTTATGATGAAACCATTGGCTAGTTAATTCTGAGGCTAGACGTATGGTACAAAGCAAAAACTCCAGATTAATAGATTAAACTACGAATCTTCATTGTTCAGCATCATTGAGACATGTGTCAAATATCTGTACTTCATGAGATATAGACTTTTGTTAAGACTTGTCCCCTAGTCCCGAATCGACAGTCGAGGATTATAGAAAGCATGAATCAAATTCAATTACACTGATATTAATGTATCCGATTTTTCCATCAATCTCGAACTTGGCATTATTTCATACTTCACATTCTGAAATTGTATGGATATCTTCCCAACTATCTGGAATACTTACTTTCCCACTAAAACTAATGATATAATTGTATTCCTTCGATTGATCTCTCACCGCCTTGATGTGTAACGCAACGTGTTGGTGTAAACCGACATACATTTGTCCTGCCACCTACATTTCCTTTGCTTGCAAAGAATGATGAAATGTCCTTTTTTAATTAGTAACTAAAGTAGATAAAGGATCAAAAGAAGTTAAGTATTGCATAATTTACCTATATATATATATATATATGATTATCTAATAGTGAGGTTAGACGCAGGGTGTTAGGAAATGATGGTAAATCAGGTCATGAGTTTGTGAATCTCCATCGACTGAGGCGGTTGGGTCACTCATGCCTAAACACCGACTATCACGGTGCTCAATACTGACTAATGTTCGAGACGGATCGAAGAAGGTTAGGGGTGGCCAAACCAAGACGTGGCATCAGTTCTTGAGCCCCTAAATGCCCTGGTACGGCGGAGAGTGGGGAGAGTCTGCTCTCCCTCTCGAAATGCTCTCATATGGCCACGCGAATATATAGCCTCTGCCAGGGAAGTCCTACTCACTGCCTTCTCGTGGCGGGGGTGTTGTTCACAAAAGTGAGAGGACGAAAAGCGAATGTCCGGCGCTTTAACCGGGTTGGTGGATGTGGAGGATCCACCTAGGGGAGTTGGAAAACCCTGATTTCAAACCAATGGTGCACATGGGCTCCAGTATCCTGAAGGAACGAATGGCGTATGAACCAACTGTTGGTCACCGGCTACCATGGGAATGCATCTCCTTACGATGCTCCACTGCCTTGTGGACTAGACCTTTAGGTCAAAGGCTCGGGGTGTGGCCCCCTAAGAAAACCACCTGCTTCAGTCTGGGCACCTGGACAGTATCACAGCCCTCACACAAATCGAATGAGATTTGTGAGGCGCATATTTATCTGGTGCTTCCTTGTACCAATATTTATGTGTTTAAATAAATAAATAAAATAAATATCAGTTCTTGAAGTCACTAACTTCTAGTCTAAGCCATGTTCGTAGATGCAGACTACTTGGTAGGGGTTCGTGTGACTATCGTAACCAATGGTTGGAGACTCTGTGTAACATGGCTCAGAATCGATCGCAACGACGTACGGGTATACATCCCCTTAAACCATGAAATTAAAATTACTTCACATCTTTCTTTCTGCGAATTATTTTTTTCTCCCTGTATCATATCCTTATACGCAGTCTTTATTTATATACAAATCTACCATTGTAGTAATTGCTCCATGAATTTGGTGTTCATCTTTTTGTGCTAATGATGAGGTGCGGCAACTTGGACCGATACATATATGTGCCTGTTCTTATATTGTAGCTGACAGATATATATTTGCGGAGATCGATTCATTCTTGAGAATAATGTTCATCTATTCATACTCTACCTTTGATTATTACTATCATTTAATTATTTTGTTCTAACCTTAATTCTTGTTTTCTATTCTACAGATATTTTGGTACTCTCGTGTTCTAGCTCGCTGGAAATCTGATTGTAGGTCAGAAAAATCTCAGCAATATGAAAATCTATATTTATGTTCGTATTTTCGTCGTTATGGTCGAATAATTTTATCAGCACATGAATGTCAAATTGATCCAAAGTGGTTTGCTAATGAAACTTTGTCAACATCATTATTTAAACCTTGGTATGAATATCCGTTCCTAAATTCTGGGTCTACTGCTGGCCTTCTCTGGTCAAATAATATTTGGATAGGTTAGTATTGTATTTCTTTTATAAATCTGTTTTTATTGAAAGCACTTTTGGAATGTTTGATAAACAATGATGAAAAAACAACATCTGAGTACATTAGTTCATGAATAAATCGTTTATTCACCTTTAATAATCTATCTAACTTTCTGATAGGTAACTTATATATATAACAATTAAAACAAGTCAGCATCAATGCCCGTTTCAAATCACTATATTTGTTAGTCTTCGAAGTCTGCATCTCCATGCTATTCACCGGTTTTCTTCGAAGAGGATATTTAATGAGGGGGTGCTACTTAACAGTAGAAAGATTACAAATTATCACTGCTGTATTACTCTAAAATATACAACAGAGTGTAGGTTGCTGATATAAAACGTTTCAAAATGGGTTAACGCTTGAAATTTAAGATAAAATGGAACCACAGTCACACTCTGACATTACTCCTTAGATCTTGAATACTGAATGGGTTTTATGAATGACAATAAGGTCATAGGGATTTTTCAATACAGCAAACTGGCAGTTATGATCTACATTTAGTCCCACTGAGGGTTTAATGAGTGTATTTAAATATGATTATTCATTTGTGATAATTAATTCCTTCCTAATTTAGCCCATTATTATTCCTAGCACTTACTTGCAAGCTGGTTTTTAAGATTGTATTTATACAGTTCTATTGTCTCAATATGTTACTACTTGTAAATAATCATCATTCAGTATCTGTTCAAGTATCTGGATACTTTTTTATCCCTATCGATTTTACGTTACTCGAATTCAGTGACAAATACTTCGACTGATTCGTGAAAGTAAACCGCTAGTATTGTTCTTTAAAATTCATGACAATGACAAATGAAACACTGTTGTATTTAATAAGTGTTTCATTTATAATAATAATAATAATAAGTGACTAAAAGCTTTTACAGCTTACTACCGACCATCGGTTTATGCTGATTAGCGACTATTATTTATCCGAAAAAGCACTCAAATGGAAAATTCCCAGTAACCTTTTTACAAATCTCAAGATCCAAAGTAACAACTTTACACATACTTACCAGTCATCAGAAGCTATCAAATATCGTCCTATTGCTGCTCACAGGCAATACGATGAGATACATTGTACAAAGTACTTGCAAATATTATAACCATTGGTTGTTTTCATTTTTTCACTGAGGTTATGTTTTACTTAAAAAGCTACATTAAAGTAACATGTTTGTTTTGTATTTCTTAAAAACAAATTGTTTAGATATTAGTCTGGATCCACCCATTCTTGATTATTCATCAAATTTTCGAGTTAATTCACAAAAAAAACTTGATCCTCAAAGTCAACTATGTTTACAATGTCGCCAAGATTATTCTATTGCACGTCGAACAACTGTTTGTACCCAACGTCGTATTTCATCTATTTCAATGCTATTAAATCAAGAATTATTAACTAATACGAACACTAATATCACTAATACAATAGCAAAAAGTCAGTTGAATAATTTAAAAATAGAACAATCACCAGTGGGATTTCGTAAAATATCTCTGCCGGATTTAAGAGTTTCACAAAAATCCATTATGAGTATTAACAAAGAAGATCTTTATTCATCGTCACGTATTTGTACATATCCATTAAATCCTGTGTCTGTTTCTATTCAATGTGGAGTAAGGCAGAGTTTTTTACGGAATATTTTTATGGAAAATGAGGCAAGTAAGTGCTGTATACACAATTTTTTGCTTTTATTTTCATCGGGTTAAAATATTTTTTGTCAAAACGTATTGCTTTTGCATGATAGCATACGGTTACTTTATTACTTTGTAGAAAAAGTTGATACTATGAAAATAATCATCAGTTATATCTTGCTTTGTTCACAAATCATCTACCTTTCTCCCCTTATTTCATATATGACATGCCTAACCACCGCGCAACACTACAGCAATGTTCTCTAGTGTAGGAGTAAGCTGAAAGAAAGCTAGTGGCGGCTAAGTCAACATATAGTATCAGCTCGTGAAGTGATTGACTATTCTATTGAGCCATATTGGTCGATATGGACTGTCTGACTAGCAGTTAGTAGAAATTTAGGTTGAAATGGATCGGAATCGATCACAACGGCACAAATGCATTTTCTCTTCGTCTTCACTTTAATTCTGAGTCCCAAAATCTTTTCTTTGTGTACGTAATCTTTCCTACTACTGCTGATACTGTTACTACTTTTACTACTCTGGAATTAGGTTTTTTAATTTCATCTCGCTGTGCTGACGTTGTATGGAATCTTGGATCGATGAACATATGTGTCAGGTTACACATTGCATATAACTGACTTGTATATCCTATCCACTTCCAACGTCTTTTCCTCATATCCTCTTCAGCTCAAAGCTGGTTTGTCCTCTTCCACAGAAGGCTGTTGCTGATGGTATCCGGCCAGTGAATGTTGAGTATTTTACGTAGACAACTGTTTATAAATGCTTTGACCTTCTTGAAGATGGCTGTAGTTCTTAACCTTCGTATTGAAGATTCTGACTTTGATATTGGTTGACAGTTGTTTTGAGTACCATATGTTCTTCAATTGTAGAAATGCTGCCCTTGCTTTGCCAATCCTTGCCTTTACATCTGCATCCGATCCTCCTTGTTTATCAATGATGCTTCCCAGGTACGTGAATGTTTCCATGTCTTCCAGAGTTTCTCCATCAAGTGTGATTGGGTTGGTGCTCTCCGTGTTGTATTTGAGAATCTTGCTTTTTCCTTTGTGTATGTTGAGGCCTATTGATACAGAGACTGCTACTACATTTGTTGTGTTCATCTGTATTTGTACGTGTGTATGAGATAGGAGGGCCAGGTCATCTGCGAAGTCCAAATCGTCTAATTGATTCTGAGGTGTCCATTGTATTCCGTGCTTCCCATCAGGTGTTCAGGTTTTCATAATCCAGTCAATCACCAGAAGAAAGAGGAAGGGGGAGAGTAGACAGCCTTGTCTGACTCCAGTCCTTACTGGTAATGCATCTGTCAGCTGTCCTCCATACACGACTTTGCACTGTAGTCCATCGTATGAGTTCTGGATAATGTTGATAATCTTCTCAGTAACTCCATAGTGTCGAAGAAGTTTCCATAATGTTCTCCTGTCCACACTGTCGAACGCCTTCCCATAGTCAATGAAGTTGATGTATAGTGACGAATTCCACTCAAATGATTGTTCCACAATGTAGCTTTGTGTATGCGTTTGTGGGAAATATTGTGCGACCTAAAACCAATTTCTTGAATGCACATATATTTGCGAATCTCCCCTCATTTTCATATCTCCCTTCCAGCCCATGTCGTCCATTTATATCTTCATATCCTGTGTTGTCCACTCCGACTTTAGCATTTAGATATCCCATCAGGATGATGAGGTCCTTCCTTTAGCACTCAGCTATGATTGATTGAAGCTTCGAGTAGAACTGATCTTTATCGTCGTCGTTGCTATCATTAGTTGGTGCATAACATTGGATAACATTCATTGTGATTACCTTCTTCTTTGTTTTGAATGATGCTTTGATAGTTCTAAATCCGTGAGATTCCGATCCTACAAGTGCATCTCGTGCTTCTCTGGACAGCATTAGAGCAACTCTCTGAGTGTGTGGAGCATTTTCCCCTTCGTTACCGGAGTTCGGCAGCATCTCCCGTATCTAACATTTGCTGTTCAGCTTGGATCTAATGGGTTTCACTGATTCTAAATACTGCCAATTTGTATCTACTCATTTCCGTTGCTTTTTGACTGATTTTCCCGATCTCTCACATTGTCCGGACGTTCCATTCACCTGTAAAACGTTTTGCTCTGGTTGTTAGAAGGGGCATCGGTCCCGTGACTCCCGAAGAATCTCGGCTTTCATCATGAGGCGTCATAATTCTTTCTTGAACTCGGAGGACAGAGTTTAAATGGTTCGAATAATTTATTCTGGTTAGCGTTTTTTTTAGCGAGTTAGTTTTCTACGGGATGGGGTCACTAACTCCATGCCCAACACGGGCTTAGGACCGACCGTAACTTTGGAAAAGCTACAGGCGGTGTTACTGATGTAAATCAGTTGAATAAAACAGGTATGGATATTCGATTAGAGTTGTAGAAATTACTTTTATTAAAATAGCATTTGTAAGCGGTTAATGTTGTTTTCATTTAAATTATCATCAGGTTTTACTTTAATATATATGAATATTTATATAAAAAATGTTAAACCAATCAAGACAATTTATAAGTCGATAATCACAGTGAATTAGATTGCATAACTACAAATAATAGATAAAAAGTTAAAAAGGCTGGTGTACTAATAGTGGTAAAACTTTTAAAAGAATATAATTTCTTGTCAACTACTGAACCTAGGAAGTAGATCAAACTTGTAAAAATAGACCAGTGCTTCCAGGTTTTCCATGGTGGTTTAGCTTCAATTGACTCATGATTTCAACAGTGAAAATACTAAATTCTCCACAAAACCCCCCTCTGATTTAAAATAATAATCACCACATTCTTAAAAGTACCTAGGAAAAATTGCGTAAATAATCAGATGATGAAGAATGTTTTAACTTTTATAAATCTATGTCTCCATTGTTATACTATTTACGAACAATTATGCTATCATCTAGAAAACCAGTTAGCATCAGCATGTTGAACATATCTAACCCCCGATTTCTGTGGTACGACCCAGGGTGTGAATAGTCTATTCACCCTCTCGAAATGCTCTGACATAAACACGGCCAAGAGTGGGTAGGCCCTTTCTCTCGAAATTCCATAACACAACCACGCGTATATAGCCTCTGCCATGGCAGTCCTATCCACTGCCTTCTCTTGGCGGGGGTGTTGTTTACTAAATCGAGCGGACGAAAAGCGAATGTCCCGCGCTTTAACCGGGTTTGTGGGTTTTGGAGGATCTACTTAGGGCAGCTGGAAAGCCCTGGCTCCAGTGTCCTGAGGGAACAAATGCAGTGTGAACTTATTGTTGATCACCGGCTACCATGGGACTGCATCTCCTGACGTTGCTCCACTGACTTGTGGATTAGAACTGTAGGTCAAAGACTCGGGGATTGGCCACCTAAGAAAACCACCTGCTTCGGTTTTGGCATCCACGTTGTATTTCAGTCGTCTCGCAAACGGAATGACAAAATGTGACGCATATACATTTGGTGCCTCTTTGTACCAGTGTTTATGTGTTTAAATAAATAAATATTCAGTTTAAGCCGTTGATTTTGAATCTTTTCATCGATTTTTATTACATAGAATTTTAAGGTAAATCTTGATAACACTCCTAACCACTCAACTTGTTATCACGTTGCATCACCGATTCATTTTTGCCTTTTACTATTCCTAGTAATACAAAATCTTTCATCATTAAACCTAAATGCAGTTTCTATGTAAATGTAATTCATCTTAAGTAAGTGAATATACACAGATGGACTATTTAGACGAACAAAACCTAACTACTGCATCTATATATGTTCATTTATCACAACCTTTAAGTTTTACCAATCCATAGCTCCTTATGTAATGAGAACATCTAACTTTTTTCTTACCATATTAGTTCATTCAAAGCAAATGAAATCACTTTATTACTGTAAAGCAAACAGGTTTCTGAGTTTTTTTCATCCTGATAATTTTTTTCTGTTCATTTTTCTGAATACCACTTTTGATTAGTTGTAATTCATCATTTATGCAAACATTTCTTTCTGTTATTTTCATTCGTTTTTTAAAAAATACTTAAAAGATCCTACAACTCAACGAAAAAACTCATTTCTCAACTCGAAGGATACCACAGATTCAACTCAGGAGTTTCGAATAGAACACGTTTGGATGGGTCCTGCTGTATATAGACATGTTCAACACATTAGTAATGATGATTATGAATCAACTCAGAGTACGTTGTTAGGACCATTAATTGAAGGCATGGATTATACTTTTGTTGGAAAGGCCTCAGGTAGTATCGGGGTGAGTGTCCGATTGCATTTCTTAAACATTAAAACTTATAAATATGTAAATAATGGACCTGTCAGAAATGTCGATAATCACTGTATGTTTTTGTTTTAATGTTTTTAGTTCTCTATCCCCCAGTGTTCGCCGTCATCATCATTATCAACATCTAGTCAAAAATCTGAAACATCCATTAGTTCTATAATATTTTTACGTCCCGGAAAATTTTGGGTTTGTGGTCTGTTAGGTATATTACCAGAATCTTCCATTTTAACTATAACAAAAGATGGTCACATACCTACACCATTTCATTTACCATCAGCACACAGTGTTGAAACTATTCGTTTTTCACCAAATGGAATCTACATTCATGTACTTGATTCACATATCTAATGATTTTTTTTTCTATATCTGATTTCTTTTTTTTTCTGATCTAGAAATTTATTTTCAGAAGATTAATATATCCTTTCACCCTCATAGGTTATTTATATTGTTTATTTTATTGTGATTATTACTTTGTTCAAAGTGTCTTTTTGTCAGAGTTGTTTAAAAACAACCGGTTTCAATATATTTTCCTGCCATTTGTTTGTACTGATTACTTCGTTTCACAATTTTATCATTTATCTACCATGTGTGCAAGTCTAACAGTAAGATCATCACCATAAATTCAACGATGATTTACCCACATGTTTTATAGTGATTTATATACTTTAGATAAATTTTTTTCTTGTCTAGATTAAGAAATTAAATCATTCATGTCATCATCATATTCACATCAAAACAACTGGAAGTATAAATATGAAAAAGAGAGAAAAATGTATTATTCAATTTGATCTCTTCCTTTTTTATATTATTTCTGTTCTGACTGTCTCAAAACACATGTGATACATCTTTAGTGTACACTGTCGTATTTTCCTCGTTTTGATATCCTTCATTCTGCTTTTTATTCACGTTTGTTGATGTGTTTTCTTTATTCCTCCCCTTCTATTGTGATAGATTATTAACGAATATTTTTTAATTGCATTTATTAAGCAGTATGTTCAACATTCGCGATTTGATTACTTCGTTCAACATGTAGACTAGTTAAGTATGTGTGTGTATGTCTGAATAGATGTTCTGCAAAGTTAAAGGGAAATATACATATTCAATAATAATGTTTGGTGTTACTGTCCATTTTTTCTCTCATTTATATCTTGCTTTATTTCTTCAACCGAAAAAAATTGAACTTTACACATATCATATAACGATATTTATTCTAAGAATTATTATCTTGATCGTTCTATAACAAAAATAAAACATTGATCCAGTGTATTGTAATAAGTGATTTCCTGTTTATACAGTACTCTCCTCAAGAACGATGTGTATGCAATTGGATAAAACTTGTTTACTTTCTATTTCAAAATAAATAAAAAAACGGTTGTGATTTATCCAAATCAATTGTTCACTAGTTCTTAAGTTGTTTTAATAAATAACTTGTAAAACGGAAAATAAACACTTATTTAGAAATGGTTTATTTTTTCTCTATATGTTTATGTGTAAAATTAATTAATTCTTACTTGAGACATGTCTGCTGAGCATGATCAGTCCCAGTTCTGAATATGGAAGTCGGAAAAATTTCAACCCTCACATAATGAATTGAATTATAAGTTTCAACTCATCTCGATTAAACAGTACAAAATAACTTCTATAATAAAGATTAAAAGATTAGCTATTAGGTTGTCTCCATCTGTAATAACTGTAGTGGACATATACCCAGCGTGATCAACGATCGTTGACAAAATAGTGTTTACGAATTAAAAACTGTTACCGATACTGCCTAAGAGAACATGAAATCAATTTTACAAACTATCGTATAGAGATATGACAAATGATCTGCAGAGCAGACATAATGTACGATTTGCCATATTTAATCAATAATTAACTGAAGGGAATTCCATAGGAATAAACTTGTCTTATATTTTTGATAAGAAAGTAAATAAATATTTTTGACAGTAATTAATCATTCATTAACGCCTTAATGTCAGATGAATCACACAGACTCCTAATGTTTCAGTGTGCAATGATCTCTCTATTCAAGTGACAATTTACATACTCTTCACCATAATATATTCCCAAGGATGAGTGAAGATGCATAGACTGTTCAAGCTCCTAGTTTTTAGCTTTTAGAGTATGTGTATACATTCGCTTCGCTGATAATTATCATTTAAATATCAGAGATGGAATGTTAGTTAATTTATACGTTTACTAGTAATTTTTAAATGCAACTGACGTAATAGCTTAACAGCATTAGGATGAATAGTTTTGTAATAGCATACGTGATCTCATATTCTTTGCTTAAGTTTTTAAACCGAATTTTCAATTTCAACGTTTGATTGATAGAAGAAATTCAGCCTGATTATTTTCTAAATAGCTGTGTGAAAAACTATCATGAGGTAAGTTTCATTAAGTATAATTTGACTATCTAAAGCCATCTTAGGATTCTTGCATTATTGAATAAAGAGAGCAAAATATCGGTTGATTGATGCAAAATAAATGAGAGAAAATTTAGAACCTCAGCTAATTGTTACAGTATATTTCACCACTAGTCCATGTTGAAGTTGATCGTGGTTTTTAAGCAAAGTAACAATTATCCCTGATTTTAACCTCCTTTCTGCTACTTCGTTATTCCTAAGTGTATTAGTATATCTTCACTTTGTGAAATAATTACAATCCTAAGGTAAGTGTGTAAAAGTTTACGTAGTTATTGGGTTGAATTATAGGAACTTAAACGTAACTTGTCGACCAATGAAATTTTCCTCAATTAATTACACTCTATATCTCCTTTGCTGTCGTCCTTGGCTAATTTCTTTGAAACGTTTTTACTACTAACAAGCCTTAAAAGTAGCCACCTGTAACGTTTATAAAATAAAGTGAACGAGCAATAATGTAACTGTCGACGGCTTAATGGGACGGTTAAAATTGTGATATCGTGCTTGAATAGTCGTTTGTAGATTGATTGATTTCACTACACAAAGTAGAGCACGCATTCAGTGGTTGAGCGAAATAACAATATATGGAAATCTGTCTGTGAAAAAATAGGAAGCCGTAAAGTGTAAAATATCAGGATTATCAATCTTTATCTCTTTCGCACAAACGGTCCATAAATCTAGTTTCTAAATAATGATATCTTGTTTGATGATCCTACTGTTGACATAGGGAATTCGGACTGCGAATTCTGTTGAACGAGGACGGTAAGAGATTTAATGGAGACTCCATAAATAATTATGGAAAAAATGTTTGGAATAAATTACATATCCGCACCATGCCAAGTCTGACTACACAATACTGAGTTCGAGATTACGTATTTTATTTACGTTCAAAGTCTTGTCTATCATGATCCGTTAATAATCAATGAAGTTTCGAAATAGACACAATGTTTGTTTGTGGAGCAGCCGGTGTGTATGATAAGAATGCTCATGAGACCAGTTAGTCGGAATGTCACTCTCTTCTACCTTATCGCTTTGAATCGTCGTAGAGATAAACATATTTGATTAACGACATCTTCAATAAGTCGTTCGTTGCCATCTTGCTAACCTAATAAACAGTGTTGGCACTTGGTTTGAGGCGCTACGTGAACGAATCAAATCAGCCAAATTAGATGTAGATTCTTATCTTCTGAAAAGTGCTGTTGCAAATACTTGATGACTCCAGTTTGTTGTATTGATTCGTGTATACAAGAAGTTTGAAAAGTGTTGAAGATCAGTGTTTATAGCTAACAACGGCCGGTGTTAACTTTGCAAATATATGTGGATTCACTGATAGGAGTCTAACATTTAAAGTCAAACCATTTCAAGGATACACTTTTGATAAACCTCTAATACTCTGTTCTTGTAATAGGTTTTGAAGTCAATTCTGCCTTTCTAATAATAACAGTATCATTTAAACTATACAAAGCTTGGAGACCACAAAAAATCAACGTAAATGACAGGCTGTATTTTATTTTTCACTCATCATTCAATATATAAAAATTACTCGTCATATGCAGAAATTGTGATCAACATTAACGGTTATTCCGATTGTCTCCTTGTTTCATTTTGACTGAAAAATTTATTCTATACACGGCGAACATGCAAAGATTTTCTTATCAGGTGACTCATTTCACTCTGTCCGATTTAAAATTATCAGAATCGGGATTTGTAGAGATTGTAGTATTTTCACGATGGAATTCATGAGTCGATCCAAGCTAACCCATCATTGAAAACCTGACAGCGCTGGATGACCATTTCATTCTAGTAAGTGACTCCTCAGCAATGCGCTTCTACGATCCCGTATGCGGGATGCGGAACCAGGACTTTCGGTGCCACACGCGAATGCTTAACTTCCAGACCACTGTACCGGCATCCAATAGTTTTAATGTCTAACTTCAATCGATCCATGATCTTGCTCAACCCTTCATTCATTGTCTGAGGTAGTTACATGTCTCTGCCCGACACAGATTGCACTCCACCGGTAACAGCTTCCCACCAGAACTCCAGGAAATCCATTTTGAAACTAATCACTAGTGAACACACGATTTTCAATAAGGATAGTCGTAGTACTTTTAACAGTGTTTTCAGTGGTGGTCTAACTTAGATCGACTCATGAATTCAACTATTGGTCTAAAGTTATATATATACAGAGAGTGAGAGGAAAATACTAAGCTAGATATTAGAGATAGAAGAATTTCGTTAATGTAATGATATACATGCTGACGCTTGAGATTTCACAAGTTTTCTTTTAGTTGCTCCAAACTATTTATCATCAAATCTTTCAAAAAAGCGTACAGAGTTCAATAAGAACGAATAGATAAAAAATATTTATTAACTATCCAAAGGTTGAGCAACACAAGTGTTTTTAAACCATGAAACGTTTACTGTCTTAACTCATAGTAAATATGTAGTCGATAAGTTCGAATTGTATCTATTCCAACTGCTTTGTTAGAAAAATATTTTACTGCTTCAACATATTTATCTCAAAAAGTCCCTTGTGAGATTTGGAAAACAACACACTGATCATTGGAAGATATAATGAGATAAAACAAATGAATTATTGAATAAAACAAGACAAATTGTAGGAAATTTATAAGAGAATAGTGAAATATCTGATAATAATTACATTTGATAGCCTCAGGTATGTAGATATATAAATTAAAGAATAAACTCTTTCTTTGAATGAATGATATACAGCCAAATGGAATATACCTGAACGAAAATTTTCAATTATATATATATGATCAGGCTTGTAATTGACGAAATTGTCTACCCAGTTTTTGCTAAGATGTTTAGTGTATGAATAATAGGTTAACAAAAAGCAAAATAACTTATGTTTTAATACACCATCTCTTCTTGCTCAATTTTAAAATCGAACTTTACGTTATAATTCCTCGTAGATATTACTGCTGACCCCTGAATATCTTCCGAATGTAAATACTTAATAACTTTGATTTAATCTTGAACGGTGGTTCGGTTTGTAAAAAGCGAATAACTAAACTAAGATTTTAAACATGATAAAATGAAGGTATTAGAATCAACAATGATAATGTTCAGTGTGAGGTTTTGATTACGGAAAGAAATATATCAAGAAAAATTATTATTCAGACACAATTGAGCAATTTGACAAAGAACTTTTTGTTTAAATCTTCATTATTCCCCCTTGTGAATGTATCTGTAAAGTAAAAGTTAGAATTAGTCTTTGGAATATTTCACTGAATACTAGAATCTTTCAGAAATTTTAAGTTTTATAAATTGTTGGATGGCATATAACCAAATGCTTTGAATCACTGATTTCAGTCAATAATTTCAGTACGAATTTGATTATAAATGTTGGCGAATCTACTTATATTATTTTCCATAATAGAAAGTCACGTGAGGCTTGATCATTGGTTACATATATTACTTGAGATATTGTATATAAAGATTTGATTATTTTCGAAAAATTTAACAACATTCCATTAACTGAAGATTATAAAAAGATCGGAAAGTGCTGAACATCCTCACCTCTGTAGTTTGACTCTTATTTGCATTGTTTACCAGCAACTTAAAAGGTGATTTGTGACAAGAGTATATGCTTGACCTTGTAAGATTCTAAACTTAATATAGGGAAATCATTTGAAGAAGTCATTATCTGCTTTATCATTCCTACTCTACTATCTTCTTTGTTATTCATGGAATTACTAATAAAGTAATTTGTCTAGAGCTTCATCATGAACAAAGGGTATTGCAACAAAATCTCATTGATATACTTATTATTTACAATCTTCATAGGAAGAGTCAAGTTTTCTTCTTGGTTCACTCTATCATTCTTCAGCTGTAAATGTCTCAAGCACTATCTGAATATATTTCTTTTTAAAATCCTAAGTAAATAAAGCATACAATTAGAAGCTTTTAATTAATTAATTTACTTATCAAAGAAAAAACTGTTCCATCTTTAAGTCATCAAATTATTAGGATTGAATCAAAGGAACTTGGTTAATAAATTGGTAGATGTTTTTATTATAACTTATTACTTCTGATATTTGAAACATTGAGGTTTTCATCCTAGAAAATAAATTTTATTGTAATTCAAAGTTCTTATTTAAATTAAAGTATCTACTGTATACCCATCTGTATGTATTATAAACTAGATTTCATTTTCAACTCAATAATAATTTTATTTATAAGTATATCCTACGAATAGTTTAGTTGATTATGTTATTTTCAATCGTAGTTAGTAAAATGACCTGAAATATTCTATTTTTTCTAAATAAAGTTCTACATTATAGTATACTGGGTATTTTAATGAGATCTAATGTATAGATGACCTAGTTAACTTTATTCTCTCGAGATATAAAGGTGTTGCGAATTTTTATTTTACCTAATCACTACGTAAATAGTAGAAAAATATCCCGATATTTTCGTAAAGGATTTAACTTGAAAATATCCGAATGATTCGGAAATATCAATGAATTTTCAGGTAGAAAAGTTCTATTTCGTCATAAGTAATGATTGATTAAAAGTTAAACCATGACACTATGAATGTTAAATGGATTATTGAATGTGTAATAAATACTATGATCTTTATATGCGTCAGCCAGTCACAACGTAGAACTTCGTACGTACGTACATCAGTTCGAGTTGCCATACCATATTAACACAGAGATGCAGTTGTCGATTAAAATCCCATAGTGGTAGAAGTAGTGAGAGTATAAGCAGCAATCGGAAAGATTAGGGTTCGAAGATGTTATTGAAGGAGTATAATCCAATGGAATAAATTTGGAGAGAGAAAAATGATAGAGAAATGAAGAATTCAGAAGATTAGAATTTGGCAGAACACAAAGAGTGGATGCACCTGCGCCATTGCAAACGATTTCGAGTCATGTCATTCAATGTCTCTAACCATCGATTGCTATCGTCTCGCGGATCCCAACCAGGTAGTGTACACTTACCAACATGTCTGAGTCCACTTGTCAGTGACTTCATGGATTTGTGCCACGTTTTGGTCTGGCCGCCCCTAGCTTTCATCCAAACTACTCTTACACCATAAAACATCGGTCGTCAGGGCAGTCGGTGGTTGGGCATACGTAACACGTGTCCCAGCCATCTCAACTGATGAAGTTTCACTACTTCATCAATCGATTTGCCATCCTTACCTAGTACCCGTTTCCTAACAACTGCATTACTTACCCGGTGGTCCCAGAATATACGACCAATGCTTCGAAGACACCTATGATCGAATACTAGTAGCCTACGAATATCCTCTACTCTTATTGGCCATGTTTCACTGCCATAAAGTAGGACTGAACGAACTGCTGCACAGTAAACCCGTCCTTTGGTTGCTAGACGGATATCTCACCTACGCCATAAATGACGCAAGTTGGCAAAAGCTAGACGAGCCTTCTGTATCCGTGCTGAGATTTCGTCACACACCAGACCACAAGGACTGATGAGACTATCAAGATAAGTGAAGCAGTCAACACGCTCAACTACTTCACTCTCTATCATTAGTTCAGGTGTCGATGCAACCCAATCCTGAAGTAACATTTTGCATTTCGAAGGGGGGAATCGCATCCCGAACATGCCTGCATTGTTGCTTATAGTGGTCAGAAGACTCTCCATTTTGTCAGCGTCTTCACCAAATAAAACTATGTTATTGGCGTATTCTAAGTCAAGTGAGCCTCCCGGTAAAAGTTCAACTCCTGGAGATTTAGATTATGAAAGTGTTATCTCTGAAAGCATGTCGATGACAAAGTTAAACAAGAATGGGGAGAGTGGACAGCCCTGACGAACACCACTTGAGGTAATAAATTCTGATGACAGTTCGCCATAAGCTCTGACTCGACCATTTGTGTTCGAGTACAGAGCCTTTATAACTTTTATGTACTTCTTTGTTACTCCTTTCAGTGACAAACCATGACATAGAACCTCACGATCAACGGAGTCCAATGCCGCCTTAAGGTCAAGAAATACTACGATTGTGGGACGTCTGAATGTATTTCTATGTTCTAGGACCTGACGTAGAGTGAATATCTGGTCTATGCAACCACGTCCAGGTCGAAAACCAGCCTGGTTTTCTCTAGTCTGCTCTTCACGAGCTTAGGTTAGGCGTCTAAGTGTTATTGAAGCTAATATTTTAGACACTATATTAGTCAAACTGATTCCTCTGTGATTGTCACAGGAGGACTTTTGTCTTTTCTCATAGACTGGCACAATCAGTGATTGGGACCAGTCAGATGGAATTACGTCCAGTTCCCAGATCCTACCTAAGACCTCAGTCAATCTCGTTGCTAGTACTGGACCACCATCCTTAAAAACCTCAGGAGTAAACCTGTTAGGGCCTGCCACTCTTCCTCGCTTCAGATTTCCTATAGCTTTTTCAACTTCACAGAGGGTTGGAGGACTTACATCAATTCGCCATTCAGGACGACTGGGTATCGTGGGTAACTGAAGTGTGGCTGAAGGCCAGTTGAACTGATCCCTAAAGTGTTCTGCCCATCGATCCAATCTCCTGGATTGAGAATGAATGATATGCCCATCTTTATCTGAGATGGTTTCACTGATACTTGGGTTCCTAATGCCGGTTTCTTTAATAAGTCTGAATAGCTGTCTACTGTTACCTATTGCCGCTGCCTTTTCCATCTCTCTTGCTTTCGCTACCCACCACTGTTCACGATCATTGCGTAGGCTTCTTATTAGCCTTCGCTTAAGCTGACTCCGCTCTTCGTTATGTTCAGAGCCTGATGCGATGAGTTATTGAGAATATATTAGTGCGGTAGATGCTGCTGAGGTTCAGTGTTTCTCCTTAACTTTATGGTTCACCGTGCTAGCAGATATCACTGCTGTTTCCACAGCTTTTCGGGTGTCGTTCCACACTGCCCCGGAGTGGGCACAACTTACATGGCTGCCTAACTGTTTTTCTAGTTGTTCCTGAAATATATTCTTAGCTTGTCTATCATTAAGGAGAACCCTAAGAGGTTTCCCCCGGAATGAGCGACAGTCTTCTATCGAGCCCCTCCATCGGTGGCTGATAGCGATGTGATCTATTTGGCTCCCTTGTGCTGAAAGTTAGTATTTGCAAGAAACAGGCGGTTATCTGAGCATAGCTGTAACAGACGGTCGCTATTATCTGTTCTTTGAGCTACGACACCATAAGATCCACACAGGTGTCTAGAAGAGCTAGTTCTGCCCTAGGACCCAATGCTATACCTAATCCAGCGACAAGGACATATAGACCTTTAGCTGATATATCTTAACTATCTCCAATTCTGAATATATGTGTATATTAAACAATTGAATTTCAGTAATCTGAAAATTTTTCTTTGCCTAGTACAAACTTTGATTTCATGAACAACAAACTATTGAAAGTACAATTCAATAGTAAGAAAATTCTGGTCAGAAGTCTCAAATGCATGAATATAACTTTATACAGAAAAAAAAATAAATTCAAACCTACAAGTAAATGACAATTTTTGCTTTACAATGAAAAGTAAACAGTATTAGCTGAAATGACAAAAAAAATATTTTTAAATCTTAATCTATGAAGAGTAAGGGTCTACAAATAAAAGAAAATCAACAAATAGAAATCAAAGAAAAAAAATATTTCGGATTTATATTATTCACGCAAATTCATCATTAATTATATTATCTGAACAACTGAAAATTACATAAGTGGAAAAAATAACCGTATATCATTCAACAAACAAACGTTTGTGGATAGTAAAAATTCCCATAAACTTAATGCTTTCTTAGTCATATATATATATATATATATATATACAGAGAGAGAGAGGGAGAGACAGAGTAATGTTCCGTCTCAAAGAAGTCTTAGATTTAATCAATTTTATTGTAAATGTTTGAGCAATCTAAACATAAATAACAGTTTTCTGTATATTCATTGTCAAATTTCCTCCACTATATATATATATATATATATATACTTTTTCATTTTATAAAATTATTAGACATACATAGCATACTACTAACTAGTAATGCTTCAGTTGTTAGATTTAGGATTCATATTATCTTTAATGATATATTCTAAATGTATATATATATTTAAAATAATTTGATTGGTCGGTAAAGTTTCATATCATTTAAACATAAACATATACTTTACACAGTTAAAACAAAATCAACCAGTATTATATATCAACATTGTTTACCAAATTAATTCAAATAAGTAATGATATAATTCAGAGAATTTAGCTGACTGATTGAAAATATTAAGGAAAATAAAGTATATAGATCAAAATATTATGATATTACACTTTTGATTAAATTTCCCCCTAATTTGACCCGTTCATCAATGAATGATGGATTTAATGGGAATACTTAAAATTGCTCAATATATTACTGTAGAAATTCTTTTATTATATGGTAAGTAATAAAGATTTTCAATATTTTAGTTATATTTATGACAGTCACTAGATGGCTGAATAATATCTGTCGTTGAATAAGTATTATTTTAACTATCATCTAAGAATGCATTCATTATGAATTTTATAACTATCAAGAGAAAGATAACTAGTCATTAACGTATATAATTCTCTTTCTCAATACAAAAAATCATAGTTTTGAATACAGTACTTGTATTGTAATTAAAACTTTTTCCAAGACTAGATATTTTCAAGTTTAATTCCTTTCTTAAAAGAAAAACTACTTCCCATTGGTAGGTTAAACATTACTTCTCGAATATAAATCTATGTAACGACTTACTACACGTCGAAAATGACAAGTTCACATTTAAAATTAATGATAAACTCGATGGATGAATTAAAGTAAGGGTATTTTTTTAGTGTAGTTTATATACTGTAACATTTAAATAATTAAAATATAGTGATGTACCAGTTTCCGTTGAAGTGCCAATCAAATTCCTGAATTTTAGCTAAGAGTGCACAGGAGTAAAAATGAATGCCAAATTTCGAAGTAAGTATATCTAATCAGATCAAGAAACAAGAGCATTTGATGACAAATCTTATCTAGACCTAAGGGTTTTTTTCAGTAATTAAAAAGAATAGAAATTTTTACGTCGACTTTTCAACATGATATTGCCAAATATAGATTAATATTAATTTTTATTATATTCAGTTACGGGTGTTAATTTTTACTCACCTTTTGAAGCAAGTATAAAAGTAATTGAAGATACACATCAACGAAGTATACCGAGTCCGAACCAAATCATATGACGTTATTCAGATTGTAATTAGTTTTAATGTAACAATTCGTCAGAATAACCAATAGATCCAAGACTGAAATTTCATTCTTTATCATGATTTAAGGTCAATTGTAATATGTTAAACATTTGTGAATAATCATATTCGTAATTGTAATTTTAGGTTTTCTTAAGCTGATGAAAAACCGTGGAATACAATGAAGTTACTTTGTTGGGTAGTGACTTGAATTGATTGTTGAAAATTATACTAAGATTCTAAGAAAATACCTCAAGGAAGCTTAGAAACAAGACATAGAGAATAGTATTAATCAGGGATGAATAAATTATGGTGACATATTTGTTGTAATACTACCTGCTTTTAGCCGGCCACTTTTTGACATATTAGTCCACAAATCATTACGGTGTAAAACAACTATATATAAGTAAAGTCTAAAATCATAATATTAGGATAGTGTTTGATAAGCTTGCTTAGAAACAAAATATACGGATGCTTCATTTTATCTGAAGAAGAAGTAGCATCACTAACTGTCAGAATCCAGATATCATAGTAAATAGATACGCTTGTCCCAAGTTATTTAGTCAAGAAGTTTTAGTTTATCGGTGTATTACAAATTTTAGTCAACTATTTATAATAAAATATATATTTGTAAACTACTGTCAAGTACTCTGTAGGTTAATTTAAATACTTAAAACTTTCTTAGTGAGTATACGTATTCATTTTCCAATCTTAAATTTGTCGCTTCTAAAATTTTCTATCTTTATTTTATTTACAATATCAATAGTCATAAATATAATTGACTGTGTTACAAACATCCCTAATCACTCGTTAAAGTAGTATGAGTTAGCTAACAAAAAGCACGGATTTTCACTTCAGTGAGTTAACTTGACGATCAGTGATTAAATATTACTTATTGGCTCACCTATCCAGTCGCTACAACCTTGATCTGTGAAAAATAGGTAATATTTAATCAACAACATTAATTAATTTCTAATTGTCTATTGGTTCAAAATGAACACTATCGAGGACCTTTTCTATAAGCTGGCTAATGAAACGTAGGAGCTGTGTCCCACACCGTGTTGAAACGTGATCTGGTGCGGATGCATGACCGAAAGCCTTCAGCTAAACAAGTCCACCTAAACAACGTGGTCAGCATCCAATGTCGAACACTTAATGAGTCATTGATTTTGGGGAAATATTTACAGCTACAGATCACTCCTCCCTAGTGAGGTAGTGATGCCCCTAAGTCGTGACCAGCCAGAAGTTTAAACCCAACGAGTTTGTCGTTGGTAAACACTCTTCTGATAGCTTGCTTCGTTTAGCAGCGTCTGGTCGTCTTTCCTTAAACTATGGGACCAAAATGTACAACATAGCAATAAAGAAATATAGTGCAATGAAAATTTCGGTTCCTTGCAAAACTTCGACGTTCTTTTCCAGCCGTTCTGGAAAAGAGGAAAAATAAAACGTGTGAGTGCATGTCGAAAATACACTCGTACTTGCGTAGGGACACAACATGAGCGGGAGAAAAATGAATAAATTAATACACTTACAAACAGCGTAAAAGCGATCGGAAAAAATGATTTTCTTTTGGGTTTTATATATATACATAAAAATATATATATATATACGCTTAAAAAAAATTAAAATGTTTTTTATATAAATAAAAAAATGAGCATAATAAAAAAATTTTATAATAAACTATGAAAGGGTAATTCAAGATAAAGCTTATGTCCTACGTGCAATATTCGTTAGGATGTTCTGGAAATCTTACTCGTCTTCCAGAACGCGTTGTTTTAAGTTTTTCTATCGACGTTGACGAAGTAAACTTGTCACAAAACCTAAGCAAAATTCAATCTTTTAGGAGCAACCGCGAGGCCTGTGGGAAACGCTGAATACTTACCAAAGGATAATCACGGGAGCCATTCTGTACCACCACCCTTCCCCAAACGTCCTTTTCCAGCCTAAACGACAAGTATGTTTTCGCGAATGTTCAATAAAGGCCTAGCACTCATGAAACGAACCTTATCACTAACATCCCTAATTTAGCCACATTCATACAAATTGTATACTGTACATGTTTAGCTTGCATCAAATACGACCGTATGTCAGTACTTAACTTTTGTA